>NC_029793.2:75580327-75709277 GCF_000816755.2 Arachis ipaensis | reverse complement strand
TTTGCAATCCTCACTGAACTCGAACTCAATATCCTTTTGCAGTAGTCTGGATAAGGGAAGTGCTACCTTACTGAAGTCCTTAATGAATCTCCTGTAAAAACCTGCATGGCCAAGGAACGAACGGACTTCCCTCATAGAAGAGGGGTAAGGTAAACTAGAAATAACATCCACCTTTGTTGGATCTACAGAAATGCCAGTATTAGACACAACATGTCCTAGTACAATACCTTGTTTGACCATAAAGTGACATTTTTCAAAATTTAATACAAGGTTTGTACTGATACATCTATCTAATACTCTAGATAATCCATCTAAGCAAAGGCTAAAGGAATCGCCATATACACTAAAATCATCCATAAAAACTTCCATACAGTCCTCAATAAGATTAGAGAAAAGACTCATTATGCACCTTTGGAAGGTAGCTGGTGCATTGCACAAGCCAAAGGGTATTCTCTTGTAAGCATAAGTCCCAAAAGGACATGTGAAAGCAGACTTTTCTTGATCTTCAGGAGCTATATGAATCTGGAAATAACCTGTGTAACCATCTAAAAAACAATAATGTGATTTACCTGACAGGCGATCTAGCATTTGATCAATGAATGGAAGAGGATAGTGATCCTTACGAGTGCCCTGGTTGAGGCGTCTGTAGTCAATACAGACCCTCCAGGCGTTCTGAACTCTGGTTGCAATGAGCTCTCCGTGCTCATTCTTTACTGTAGTGACTCCAGACTTCTTGGGCACCACTTGTACTGGGCTTACCCATTCACTGTCTGAGATGGGATAGATGATATCTGCTTCCAGCAGTCTGGTCACTTCCTTTTTGACAACCTCTAAGATAGTAGGGTTTAGTGTTCTCTGGGGTTGATGGACAGGTCTTTCTCCCTCTTCTAAAAATATCCTATGCTCACAGACTTGAGGGTTGATGCCTACTATGTCTGCCAAACTCCAACCAATTGCCTTCTTGTACCTCCTCAGCACACTAAGTAACTGCTCTTCCTGTTGAGAAGTGAGTTCCCTTGCAATGATAACTAGAAACTTCTGCTCGTCTTCAAGGTAAGCATATTTGAGGTGTGGAGGAAGGGGTTTTAATTCTAACTTCTGATCATGGTCAGGCTCTGTGTTGTCTGGAGCTGGTAACAATGGTAAAGCACTGTCATTGTCCTCTAAGAATGTCCCCACACTTGGACCTTGTCCTATGTACTTCTCTTCAAACTCCTCCTGGTGAACTTCAGCCACGGTTTCATCTATGATGTCACACTGGAGGATAGAATGATCCTCCGAAGGATGCTTCATAACTCCATTCAGATTGAAGATTACTACTCGGCCATCTATTTCAAAAGAGTATGTTCCTAAAAAAGCATCTAATTTGAACTTTGAGGTCTTCAGGAATGGTCTTCCGAGTAGGATTGATGATGGCTTCTCTGAATCATTTTGGGGCATCTCCAAGATATAAAAATTAATGGGAAATGTGAGCCCCTTAATGCCCACTAATACATCTTCAGCAACTCCAGCCACTGTAATAATGCTTTTATCTGCTAACACAAAACGAGCTGCCGACCTTTTTAAGGGAGGGAGCCTCAAAATATCATATATAAACAAAGGCATTATACTCACACATGCTACTAAATCACACATGCAGTCAGAAAATACCACACCACCAATAGTATAATTAACCATACATGGATCTGGGTCACTACACTTTTTAGGTAAACCTCCTATTAAAGCAGATATGGAACTACCTAAAGGAATAGTTTCTAATTCATTAATTTTGTCTTTATGTATACATAAATTTTTTAGAAACTTGGCATATTTAGGTACCTGTTGAATAACATCAAAAAGAGGAACAGTTACCTCAACCTTTTTGAATATCTCTACCATTTTGGGATTGGGTTCCAGCTGCTTCCTGGGCTTCCTTGCAAGTTGTGGAAATGGAATGGGAGTGGTGTTGATACGTGCTTCAAATGTTCGTGATATGAAGAGTTCAAGTGTTATTTAGAAGATATTTTAGTTTACTTTTTTAGAATATTTTATTTAATGTATTTTGATTTTGTTTATTTAATTACTAGATTGGGCCTTATGTTTATGGGCTTTAGGGTTTTCTTTGTTTTAACCTAATAAGAGGTTATAAATACCTCCTTAGCTATTGTAGTCGTAGCATAGAATTTTTAGTGGTTTAAAAACCCCTTTTTGGTTTCGTGATGAAACCATGGTGTGGACAATTGAGGTTGAGGAGTCCCTCTCTTGTTACATCGGGAAATTAGGTAGAAGGTTGAGGAGTCCCTTCGATTCAATTTCCAAACTATGGCGTTGACAAGTTAGGTTGAGGAGTCCCTTCGATTCAATTTCCAAACTATGGCGTTGACAAGTTAGGTTGAGGAGTCCCTTTCTTGTTGCGTCAAGAAATTGGGTAGGAAGTAGAGTGATTCTCTTTGTACTCAATTTCAATCTATCCTTTTTATTTCTATTTCAATTTTAATGTATCTTTTTATTCAGTTTGAATTCTTGTCTTTATGTTTATCCATTATTTCCGTATCATTTGGTATCAGAGCTCAGGTATTAGATTAATTCTTATTAATCTATATTTGTGCTTCTTTTATCATAAAAAAAAGAGTCCAGTGTTTTTCGCATCTTTCTTTTTGTTCTTGTGTTCTTATTTTCGTTTGCGTTTCATTATTGTAAAAAAAAAAAGAAGAAGCATTAAAGTGAAAAAAAAAACAAAAAAAAAAGAAGAAAAAAAACCAAAAAAAAAATTATCTTCCTTGTAATTATTGTCCTTTTCATATATTATTTTTTCCACCTACAAGATTCGAGGACGAATCTTTTTTGAAGAGGAGGAGAATGATATGTGCTTCAAATGTTCGTGATATGAAGAGTTCAAGAGTTATTTAGAAGATATTTTAGTTTACATTTTTAGAATATTTTATTTAATGTATTTTGATTTTGTTTATTTAATTACTAGATTGGGCCTTATGTTTATGGGCTTTAGGGTTTTCTTTGTTTTAACCTAATAAGAGGTTATAAATACCTCCTTAGCTATTGTAGTCGTAGCATAGAATTTTTAGTGGTTTAAAAACCCCTTTTTGGTTTCATGATGAAACCATGGTGTGGACAATTGAGGTTGAGGAGTCCCTCTCTTGTTACATCGGGAAATTGGGTAGAAGGTTGAGGAGTCCCTTTGATTCAATTTCCAAACTATGGCGTTGACAAGTTAGGTTGAGGAGTCCCTTTCTTGTTGCGTCAAGAAATTGGGTAGGAAGTAGAGTGATTCTCTTTGTACTCAATTTCAATCTATCCTTTTTATTTCTATTTCAATTTTAATGTATCTTTTTATTCAGTTTGAATTCTTGTCTTTATGTTTATCCATTATTTCCGTATCAGGTGTCTTCTGCAGTGTCTGCGCCCTTTGGTGCTTCCTCCTGTGGTTGAACTTCTTCTTTTTCATCTATGTCCTGTATATCCTCTTCCTCTTCAACATCTTCTATTTCCACTACCTCTTCAGCTGAGGCATGTTCTGGTGGGCTTGGCTCCTCCTGATTCCTCTCCTGCAGTGTGGTTCCGGACCTTAGGGTGATGGCATTAATGCCACCATTTGGATTGGGTAATGGTTGAGAGGGAATTCCACTGGAGCTCAAAGGCTGGTTATTGGAGTTATTCATTGATCCAATCTGTGAGATAAGAGCTTGGAAAGTAGAGTTCAGACCATTTAGTGTAGCATAAATGTTATTTTCCATGGTCTGTTGTCTCCGATCAATAGATTGTAGTAAGTCGTCATTAGAAGATGAAGAAGGATAAATAATTTGAGAGGTCTGCTGTTGGGTATTCTGTGGTCCTTGGGATTACCTCAGGTGAGGTGCTCTGTAAGGCTGGTTCTGGTTCTGCTGCATGTTGTTGTTGTTATTCCACCTCTGATTTCCCTGATTATCTTTGCCTCCTCTGTTATTGTTGTCCCTCTAATTCTGGTTAGAATTGTCCTGCCATCCATGGCTATAATTGCCACCTTGATTGTACCCTTGGTTGGGGAGGTCATAGAAGTTATGAGTGGCTGCCACGGTGTTGTCTTCCTGCTGGAGCTGCAGACATTCGTCAGTATAATGGCTATAATCAGCACAAATGCTGCAAACTCTCTGTGGGACTAACTGTTGGCTTTGCTGTGGTGGAGAAGGTTGAGCTTGCTGAACTTGTTGTTGATTCAATTGCATCTGCTTCAGCAAGTTGGTCATTTCACAGATACTCTGGGTTAGAGCGTAGTCTCTCTGCTAGAGGATACTTCGGCAACGGCTTTTGAACGGCCTTGTTTCTACCTGTGATTCCAAGTGAATTCAGCTAAGTCACTGATCAATTGCCATGCCTCATCAGTGGTCTTGTACTTTTTCATAGACCCATTGTAGGATTTTGGGTTTAGGGTTTATGGTTTAAGGTGGCTTTAGGGTTTGTGGTTTACGGTTTAGGGTGTAGGTTTCAGGGTTTAGTATTTAGTGTTTATGGTTTCGAGTTGAGGGTTTATGGTTTAAGATTTAGGGCTTGTGGTTTATAGTTTAGGGTTTAGGCTTTAGGGTTTGTGGTTTATGGTTTAGGTTGTAGGGTTTAGGATTTGGTGTTGAGGATTTAGGGTTTGTAGTTTAGGGTTTAGGCTTTAGGGTTTGGGCTTTATGGTTTATGGTTTAGGGTTTAGGGTTTATGGATAATGGTTTATGGTTTAGTGTTTACGGTTTAGTGTTTATGGTTTAGGGTATAGGGTTTATGGTTTAAGTTTTAGGGTTTATGTTTAAGGTTTATGGTTTAGGGTTTATGGTGTATGATTTAGGGTTTAGGGTTTATGGTTTGGTGTTAAGGGTTTATGGCTTACGGTTTAAGGTTTATAGATTAGGGCTTAGGCTTTAGGGTTTGTGGTTTATAGTTTAGGGCGTATGGTTTATGGTTTAGGGTTTATGGTTTGTGGTTGATGGTTTATGTTTAGGGTTTAGGGTTTATACTTTAGGGTTTAGGCTTTACTGTTTGTGGTTTAGGCTTTAGGCTTTAGGGTTTGTGGTTTATGGTTTAGGATGTAGGGTTTAGGGTTTAGGGTTTATGGTTTTGGGTTGAGGGTTTATGGTTAGGGATTAGGGTTTATGGTTTATGGTTTAGCATTTATGGTTTATGGTTTAGGGTTTATTCTTTGGGGTTGATGGTTTATGGTTTAGGTTTTAGGGTTTATAGTTTAGGGTTTAGGTTTTAGTGTTTTGTTTTAGGGTTTATGGTTTAGGGTTTAGGGTTTAGGGTTTATGGTTTAGGGTTTGGGGTTTAGGGTTTATGGTGTAGGATTTATGGTTTAGGGTTTAGGATTGAGGGTTTGGTGTTTATGATTTACGGTTTAGGGTTTAGGGTTTAGGATTTCGGTCTTAGGGTTTATGGTTTGGGGTTGAGGGTTTATGGTTTAGGGGTTGAGGGTTTATGGTTTATGGTTTAGCATTTAGGGTTTATGGTTTAGGGTTTATTCTTTGGGGTTGATGGTTTATGGTTTAGGTTTTAGGGTTTATAGTTTAGGGTTTAGGTTTTAGTGTTTGTGTTTTAGGGTTTATAGTTTAGAGTTTAGGGTTTAGGGTTTATGGTTTAGGGTTTGGGGTTTAGGGTTTAGGGGTTTATGGTTTATGGTGTAGGATTTATGGTTTAGGATTTAGTATTGAGGGTTTGGTGTTTACAATTTACGGTTTAGGGTTTAGGGTTTAGGATTTCGGCCTTAGGGTTTATGTTTTGGTGTTTAGGCTTTAGGGTTTAAGGTTTATGGTTTGTGGTTGAGGGTTTATGGTTTAGGGTTTATGATTTAGGGTTTGTGGTTTATGGTTTAGGGTGGAAGTTTAGGGTTTAGTGTTTAGGGTTGAGGCTTTAGGGTTGAAGCTTTAGTGTTTGGGCTTTTTGGTTTAGGGTTTATTGATTACGGTTTAAGGTTTAGGGTTTAGGGTTTGTGGTTTGTGGTTTAGGGTTTAGGGTATATGTTTTAGGTTTTAAGCTTTATGGTTTCAGGTTGAGGGTTTATGCTTTAGGATTTAGGATTTGTGGTCTATAGTTTAGGGTTTAGGCTTTAGGGTTTGTGGTTAATGGTTTAGGGTTTGGGCATTATGGTTTAGGGTTTAGAGTTTAAGGTTTATGCTTTAGGGTTTTGGGTTTAGTGTTTAGGGTTTAATGTTTAGTGTTTAGTATTTAGGGTTTAGGATTTAGGGATTAGGGTTTAGTATTTAGTGTTTAAGGTTTATGGTTTAGAGTTTATGGTGTATGATTTAGGATTTAGGGTTTATGGTTTGGGGTTAAAGGTTTATGGCTTAGGGTTTTGGGTTTATAGTTTAGGGCTTAAGCTTTAGGGTTTGTGGTTTATTGTTTAGGGTGTATGGTTTTTCGTTTACGGTTTATGGTTTGGGGTTGATGGTTTATGGTTTACATTTTAGGGTTTAGGGTTTGTGGTTTAGGGTTTATAGTTTAGGGTATGTTGTTTGGGGTTGATGGTTTATGTTTTAGGCTTTAGGGTTTATGGTTTGGGGTTGAGGTTTTATGGTTTAGGGTTTAGGCTTTAGGGTTTGTGGTTTAGGGTTTAGGGTTTAGGGTTTATTGTTTAGGGTTGAGGTTTTATGGTATAGGGTTTAGGATATGTAGTTTATGGCTTAGGCTTTAGTGTTTGTGGTTTAGGGTTTGGGGTTTAGGGTTTAGGGTGGTTTACTGTTTGTGGTTTAGGGATTATGGTGTAGGATTTATGGTTTAGGATTTAGGATTGAGGGTTTGGAGTTTATTATTTAGCATTTGGGGTTGAGGGTTTATGGTTTAAGGTTTAAGCTTTAGGGTTTGTGGTTTACGCATTAGGGAGTAGGGTTTAGGGTTTAGGGATTTTGGTTTTGGGTTGAGGGTTTATGGTTTAAGATTTAGGGTTTGTGGTCTATGGTTTCGGGTTTATGCTTTAGGGTTTGTGGTTTATGGTTTAGGGTGTAGCGTTTAGGGTTCTGCGTTTATGGTTTGGGGTCGAGGCTTCTGTATTTGTGGTTTATGGTTTAGTCTTTAGGGTTTGGGCTTTATGGTTTAGGGTTTAGGGTTTATGATTTAGGGATTATGGTTTAGTATTTAGGGTTTAGTGTTTAGTGTTTATGGTTCACAGTTTACGGTTTACAGTTTAGGGTTTATGGTTTAGAGTTTAGGGTTTAGTGTTTAGGGTTTAGGGTTTATGGTTTAATATTTATGGTGTATGATTTAGGGTTTAGGATTTACTGTTTGTGGTTTAGGGTTTAGGCTTTAGGGTTTGTGGTTTATGGTTTATGGTGTAGGGTTTAGGATTTAGGGTTTTTGCTTTGGGGTTGAGGGATTAGGGTTTATGGTTTATGGTTTAGCATTTAGGGTTTATGGTTTAGGGTTTATTCTTTGGGGTTGATGGTTTATGGTTTAGGTTTTAGGGTTTATAGTTTAGGGTTTAGGTTTTAGTGTTTGTGTTTTAGGGTTTATGGTTTAGGATTTGGGGTTTAGGGTTTATGGTTTAGGGTTTATGGGTTTAGGGTTTATGGTGTAGGATTTATGGTTTAGGGTTTAGGATTGAGGGTTTGCTGTTTATGGTTTACGGTTTAGGGTTTAGGGTTTAGGATTTCGGCCTTAGGGTTTATGGTTTGGTGTTTAGGCTTTAGGGTTTAAGGTTTATGGTTTGGGGTTAAGGGTTTATGGTTTAGGATTTATGGTTTATACTTTAGGGTTTAAGCTTTACTATTTGTGGTTTAGGGTTTAGGCTTTATGGTTTGTGGTTTATGGTTTAGGGTGTAGGGTTTAGGATTTAGGGTTTATGGTTTTGGGTTGAGGGTTTATGGTTTAGGGATTAGGGTTTATGGTTTATGGTTTAGCATTTAGGGTTTATGGTTTATGGTTTATTCTTTGGGGTTGATGGTTTATGGTTTAGGTTTTAGGATTTATAGTTTAGGGTTTAGGTTTTAGTGTTTGTGTTTTAGGGTTTATGGTTTAGGGTTTGGGGTTTATGGTTTATGGTTTAGGGGTTTAGGGTTTATGGTGTAGGATTTATGGTTTAGGGTTTAGGATTGAGGGTTTGGTGTTTATGGTTTACGGTTTAGGGTTTAGGATTTTGGCCTTAAGGTTTATGGTTTGGTGTTTAGGATTTAGGGTTTAAGGTTTATGGTTTGGGGTTGAGGGTTTATGGTTTAGGATTTATGGTTTATACTTTAGGGTTTAGGCTTTATTGTTTGTGGTTTATGGTTTAGGATTTAGGGTTTGTGGTTTATGGTTTAGGATGTAGGGTTTAGGGTTTAGGGTTTATGGTTTTGGTTTGAGGGTTTATGGTTTATGGATTAGGGTTTATGGTTTATGGTTTATCATTTAGGGTTTATGGTTTAGGGTTTATTCTTTGGGGTTGATGGTTTATGGTTTAGGTTTTAGGGTTTATAGTTTCGGGTTTAGGTTTTAGTGTTTGTGTTTTAGGGTTTATGGTTTAGGGTTTAGGGTTTAGGGTTTATGGTTTAGGGTTTGTGGTTTAGGATTTAGGGGTTTAGGGTTTATGGTGTAGGATTTATGGTTTAGGATTTAGGATTGAGGGTTTGGTGTTTATGGTTTACGGTTTAGGGTTTAGGGTTTAGGATTTCGGCCTAAGGGTGTATGATTTGGTGTTTAGGCTTTAGGGTTTAAGGTTTATGGTTTGGGGTTGACGATTTATGGTTTAGGGTTTATGGTTTAGGGTTTATGATTTAGGGTTTGTGGTTTATGGTTTAGGGTGGAAGGTTTAGGGTTTAGTGTTTGGGGTTGAGGCTTTAGGGTTTGTGGTTTAGGGTTTAAACTTTAGTGTTTGGGCTTTTTGGTTTAGGGTTTATGGATTACGGTTTAAGATTTAGGGTTTAGGGTTTATTGTTCGTGGTTTAGAGTTTAGGGTATAGGTTTTAGGGTTTAAGCTTTATTGTTTCAGGTTGAGGGTTTATGGTTTAGGATTTAGGGTGTGTGGTCTATAGTTTAGGGTTTAGGCTTTAGGGTTTGTGGTTAATAGTTTAGGGTGTAGTGTTTAGGGTTTGGGCTTTATGGTTTAGGGTTTAGGGGCTTAGGGTTTATGGTGTAGGATTTATGGTTTAGGATTTAGGGTGTGTGGTCTATAGTTTAGGGTTTAGGCTTTAGGGTTTGTGGTTAATAGTTTAGGGTGTAGTGTTTAGGGTTTGGGCTTTATGGTTTAGGGTTTAGAGTTTAGGGTTTATGCTTTAAGGTTTCGGGTTTAGTGTTTAATGTTTAGTGTTTAGTGTTTAATGTTTAGTGTTTAGTGTTTAGGGTTTAAGATTTAGAGATTAGGGTTTAGTATTTATGGTTTAGGGTTTGTGATTTAGAGTTTATGGTGTATGATTTAGGGTTTAGGATTTATGGTTTGGGGTTAAATGTTTATGGCTTAGGGTTTCGGGTTTATAGTTTAGGGCTTAAGCTTTAGGGTTTGTGGTTTATTATTTAGGGTGTATGGTTTTTGGTTTACGGTTTATGGTTTGGGGTTGACGGTTTATGGTTTACGTTTTAGGGTTTAGGGTTTGTTGTCTAGGGTTTATAGTTTAGGGTTTGTTGTTTGGGGTTAATGGTTTATGGTTTAGGGTTTAGGGTTTATAGTTTAGGGTTTAGGCTTTATGGTTTGTGGTAGTGTTTAGGGTTTAGGGTTTATGGTTTGGGGTTGAGGTTTTATGGTTTAGGGTTTATGCTTTAGGGTTTGTGGTTTAGGGTTTAGGGTTTAGGGTTTATTGTGTAGGGTTGATGTTTTAGGGTATACGGTTTAGGGTTTATAGTTTATGGCTTAGGCTTTAGTGTTTGTGGTTTATGGTTTAAGGTTTAGGGTTTGGGGTTTAGGGTTTACGGTTTACGGTTTGTGGTTTAGGGATTATGGTGTAGCATTTATGGTTTAGGATTTAGGATTGAGGGTTTGGAGTTTATGATTTAGGATTTGGGGTTGAGGGTTTATGATTTAAGGTTTATGCTTTAGGGTTTGTGGTTTACGCATTAGGGAGTAGGGTTTAGGATTTAGGGATTTTGGTTTTAGGTTGAGGGTTTATGGTTTAAGATTTAGGGTTTGTGGTCTATAGTTTCGGGTTTATGCTTTAGGGTTTGTGGTTTATGGTTTAGGGTGTAGCGTTTAGGGTTGTGGGTTTATGGTTTGGGGTCGAGGCTTCTGTATTTGTGGTTTAGGGTTTAGGCTTTAGGGTTTGGGCTTTAGGGTTTAGGGTTTAGGGTTTATGATTTAGGGTTTATGCTTTAGGGATTATGGTTTAGTATTTAGGGTTTAGTGTTTAGTGTTTATGATTTACAGTTTACGGTTTACGTTTAGGGTTTATGGTTTAGGGTTTAGGGTTTAGTGTTTAGGGTTTAGGGTTTGTGATTTAATATTTATGGTGTATGATTTAGGATTTAGGGTTTATGGTTTCGGGTTAAGGGTTTATGGCTTAGGGTTTAAGGTTTATGGATAAGGGTTTATGATTTAGTGTTTAGGGTTTAGTGTTTATGGTTTACGGTTTAGGGTTTATGGTTTAAGTTTCGGGATTTATGTTTAAGGTTTATGGTTTAGGGTTTATGGTGTATGATTTAGGGTTTAGGGTTTATGGTTTGGTGTTAAGGGTTTATGGCTTACGGTTTAGGGTTTATAGATTTGGGCTTAGGCTTTAGGGTTTGTGGTTTGTGGTTTAGGGTTTATGGTTTGGGGTTGATGGTTTATGTTTAGGGTTAATGGTTTATACTTTAGGGTTTAGGCTTTACTTTTTGTGGTTTAGGGTTTAGGCTTTAGGGTTTGTGGTTTATGGTTTAGGGTGTAAGGTTTAGGGTTTAGGGTTTATGGTTTGGGGTTGAGGGTGTATGGTTTAGCGATTAGGGTTTAGGGTTTATGGTTTAGCATTTAGGGTTTATGGTTTAGGGTTTATTCTTTGGGGTTGATGGTTTATGGTTTAGGTTTTAGGGTTTATAGTTTAGGGTTTAGGTTTTAGTGTTTGTGTTTTAGGGTTTATGGTTTAGGGTTTGCGGTTTATGGTTTATGGTTTAGGGTTTAGGGGTTTAGGGTTTATGGTGTAGGATTTATGGTTTAGGATTTAGGATTGAGGGTTTGGTGTTTATGGTTTACAGTTTATGGTTTAGGGTTTAGGATTTCGGCCTAAGGGTTTATGATTTGGTGTTTAGGCTTTAGGGTTTAAGGTTTATGGTTTGGGGTTGATGGTTTATGGTTTAGGGTTTATGGTTTAGGGTTTATGATTTAGGGTTTGTGGTTTATGATTTAGGGTGGAAGGTTTAGGGTTTAGTGTTTGGGGTTGAGGCTTTAGGATTTGTGGTTTAGGGTTTAAGCTTTAGTGTTTGGGCTTTTTGGTTTAGGGTTTATGGATTACGGTTTAAGATTTAGGGTTTAGGGTTTATGGTTCGTGGTTTAGGGTTTAGTGTATAGGTTTTAGGGTTTAAGCTTTATGGTTTCAGGTTGAGGGTTTATGGTTTAGGATTTAGGGTGTGTGGTCTATAGTTTAGGGTTTAGGCTTTAGGGTTTGTGGTTAATAGTTTAGGGTGTAGTGTTTAAGGTTTGGGCTTTTTGGTTTAGGGTTTAGAGTTTAGGGTTTATGCTTTAAGGTTTCGGATTTAGTGTTTAATGTTTAGTGTTTAGTGTTTAGGGTTTAAGATTTAGGGATTAGGGTTTAGTATTTAGGGTTTAGGGTTTGTGGTTTAGAGTTTATGGTATATGATTTAGGGTTTAGGATTTATGGTTTGGGGTTAAATATTTTTGGCTTAGGGTTTCGGGTTTATAGTTTAGGGCTTAAGCTTTAGGGTTTGTGGTTTATTATTTAGGGTGTATGGTTTTTGGTTTACGGTTTATGGTTTGGGGTTGACGGTTTATGGTTTATGTTTTAGGGTTTAGGGTTTGTGGTTTAGGGTTTATAGTTTAGGGTTTGTTGTTTGGGGTTGATGGTTTATGGTTTAGGGTTTAGGGTTTATAGTTTAGGGTTTAGGCTTTATGGTTTGTGGTAGTGTTTAGGGTTTAGGGTTTATAGTTTGGGGTTGAGGTTTTATGGTTTAGGGTTTATGCTTTAGGGTTTGTGGTTTAGGGTTTAGGGTTTATTATTTAGGGTTGATGTTTTACGGTATATGGTTTAGGGTTTATTGTTTATGGCTTAGACTTTAGTGTTTGTGGTTTAGGGTTTAAGGTTTAGGGTTTGGGGTTTAGGGTTTACGGTTTACGGTTTGTGGTTTAGGGATTATGGTGTAGGATTTATGGTTTAGGATTTAGGATTGAGGGTTTGGAGTTTATGATTTAGGATTTGGGGTTGAGGGTTTATGGTTTAAGGTTTAGGCTTTAGGGTTTGTGGTTTACGCATTAGGGAGTAAGGTTTAGGATTTAGGGATTTTGGTTTTAGGTTGAGGGTTTATGGTTTAAGATTTAGGGTTTGTCGTCTATAGTTTGGGGTTTATGCTTTAGGGTTTGTGGTTTATGGTTTAGGGTGTAGCGTTTTAGGGTTGTGGGTTTATGGTTTGGGGTCGAGGCTTCTGTATTTGTGGTTTAGGCTTTAGGCTTTAGGGTTTGGGCTTTATGGTTTAGGGTTTAGGGTTTATGATTTAGGGTTTATGCTTTAGGGATTATGGTTTAGTATTTAGGGTTTAGTGTTTAGTGTTTATGGTTTATAGTTTACAGTTTACGTTTAGGGTTTATGGTTTAGGGTTTAGGGTTTAGGGTTTAGTGTTTAGGGTTTAGGGTTTGTGATTTAATATTTATGGTGTATGATTTAGGGTTTAGGGTTTATGGTTTCGGGTTAAGGGTTTATGGCTTAGGGTTTATGGTTTATGGATAAGGGTTTATGATTTAGTGTTTAGGGTTTAGTGTTTATGGTTTACGGTTTAGGGTTTATGGTTTAAGTTTTGGGATTTATGTTTAAGGTTTATGGTTTAGGGTTTATGGTGTATGATTTTTAGGGTTTAGGGTTTATGGTTTTGTGTTAAGGGTTTATGGCTTACGGTTTAGGGTTTATAGATTTGGGCTTAGGCTTTAGGGTTTGTGGTTTATGGTTTAGGGTTTATGGTTTGGGGTTGATGGTTTATGTTTAGGGTTAAGGGTTTATACTTTAGAGTTTAGGCTTTACTTTTTGTGCTTTAGGGTTTAGGCTTTAGGATTTGTGGTTTATGGTTTAGGGTTTAGGGTTTAGGGTTTAGGGTTTATGGTTTGGGGTAGACGGTGTATTGTTTAGCGATTGGGGTTTAGGGTTTATGGTTTAGCATTTAGGGTTTATGGTTTAGGGTTTATTCTTTGGGGTTGATGGTTTATGGTTTAGGTTTTAGGGTTTATAGTTTAGGGTTTAGGTTTTATTGTTTGTGTTTTAGGGTTCATGGTTTAGGGTTTGGGGTTTATGGTTTATGGTTTAGGGCTTAGGGGTTTAGGGTTTATGGTGTAGGATTTATGGTTTAGGATTTAGGATTGAAGATTTGGTGTTTATGGTTTACGGTTTATGGTTTAGGGTTTAGGATTTTGGCCTAAGGGTTTATGATTTGGTGTTTAGACTTTAGGGTTTAAGGTTTATGGTTTGGGGTTGATGGTTTATGGTTTAGGGTTTATGGTTTAGGGTTTATGATTTAGGGTTTGTGGTTTATGATTTAGGGTGGAAGGTTTAGGGTTTAGGGTTTAGGGTTTATGGTTTAGGGTTTGTGGTTTAGGATTTAGGGGTTTAGGGTTTATGGTGTAGGATTTATGGTTTAGGATTTAGGATTGAGGGTTTGGTGTTTATGGTTTACGGTTTAGGGTTTAGGGTTTAGGATTTCGGCCTAAGGGTTTATGATTTGGTGTTTTGGCTTTAGGGTTTAAGGTTAATGGTTTGGGGTTGACGATTTATGGTTTAGGGTTTATGGTTTAGGGTTTATGATTTAGGGTTTGTGGTTTATGGTTTAGGGTGGAAGGTTTAGGGTTTAGTGTTTGGGGTTGAGGCTTTAGGGTTTGTGGTTTAGGGTTTAAGCTTTAGTGTTTGGGCTTTTTGGTTTAGGGTTTATGGATTACGGTTTAAGATTTAGGGTTTAGGGTTTATAGTTCGTGGTTTAGGGTTTAGGGTATAGGTTTTAGGGTTTAAGCTTTATTGTTTCAGGTTGAGGGTTTATGGTTTAGGATTTAGGGTGTGTGGTCTATAGTTTAGGGTTTAGGCTTTAGGGTTTGTGGTTAATAGTTTAGGGTGTAGTGTTTAGGGTTTGGGCTTTATGGTTTAGGGTTTAGAGTTTAGGGTTTATGCTTTAAGGTTTCGGGTTTAGTGTTTAATGTTTAGTGTTTAGTGTTTAGGGTTTAAGATTTAGGGATTAGGGTTGAGTATTTAGGATTTAGGGTTTGTGGTTTAGAGTTTATGGTGTATGATTTAGGGTTTAGGATTTATGGTTTGGGGTTAAATGTTTATGGCTTAGGGTTTCGGGTTTATAGTTTAGGGCTTAAATTTTAGGGTTTGTGGTTTATTATTTAGGGTGTATGGTTTTTGGTTTACGGTTTATGGTTTGGGGTTGACGGTTTATGGTTTATGTTTTAGGGTTTAGGGTTTGTGGTTTAGGGTTTATAGTTTAGGGTTTGTTGTTTGGGGTTGATGGTTTATGGTTTAGGGTTTATGGTTTATAGTTTAGGGTTTAGGCTTTATGGTTTGTGGTAGTGTTTAGGGTTTAGGGTTTATGGTTTGGGGTTGAGGTTTTATGGTTTAGGGTTTATGCTTTAGGGTTTGTGGTTTAGGGTTTAGGGTTTAGAGTTTATTGTGTAGGGTTGATGTTTTACGGTATAGGGTTTAGGGTTTATAGTTTATGGCTTAGGCTTTAGTGTTTGTCATTTAGGGTTTAAGGTTTAGGGTTTGGGGTTTAGGGTTTACGATTTACGGTTTGTGGTTTAGGGATTATGGTGTAGGATTTATGGTTTAGGATTTAGGATTGAGGGTTTGGAGTTTATGATTTAGGATTTGGGGTTGAGGGTTTATGGTTTAAGGTTTAGGCTTTAGGGTTTGTGGTTTACGCATTAAGGAGTAAGGTTTAGGATTTAGGGATTTTGGTTTTAGGTTGAGGGTTTATGGTTTAAGATTTAGGGTTTGTGGTCTATAGTTTCGGGTTTATGCTTTAGGGTTTGTGGTTTATGGTTTAGGGTGTAGCGTTTAGGGTTGTGGGTTTATGGTTTGGGGTCGAGGCTTCCGTATTTGTGGTTTAGGGTTTAGACTTTAGGGTTTGGGCTTTATGGTTTAGGGTTTAGGGTTTATGATTTAGGGTTTATGCTTTAGGGATTATGGTTTAGTATTTAGGGTTTAGTGTTTAGTGTTTATGGTTTACAGTTTACGGTTTACGTTTAGGGTTTATGGGTTAGGGTTTAGGGTTTGTGATTTAATATTTATGGTGTATGATTTAGGGTTTAGGGTTTATGGTTTCGGGTTAAGGGTTTATGGCTTAGGGTTTATGGTTTAAGGTTTAGGCTTTAGGGTTCAAGGTTTATAGGGGTTTAGGGTTTATGGTGTAGGATTTATGGTTTAGGATTTAGGATTGAGGGTTTGGAGTTTATGATTTAGGATTTGGGGTTGAGGGTTTATGGTTTAAGGTTTAGGCTTTAGGGTTCAAGGTTTATAGGGGTTTAGGGTTTATGGTGTAGGATTTATGGTTTAGGATTTAGGATTGAGGGTTTGGAGTTTATGATTTAGGATTTGGGGTTGAGGGTTTATGGTTTAAGGTTTAGGCTTTAGGGTTCAAGGTTTATAGGGGTTTAGGGTTTATGGTTTAGGGTTTAGGGTTTATGGTTTGGTGTTTATGGTTTACGGTTTAGGGTTTATGGTTTAAGTTTTGGGATTTATGTTTAAGGTTTATGGTTTAGTGTTTATGGTGTATGATTTAGGGTTTAGGGTTTATGGTTTGGTGTTAAGGGTTTATGGCTTACGGTATAGGGTTTATAGATTTGGGCTTAGGCTTTAGGGTTTGTGGTTTATGGTTTAGGGTTTATGGTTTGGGGTTGATGGTTTATGTTTAGGGTTATGGGTTTATACTTTAGGGTTTAGGCTTTACTTTTTGTGGTTTAGGGTTTAGGCTTAGGGTTTGTGGTTTATGGTTTAGGGTGTAGGGTTTAGGGTTTAGGGTTTATGGTTTGGGGTTGAGGGTGTATGGTTTAGCGATTACGGTTTAGGGTTTATGGTTTAGCATTTAGGTTTTATGGTTTAGGGTTTATTCTTTGGGGTTGATGGTTTATGGTTTAGGTTTTAGGGTTTATAGTTTAGGGTTTAGGTTTTAGTGTTTGTGTTTTAGGGTTTATGGTTTAGGGTTTGTGGTTTATGTTTTATGGTTTATGGTTTAGGGATTTAGGGTTTATGGTGTAGGATTTATGGTTTAGGGTTTAGGATTGAGGGTTTGGTGTTTATTGTTTAAGGTTTAGGGTTTATGGTTTAGGATTTCGGCCTTAGGGTTTATGGTTTGGTGTTTAGGCTTTAGGGTTCAAGGTTTATGGTTTGGGGTTGAGGGTTTATGGTTTAAAGTTTATGATTTAGTGTTTGTGGTTTATGGTTTTGGGTGGAGGGTTTAGGGTTTGGTGTTTGGGTTTGAGGCTTTAGGGTTTGTGGTTTCGGGTTTAAGCTTGAGGCTTTGGGCTTTTTGGTTTAGGGTTTATAGATTACGGTTTAAGGTGTAGGGTTTAGTGTTTATGATTTGTGGTTTAGGATTTAGGGTATAGGTTTTAGGGTTTAACATTTATGGTTTCGAATTGAGGGTTTATGGTTTAAGATTTAGGGTTTGTGGTCTATAGTTTAGGGTTTAGGCTTTAGGGTTTGTGGTTAATGGTTCAGGATGTAGTGTTTAGGGTTTTGGCTTTATGGTTTAGGGTTTAGGGTTTAGGGTTTATTGTTTAGGGTTTCGGGTTTAGTGTTTAGGGTTTAGTGTTTAGTGTTTAGTGTTTAGGATTTAAGATTTAGGGATTCGGGTTTAGTGTTTAGGGTTTAGGGTTTGTGGCTTAGAGTTTATGGTGTATGATTTAGGGTTTAGGGTTTAGGGTTTATTGTTTGGGGTTTAAGGTTTATGGCTTAGGGTTTCGGGTTTATAGTTTAGGGCTTAAACTTGGGTTTGTGGTTTATTATTTAGGGTGTATGGTTTTTGGTTTACGATTTATGGTTTGGGGTTGATAGTTTATGGTTTATGTTTTAGGGTTTATGGTTTGTGGTTTAGGGTTTATGATTTAGGATTTAGGGTTTGTTGTTTGGGGTTTATGGTTTATGGTTTAGAGTTTAGGGTTTATAGTTTAGGGTTTAGGCTTTATGGTTTGTGGTAGTGTTTAGGGTTTAGGGTTTATGGTTTGGAGTTGAGGGTTTATGGTTTAGGGTTTAGTCTTTAAGGTTTGTGGTTTAGGGTTTAGGGTTTATTGTTTAGGGTTGATGTTTTACGGTATAGGGTTTAGGGTTTATAGTTTATGGCTTAGGCTTTATTGTTTGTGGTTTAGGGTCTAAGGTTTAGGGTTTGTGGTTTAGTGTTTAGGATTTACGGTTTAGGGTTTAGGGTTTAGGGTTTAGGGTTTAGGGTTCAGAGTTTATGATTTAGGATTTGGGGTTGAGGGTTTATGGTTTAAGGTTTAGGCCTTAGGGTTTGTGGTTTACGCATTAGGGAGTAGGGTTTACGGTTTAGGGATTTTGGTTTTGGGTTGAGGGTTTATGGTTTAAGATGTAGGATTTGTCGTCTATAGTTTCGGGTTTATGCTTTAGGGTTTGTGGTTTATGGTTTAGGGTGTAATGTTTAGGGTTGTGGGTTTATGGCTTGGGGTCGAGGCTTCAGTATTTGTGGTTTAGGGTTTAGGCTTTAGGGTTTGAACTTTATGGTTTAGTGTTTAGGGTTTAGGATTTAGGGTTTATGCTTTAGGGTTTATGCTTTAGTATTTAGGGTTTAGTGTTTAGTGTTTAAGGTTTACAGTTTACGGTTTACAATTTAGGGTTTTCGGTTTAGTGTTTAGTGTTTAGGGTTTAGGGTTTGTGATTTAATATTTATGGTGTATGATTTAGGGTTTAGGGTTTATGGTTTCGGGTTAAGGGTTTATGGCTTAGGGTTTAGGGTTAAGGGTTTATGGCTTAGGCTTTAGGGTTTGTGGTTTATCGTTTAGGGTGTATGGTTTCTGGTTTAGGGTTTATGGTTTGGTATTGATAGTTTACGGTTTAGGTTTTAGGGTTTATGGTTTGTGGTTTATGGTTTAGGGTTTAGGGTTTAGGGTTTAAGGTTTATTGTTTGTGTTTGAGGGTATATGGTTTAGGGTTTAGGGTTTATAGTTTAGGATTTAGGCTTTAGGGTTTATGCTTTAGGCTTTAGTGTTTGTGGTTTAGGGTGTAGGCTTTAGTGTTTGTGGTTTAGGGTTTAGGCTTTAGGGTTTGTGGTTTATGATTTAGGGTGTAGTGTTTAGGATTTAGGATTTACGGTTTGGGGTTGAGGGTTTATGGTTTAAGGTTTAGGCTTTAGTGTTTGTGGTTTAGGGTCTAGTGTTTATAGTTTAGTGTTTATGCTTTAGGGTTTGGGGTTTAGGGTTTAGGGTTTATGATTTGTGGTTTAGGGTTTAGGGGTTTAAGGTTTATGGTGTAGGATATATGGTTTAGGGTTTAGGGTTTGCAGTTTAGGGTTTAGGGTTTAGGGTTAAGTGGTTTAGGGTTTAAGGTTTAGGGTTTGTGGTTTAAGTTTTAGGGTTTAAGGTTTAGGGTTTGTGGTTTAAGGTTTAGGGTTTACGGTTTGCGGGTTAGGGTCTAGTGGTTTAAGGTTTATGGTGTAGGATTTATGGTTTAGGGTTTAGGATTGAGGATTTGGAGTTTATGGTTTAGGATTTGGGGTTGAGGGTTTATGGTTTAAGGTTTAGGCTTTATGGTTTGTGGTTTACGGTTTAGGGTGTAGGGTTCTGGGTTTTGTGTTTATGGTTTTGGGTTGAGGGTTTATGGTTTAAGATTTAGGATTTGTGGTTTATAGTTTAGGGTTTAGGCTTTAGGGTTTGTGGTTTATGGTTTAGGCTGTAGGGTTTAGGGTTTGGTGTTGAGGATTTAGGGTTTGTGGTTTATGGTTTAGGCTTTAGGGTTTGGGCTTTATGGTTTAGGGTTTAGGATTTAGGGTTTACGGTTAAGCGTTTACGGTTTAGTGTTTAGGGTTTAGTCTTTATGGTTTAAGGTTTAGGGTTTATGGTTTAAGTTTTAGGATTTATGTTTTCTGATTTATGTTTTGGGGTTTATGGTGTATGATTTAGGGTTTAGGGTTTATGGTTTGGTGTTAAGGGTTTATGGCTTAGGGTTTAGGGTTTATAGTTTAGGGCTTAGGCTTTAGGGTTTGTGGTTTATGGTTTAGGGTGTATGGTTTATGGTTTAGTGTTTATGGCTTGGTGTTTATGGTTTATGTTTAGGGTTTATGGTTTATAATTTAGGGTTTATGCTTTACTGTTTGTGGCTTAGGGTTTAGGCTTTAGGGTTTGTGGTTTATGGTTTAGAGTGTAGGGTTTAGGGTTTAGGGTTTATAGTTTGGGGTTGAGGGTTTATGGTTTAGGGATTATGCTTTAGTGTTTATGGTTTAGCATTTAGGGTTTAGGGTTTATGGTTTATTCTTTGGGGTTGATGGTTTATGGTCTAGGGTTTAGGGTTTATAGTTTAGGGTTTAGGTTTTAGTGTTTGTGTTTTAGGGTTTATGGTTTAGGGTTTGGGGTTTATGGTTTATGGTTTAGGGTTTGTGGTTTAGTGTTTATGGGTTTAGGGTTTATGGTGTAGGATTTATGGTTTAGGGTTTAGGATCGAGGGTTTGGTGTTTATGGTTTAGGGTTTAGGGTTTAGGATTTTGGCCTTAGGGTTTATGGTTTGGTATTTAGGCTTTAGGGTTTATGGTTTGGTGATTAGGCTTTATGGTTTAAGATTTATGGTTTGGGGTTGAGGGTTTATGGTTTATGGTTTAGGGTTTGTGGTTTAGAATTTAGGGTAGAGGATTTAGGGTTTAGGGTTTATGGTATGTGGTTAAGGGTTTATTCTTTAGGATTTAGGGTTTATAGATTAGTGTTTTGGCATTAGGGTTTGTGGTTTATGGTTTACGGTCTATGGTTTATGGGTTAGGGTTTAGGGTTTATGGTTTAGGGTTTAGGGTGTAGTGTTTAGGGTTTTGGCTTTATGGTTTAGGGTTTATTGTTTAAGGTTTCGGGTTTAGTGTTTAGGGTTTAATGTTTAGTGTTTAGTGTTTATGGTTTAGGATTTAGGGATTCGGGTTTAGTATTTATGGTTTAGGGTTTGTGGTTTAGAGTTTATGGAGTATGATTTAGGGTTTAGGGTTTAGGGTTTATGGTTTAGGGTTTATGGTTTATGGCTTAGGGTTTCGGGTTTATAGTTTAGGGCTTAAGCTTGGGTTTGTGGTTTATTGTTTAGGGTGTATGGTTTTTGGTTTACGATTTATGGTTTGGGGTTGATAGTTTATGGTTTACGTTTTAGGGTTTATGGTTTGTGGTTTAGGGTTTAGGATTTAGGATTTAGGGTTTGTTGTTAGGGGATTATGGTTTATGGTTTAGGGTTTAGGGTTTATAGTTTAGGGTTTAGACTTTATGGTTTGTGGTAGTGTTTAGGGTTTAGGGTTTATGGTTTGGGGTTGAGGATTTATGGTTTAGGGTTTAGGCTTTAGGGTTTGTGGTTTAGGGTTTAGGGTTTATGGTTTATTGTTTAGGGTTGATGTTTTACGGTATAGGGTTTAGGGTTTATAGTTTATGGCTTATGCTTTATAGTTTGTGGTTTAGGGTCTAAGGTTTAGGGTTTGTGGTTTAGTGTTTAGGATTTACGGTTTGTGGTTTAGGGATTATAATGTAGGATTTATGGTTTAGGGTTTAGGATTGAGGGTTCGGAGTTTATGATTTAGGATTTGGGGTTGAGGGTTTATGGTTTAAGGTTTAGGCCTTAGGGTTTGTGGTTTACGCATTAGGGAGTAGGGTTTAGGGTTTAGGGATTTTGGTTTTGGGTTGAGGGTTTATGGTTTAAGATTTAGGATTTGTCGTCTATAGTTTCGGGTTTATGCTTTAGGGTTTGTGGTTTATGGTTTAGGGTGTAACGTTTAGGGTTGTGGGTTTATGGTTTGGGGTCGAGGCTTCAGTATTTGTGGTTTAGGGTTTAGGCTTTAGGGTTTGGGCTTTATGGTTTAGGGTTTAGGGTTTAGGATTTAGGGTTTATGCTTTAGGGTTTATGCTTTAGTATTTAGGGTTTAGTGTTTAGTGTTTAAGGTTTACAGTTTACGGTTTACAATTTAGGGTTTTCGGTTTAGTGTTTAGTGTTTAGGGTTTAGGGTTTGTGGTTTAATATTTATGGTGTATGATTTAGGGTTTAGGGTTTATGGTTTTTGGTTAAGGGTTTATGGCTTAGGGTTTAGGGTTAAGGGTTTATGGCTTAGGCTTTAGGGTTTGTGGTTTATCGTTTAGGGTGTATGGTTTCTGGTTTAGGGTTTATGGTTTGGTATTGATAGTTTACGGTTTAGGTTTTAGGGTTTATGGTTTGTGGTTTACGGTTTAGGGATTAGGGTTTAGGGTTTAAGGTTTATTGTTTGTGTTTGAGGGTATATGGTTTAGGGTTTAGGGTTTAGGGTTTATAGTATAGGATTTAGGCTTTAGGGTTTATGCTTTAGGCTTTAGTGTTTGTGGTTTAGGGTGTAGGCTTTAGTGTTTGTGGTTTAAGGTTTAGGCTTTAGGGTTTGTGGTTTATGATTTAGGGTGTAGTGTTTAGGGTTTAGGATTTATGGTTTGGGGTTGAGGGTTTATGGTTTAAGGTTTAGGCTTTAGTGTTTGTGGTTTAGGGTCTAGGGTTTATAGTTTAGTGTTTATGCTTTAGGGTTTGGGGTTTAGGGTTTAGGGTTTACGGTTTGTGGTTTAGGGATTATAGTGTAGGATTTATGATTTAGGGTTTAGGATTGTGGGTTCGGAGTTTATGATTTAGGATTTGGGGTTGAGGGTTTATGGTTTAAGGTTTAGGCCTTAGGGTTTGTGGTTTACGCATTAGGGAGTAGGGTTTACGGTTTAGGGATTTTGGTTTTGGGTTGAGGGTTTATGGTTTAAGATGTAGGATTTGTCATCTATAGTTTCGGGTTTATGCTTTAGGGTTTGTGGTTTATGGTTTAGGGTGTAACGTTTAGGGTTGTGGGTTTATGGCTTGGGGTCGAGGCTTCAGTATTTGTGGTTTAGGGTTTAGGCTTTAGGGTTTGGGCTTTATGGTTTAGGGTTTAGGGTTTAGGATTTAGGGTTTATGCTTTAGGGTTTATGCTTTAGTATTTAGGGTTTAGTGTTTAGTGTTTAAGGTTTTGCAGTTTACAGTTTACAATTTAGGGTTTTCGGTTTAGTGTTTAGTGTTTAGGGTTTAGGGTTTGTGGTTTAATATTTATGGTGTATGATTTAGGGTTTAGGGTTTATGGTTTCGGGTTAAAGGTTTATGGCTTAGGGTTTAGGGTTAAGGGTTTATGGCTTAGGCTTTAGGGTTTGTGGTTTATCGTTTAGGGTGTATGGTTTCTGGTTTAGGGTTTATGGTTTGGTATTGATAGTTTACGGTTTAGGTTTTAGGGTTTATGGTTTGTGGTTTACGGTTTAGGGTTTAAGGTTTAGGGTTTAAGGTTTATTGTTTGTGTTTGAGGGTATATGGTTTAGGGTTTAGGGTTTATAGTTTAGGATTTAGGCTTTAGGGTTTATGCTTTAGGCTTTAGTGTTTGTGGTTTAGGGTGTAGGCTTTAGTGTTTGTGGTTTAAGGTTTAGGCTTTAGGGTTTGTGGTTTATGATTTAGGGTGTAGTGTTTAGGGTTTAGGATTTACGGTTTGGGGTTGAGGGTTTATGGTTTAAGGTTTAGGCTTTAGTGTTTGTGGTTTAGGGTCTAGGGTTTATAGTTTAGTGTTTATGCTTTAGGGTTTGGGGTTTAGGGTTTAGGGTTTACGGTTTGTGGTTTAGGGTTTAGGGGTTTAAGGTTTATGGTGTAGGATATATGGTTTAGGGTTTAGGGTTTAGGGTTTGCAGTTTAGGGTTTAGGGTTTAGGGTTAAGTGGTTTTGGGTTTAAGGTTTAGGGTTTGTGGTTTAAGGTTTAGGGTTTACGGTTTGCGGGTTAGGGTCTAGTGGTTTAAGGTTTATGGTGTAGGATTTATGGTTTAGGGTTTAGGATTGAGGATTTGGAGTTTATGGTTTAGGATTTGGGGTTGAGGGTTTATGTTTTAAGATTTAGGCTTTATGGTTTGTGGTTTACGGTTTAGGGTGTAGGGTTCTGGGTTTAGTGTTTATGGTTTTGGGTTGAGGGTTTATGGTTTAAGATTTAGAATTTGTGGTTTATAGTTTAGGGTTTAGGCTTTAGGGTTTGTGGTTTATGGTTTAGGCTGTAGGGTTTAGGGTTTGGTGTTGAGGATTTAGGGTTTGTGGTTTATGGTTTAGGCTTTAGGGTTTGGGCTTTATGGTTTAGGGTTTAGGATTTAGGGTTTATGGTTAAGCGTTTACGGTTTAGTGTTTAGGGTTTAGTCTTTATGGTTTAAGGTTTAGGGTTTATGGTTTAAGTTTTAGGATTTATGCTTTCTGATTTATGTTTTAGGGTTTATGGTGTATGATTTAGGGTTTAGGGTTTATGGTTTGGTGTTAAGGGTTTATGGCTTAGGGTTTAGGGTTTATAGTTTAGGGCTTAGGCTTTAGGGTTTGTGGTTTATGGTTTAGGATGTATGGTTTATGGTTTAGTGTTTATGGTTTGGTGTTTATGGTTTATGTTTAGGGTTTATGGTTTATAATTTAGGGTTTATGCTTTACTGTTTGTGGCTTAGGGTTTAGGCTTTAGGGTTTGTGGTTTATAGTTTAGGGTGTAGGGTTTAGGGTTTAGGATTTATGGTTTGGGGTTGAGGGTTTATGGTTTAGGGATTATTCTTTAGTGTTTATGGTTTAGCATTTAGGGTTTAGGGTTTATGGTTTATTCTTTGGGGTTGATGGTTTATGGTCTAGGGTTTAGGGTTTACAGTTTACGGTTTAGGTTTTAGTGTTTGTGTTTTAGGGTTTATGGTTTAGGGTTTGGGGTTTATGGTTTATGGTTTAGGGTTTGTGGTTTAGTGTTTATGGGTTTAGGGTTTGTGGTTTAATGTTTATGGGTTTAGGGTTTATGGTTTAGGGTTTAGGATTGAGGGTTTGGTGTTTATGGTTTAGGGTTTAGGGTTTAGGGTTTAGGATTTTGGCCTTAGGGTTTATGGTTTGGTATTTAGGCTTTAGGGTTTATGGTTTGGTGTTTAGGCTTTATGGTTTAAGGTTTATGGTTTGGGGTTGAGGGTTTATGGTTTAGGGTTTAGGGTTTAGGGTTTAGGGTTTGTGGTTTAGAATTTAGGGTAGAGGATTTAGGGTTTAGGGTTTATGGTTTGTGGTTAAGGGTTTATGCTTTAGGATTTAGGGTTTATAGATTAGTGTTTTGGCATTAGGGTTTGTGGTTTATGGTTTAGGGTTTATGGTTTATGGGTTAGGGTTTATGGTTTGGGGTTGATGCTTTAGAGTTTGTTGTTTAGGGTTTGGGCTTTAGGATTTAGGGTTTAGGGATTAGGGGTTATGATTTATGGTTTATGGTTTAGTGTTTAGTGTTTATGGTTTAGGGTTTAGGGTTTAAGTTTTAGGGTTTATGTTTAGGGTTTGTGGTTTAGGGTTTATGGTGTATTATTTAGGTTTTAGGGTTTATTGATCAGGGTTAAGGGTTTATGGCTTACGGTTTAGGGTTTATAGTTCGGGGCTAAGGGTTTAGGGTTTGTGGTTTATAGTTTAGGTTTTAGGGTTTATGGTTTGGGTTTGAGGGTTTGTGGTTTAGGGATTAGGCTTTAGGGTGTAACGTTTAGGGTTTAGGGTTTATGGTTTGGGGTTGAGGCTTTAGTGTTTGTGGTTTAGGGTTTGGGCTTTATGCTGGAAGTGCGCGTACACGCCATGTACGTGTACGCGTGGATGGTGCTCTGTTTTTCAAAAATTTTTTCTATGTTTTTGCACCAATCCAAGCATTCCAAACCTCCAAACAGCTACCAAAACACCATAAAACCTTATTTAACATACTTAAACTACCAAACATACTCAACTAACTAAACAAAACATGAAATTAAACTAATTCTACCAATATATACAAAAGAGAAAATGAAAGGATTTTACCATGGTAGGGTGTCTCCCACCTAGCACTTTTGTTTATTGTCCTTAAGTTGGACTTATGGGGAGCTCCTCATCAAGGTGGCTTGTGTTTGAATTCATCCTTGAACATCCACCAATGCTTGGACTTCCATTGTGCTTCATCATTCAAAGTTAATAACTCCAAGCTTTGATGGAGTTCTTCACAAACTGTGGGCTCCCAAAGTTGATCCTCTTCTTGTAATCCGGGATCCCACACTTTATTTTCACACCCGTCTTGAAGTTGATCATCATTATTAATCCATCCGGGTGGTGAACAAGATGAATTCTCTATATAGTGGCCAACAATCCTCCTAGACCCATCTATTTGAGCACTACTCCAACCTTTATATCTCATGTTTGGTGCATCAACCATAATGAGCCTTGATTTGCAACGCCAACCACGAAACATCTTTCGCTTACGCTTCATCCCACAAAGGATCCTAAGTTGACCATCCGTTTCAAGCAAGCCATACTCAAGTGGGACAATAAAGCTAATAGAAATGAATTTTACCCACTCAAGTGAAGGGGTAGATGACAACCTAGGCAAAGATGCTTCCAACGATCTTGACAGAGCGTATTCCACTCCCATCTTTCTATTTCTAAGGACTTCTGCCTCTTCACAAGATCTCTCTAATTCAATCCTTTGTTCATTAATACTATCTAAGCCTTTTCCCTTAATCAAACTATAATTGGGAGGGTGAAAGAAGTTTACCTCCGCAACATTTTCAAACACACCGGGAGAAGGTTCTTCAAGTTCAAAGGATTCTCCACTACTAGGACTTGATGCTTGCTCTTCATTGCCATGGGAACTCAATTCTTGCTCTATCCCATCCAAGCCTTCATATGGAATATGCCTTGGAAGGTGTGCACTTTCCTCCCTAGCATCAATTTCAATCATCTTGGAGGGATTTTCTTCAACTCTATGTTCCCATGGAAGCTCCGCATCTCCTAAGTCTTCTACCACTTCTTCCTTGTCTTCAACAATTAAAGCTTCCTCCAATTAAAAAGGAAATTATAACAAAAGAATAGAAGAAGATGAATGTAGCAACAAAGAATTGAGAGATAGAAGTGGAAGAAAGCAAAGATTAAAACCTAGATCTAAGAACTAAACCTAATCCTAATCCTAATTCTAGAGAGAAGAGAGAGCTTCTCTCTCTAGAAACTAACTCTAAACTAATCCTAATGAGTGTGTATGATTGCAATCCCCTTGCTCTTCAATCCTTGGCTTTAAATAGCATCTTTGGCGCCAAAGTTGGTTGGGATTGGGCCCCACAACCCTTGAGAATTTGTTGGTCGCGTTTTCATTAAAAAAATCATAAACCAGCACCGACGCGTACGCGCACAGCACGCGTACGCGTCCATGGGGTGATTCGCAGGTGCGCGCAAGCGCCAGGTGCGCGCGCGCGTCCATGGGCGAGTTTAACTTCTTTGACTTTTTATGATTTCTCCACATTACATGCTTTCCTCTTCACTCCTTTGATCCATTCCTAGCCTTTTCAATCTGAGATCATTAACAAACATATCAAGGCATCTAGTGGAATCAAAGGGAGATTAAAACCATCAAATTAAGGGTCTAAAATCATGTTTTCACATCTAAGCACAAATAAGGAGACAATCACAAAACCATGCTATTTCATTGAATAAATGTGGGTAAAAGGTGATAAAATCTCTTAAAATCAATACAGGATAAACCGTCAAAACGGGGTTTATCAATGGTTTAGGGTTTAGGGTTTAGGATTTAGGGTTTATGCTTTAGGGTTTATGGTTTAGGGTTTAGGGTTTAGTGTTTAGTGTTTAGGGATTACAGTTTAGGGTTTATCGTTTAGCGTTTAGGGTTTAGGGTTTAGGGTTTATGGTTTAGTGTTTAGGGTTTAGGTTTTATGGTTTAAGGTTTATGGTGTATGATTTAGGGTTTATAGTTTAGGGCTTAGGCTTTAGGGTTTAGGGTTTAGGGTTGGTTTAATGTTTATGGGTTTAGGGTTTATGGTGTATGATTTAGGGTTTATAGTTTAGGGCTTAGGCTTTAGGGTTTAGGGTTTAGGGTTGGTTTAATGTTTATGGGTTTAGGGTTTATGGTGTATGATTTAGGGTTTATAGTTTAGGGCTTAGGCTTTAGGGTTTAGGGTTTAGGGTTGGTTTAATGTTTATGGGTTTAGGGTTTATGGTGTATGATTTAGGGTTTATAGTTTAGGGCTTAGGCTTTAGGGTTTGTGGTTTATGGTTTAGGGTGTAAGGTTTAGGGTTTGGTATTGAGGATTTAGGGTTTGTGCTTTAGGGTTTAGGCTTTAGGGTTTGGGTTTATGGTTTAGGGTTTAGGGTTTATAGTTAAGCGTTTATGGTTTAGTGTTTAGGGTTTAGTGTTTATGGTTTAGGGTTTAGGGTTTATGGTTTAAGTTTTAGGATTTATATTTATGGTTTATGGTTTAGGGTTTATGGTGTATGATTTAGTGTTTAGGGTTTATGGTTTGGTGTTAACGATTTATGGCTTAGGGTTTAGGGTTTATAGTTTAGGGCTTAGGCTTTAGGGTTTGTGGTTTACGGTTTAGGGCGTATATTTTATGGTTTAGGGTTTATGGTTTGGGGTTGATGGTTTATGTTTAGGGTTTAGCGTTTATAGTTTAGGGTTTATGCTTTACTATTTGTGGTTTAGGGTTTAGGCTTTAGGGTTTGTGGTTTATGGTTTATGGTGTAGGGTTTAGGGTTTATGGTTTGGGGTTGAGGGTTGATGGTTTAAGGATTAGGCTTTAGGGTTATGGTTTAGCATTTAGGGTTTGGAGTTTATGGTTTATGATTTAGGGTTGAGGGTTTATGGTTTAAGGTTTAGGCTTTAGGGTTTGTGGTTTACGGTTTTGGGTGTAGTGTTCAGGGTTTAGTGTTTATGGTTTCAGGTTGAGGGTTTATGGTTTAAGATTTAGGGTTTGTTGTTTTATGGTTTAGGGTGTAGGGTTTAGGGTTTAGTGTTGAGGATTTAGGGTTTATAGTTTAGGGTTTAAGCATTATGGTTCAATGGTTTAGGGTTTAAGGTTTAAGGGTTAGGGTTTACGATTTACGGTTTACGGTTTGTGGTTTAGGGTTTAGGGGTTTAGTGTTTATGGTGTAGGATTTATGGTTTAGGGTTTAGGATTGAGGGTTTAGAGTTTATGGTTTAGGAATTGGGGTTTAGGGTTTATAGTTTAAGGTTTAGGCTTTAGGGTTTGTGGTTTACGGTTTAGGGTGTAGGGTTCAGGGTTTAGGGTTTATGGTGTATGGTTTATGGTTTATAGGGTTTAGGGTTTAGGGTTTAGGCTTTAGGCTTTATGGTTTAGCATTTAGTGTTTAGGGTTTATGGTTTAAGTTTTAGTATTTATGTTTAGGGTTTATGGTTTAAGTTTTAGTATTTATGTTTAGGGTTTATGGTTTAAGTTTTAGTATTTATGTTTAGGGTTTATGGTTTAAGTTTTAGTATTTATGTTTAGGGTTTATGGTTTAAGTTTTAGTATTTATGTTTAGGGTTTATGGTTTAAGTTTTAGTATTTATGTTTAGGGTTTATGGTTTAAGTTTTAGTATTTATGTTTAGGGTTTATGGTTTAAGTTTTAGTATTTATGTTTAGGGTTTATGGTTTAAGTTTTAGTATTTATGTTTAGGGTTTATGGTTTAAGTTTTAGTATTTATGTTTAGGGTTTATGGTTTAGGGTTTAAGGTTTAGGGTTTAGGGTTTAGGCTTTAGTGTTTGTGGTTTAGGGTTTTGGTTTTAGGGTTTGTGGTTTATTGTTTAGGGTTTAAGGTTTAGGGTTTAGGGTTTAGGGTTTATGGTTTATGGTTTATGGTTTATAGTTTAGGGTTTAAAGTTTAGGGTTTAGGGTTTAGGGTTTAGGCTTTAGGCTTTATGGTTTAGCATTTAGTGTTTAGGGTTTATGGTTTATTGTTTGGGTTTAGGGATTAGGGTTTAGGGTTTACGGTTTGTGGTTTAGGGTTTAGGGGTTTAGTGTTTATGGTGTAGGATTTATGGTTTATGGTTTAGGATTGAGGGTTTGGCGTTTATGGTTTAGGAATTAGAGTTTAGGGTTTATGGTTTAAGGTTTAGGCTTTAGGGTTTGTGGTTTACGGTTTAGGGTGTAGGGTTCAGGGTTTAGGGTTTATGGTTTCGGGTTGAGTGTTTATGGTTTAAGATTTAGGGTTTGTTGTTTATAGTTTAGGGTTTAGGCTTTAGGATTTGTGATTTATGGTTTAGAGTGTAGGGTTTAGGGTTTGGGGTTTAGGATTTAGGGTTTCGGCTTTATGGTTTAGGGTTTATGGTTTATGGTTTATGGTTTAGGGTTTATGGTTTAGTGTTTAGGGTTTAGTGTTTTGGTTTAGGGTTTAGGGTTTATGGTTTATGGTTTATGGTTTAAGTTTTAGTATTTATGTTTAGGGTTTATGGTTTAGGGTTTATGGTGTATGATTTAGGGTTTAGGGTTTATAGTTAAGCGTTTATGGTTTAGTGTTTAGGGTTTAGGGTTGTGGTTTAGGGTTTAGGATTTAGGGTTTAGGATTTTGGGTTTATTATTTGTGTTTGAGGGTATATGGTTTAGGGTTTAGGGATGGTTTAGGGTTTATGGCTTGGGGTTGATGGTTTATGGTTTAGGGTTGATGGTTTATGGTTTAGGGTTGATGGTTTATGGTTTAGGGTTGATGGTTTATGGTTTAGGGTTGATGGTTTATGGTTTAGGGTTGATGGTTTATGGTTTAGGGTTGATGGTTTATGGTTTAGGGTTGATGGTTTATGGTTTAGGGTTGATGGTTTATGGTTTAGGGTTGATGGTTTATGGTTTAGGGTTGATGGTTTATGGTTTAGGGTTGATGGTTTATGGTTTAGGGTTGATGGTTTATGGTTTAGGGTTGATGGTTTATGGTTTAGGGTTGATGGTTTATGGTTTAGGGTTGATGGTTTATGGTTTAGGGTTGATGGTTTATGGTTTAGGGTTGATGGTTTATGGTTTAGGGTTGATGGTTTATGGTTTAGGGTTGATGGTTTATGGTTTAGGGTTGATGGTTTATGGTTTAGGGTTGATGGTTTATGGTTTAGGGTTGATGGTTTATGGTTTAGGGTTGATGGTTTATGGTTTAGGGTTGATGGTTTATGGTTTAGGGTTGATGGTTTATGGTTTAGGGTTGATGGTTTATGGTTTAGGGTTGATGGTTTATGGTTTAGGGTTGATGGTTTATGGTTTAGGGTTGATGGTTTATGGTTTAGGGTTGATGGTTTATGGTTTAGGGTTGATGGTTTATGGTTTAGGGTTGATGGTTTATGGTTTAGGGTTGATGGTTTATGGTTTAGGGTTGATGGTTTATGGTTTAGGGTTGATGGTTTATGGTTTAGGGTTGATGGTTTATGGTTTAGGGTTGATGGTTTATGGTTTAGGGTTGATGGTTTATGGTTTAGGGTTGATGGTTTATGGTTTAGGGTTGATGGTTTATGGTTTAGGGTTGATGGTTTATGGTTTAGGGTTGATGGTTTATGGTTTAGGGTTGATGGTTTATGGTTTAGGGTTGATGGTTTATGGTTTAGGGTTGATGGTTTATGGTTTAGGGTTGATGGTTTATGGTTTAGGGTTGATGGTTTATGGTTTAGGGTTGATGGTTTATGGTTTAGGGTTGATGGTTTATGGTTTAGGGTTGATGGTTTATGGTTTAGGGTTGATGGTTTATGGTTTAGGGTTTAGGGTTTATGGTTTAGTATTTAGGATTTAGGGTTTATGGTTTATGGTTTAGTGTTTAGGGTTTATGGTTTAGGGTTTAGGGTTTATGCTTTAGGATTTATAGTTTAGTATTTAGGGTTTAGTGTTTAGTGTTTAGGGTTTATGGTTTACGGTTTAAGGTTTAGGGTTTAGTGTTTTGGGTTTAAGGTTTGTGGTTTAAGGTTTATGGTGTATGATTTAGGGTTTAGGGTTTATGGTTTCGGGTTAATAGTTTATGTCTTATGGTTTAGGGTTTATAGTTTAGGGCTTAGGCTTTAGGGTTTGTGGTTTATAATTTAGGGTGTAGGTTTTTGGTTTAGGGTTTATAGTTTGGGGTTTATGGTTTATGGTTTAGGTTTTAGGGTTTAGGGTTTATGGTTTAGGGTTTAGGGTTTAGTGTTTAGGGTTTATTTGTTTGTGGTTGATGGTATATGGCTTAGGATTTAGTGTTTATAATTTAGGATTTAGGCTTTAGTGTTTGTGGTTTAGGGTTTAGGCTTTAGGGTTTGTGGTTTATTATTTAGGGTGTAGTGTTTAGGGTTTAGTATTTATGGTTTGGGGTTATGGGTTTTTTGTTTAGGCTTTAGGCTTTAGGGTTTGTGGTTTAGTGTTTAGGGTCTAGGGTTTATAGTTTAGGGTTTAGGCTTTAGGGTTTGTGGTTTAGGGTTTATAATTTAGGGTTTATAGTTTAGGGTTTATGCTTTAGGGTTCAGTAGTTTAGGGTTTAATGTTTAGGGTTTGGGGTTTATGGTTTAGGGTTTAGGGTTTAGGGTTTAGGGTTTAAGGTTTAGGCTTTAGTGTTTGTGGTTTAGGGTTTAGGGTCTAGGGTTTATAGTTTAGGGTTTATGCTTTAGGGTTTATGGTTTAAGGTTTCGGGTTTAGGGTTTAGGATTTACAATTTGTGGTTTAGGGTTTAGGGTATAGGGTTTAGGGTTTAGGATTTAAGGTTAAGTGGTTTAGGGTTTATGGTTTGGTATTGATAGTTTACGGTTTAGGTTTTAGGGTTTATGGTTTGTGGTTTAGGGTTTAGGATTTAGGGTTTAGGATTTTGGGTTTATTATTTGTGTTTGAGGGTATATGGTTTAGGGTTTAGGGTTTATGGTTTAGTGTTTAGGGTTTAGGTTTTATGGTTTAAGGTTTATGGTGTATGATTTAGGGTTTATAGTTTAGGGTTTAAGCTTTATGGTTCAGTGGTTTAGGGTTTAAGGTTTAAGGGTTGGTGTTTAGTGTTTAGGGTTTATGGTTTGTGGTTTATGGTTTAAGGTTTAGGCTTTAGAGTTTGTGGTTTACAGTTTAGGGTGTAGGGTTCAGGGTTTAGGGTTTATGGTTTCGGGTTGAGTGTTTATGGTTTACGATTTAGGGTTTTTGGTTTATAGTTTAGGGTTTAGGCTTTAGGATTTGTGGTTTATGGTTTAGGGTGTAAGGTTTAGGGTTTGGTATTGAGGATTTAGGGTTTGTGCTTTAGGGTTTAGGCTTTAGGGTTTGGGTTTATGGTTTAGGGTTTAGGGTTTATAGTTAAGCGTTTATGGTTTAGTGTTTAGGGTTTAGTGTTTATGGTTTAGGGTTTAGGGTTTATGGTTTAAGTTTTAGGATTTATATTTATGGTTTATGGTTTAGGGTTTATGGTGTATGATTTAGTGTTTAGGGTTTATGGTTTGGTGTTAATGATTTATGGCTTAGGGTTTAGGGTTTATAGTTTAGGGCTTAGGCTTTAGGGTTTGTGGTTTACGGTTTAGGGCGTATATTTTATGGTTTAGGGTTTATGGTTTGGGGTTGATGGTTTATGTTTAGGGTTTAGCGTTTATAGTTTAGGGTTTATGCTTTACTATTTGTGGTTTAGGGTTTAGGCTTTAGGGTTTGTGGTTTATGGTTTATGGTGTAGGGTTTAGGGTTTAGGGTTTATGGTTTGGGGTTGAGGGTTGATGGTTTAAGGATTAGGCTTTAGGGTTATGGTTTAGCATTTAGGGTTTGGAGTTTATGGTTTATGATTTAGGGTTGAGGGTTTATGGTTTAAGGTTTAGGCTTTAGGGTTTGTGGTTTACGGTTTTGGGTGTAGTGTTCAGGGTTTAGTGTTTATGGTTTCAGGTTTAGGGTTTATGGTTTAAGATTTAGGGTTTGTTGTTTTATGGTTTAGGGTGTAGGGTTTAGGGTTTAGTGTTGAGGATTTAGGGTTTATAGTTTAGGGTTTAAGCATTATGGTTCAATGGTTTAGGGTTTAAGGTTTAAGGGTTAGGGTTTACGATTTACGGTTTACGGTTTGTGGTTTAGGGTTTAGTGGTTTAGTGTTTATGGTGTAGGATTTATGGTTTAGGGTTTAGGATTGAGGGTTTGGAGTTTATGGTTTAGGAATTGGGGTTTAGGGTTTATAGTTTAAGGTTTAGGCTTTAGGGTTTGTGGTTTACGGTTTAGGGTGTAGGGTTCAGGGTTTAGGGTTTATGGTTTCGGGTTAATAGTTTATGTCTTATGGTTTAGGGTTTATAGTTTAGGGTTTAGGCTTTAGTGTTTGTGGTTTAGGGTTTAGGGTCTAGGGTTTATAGTTTAGGGTTTAGGCTTTAGTGTTTGTGGTTTAGGGTTTAGGGTCTAGGGTTTATAGTTTAGGGTTTAGGCTTTAGTGTTTGTGGTTTAGGGTTTAGGGTCTAGGGTTTATAGTTTAGGGTTTAGGCTTTAGTGTTTGTGGTTTAGGGTTTAGGGTCTAGGGTTTATAGTTTAGGGTTTAGGCTTTAGTGTTTGTGGTTTAGGGTTTAGGGTCTAGGGTTTATAGTTTAGGGTTTAGGCTTTAGTGTTTGTGGTTTAGGGTTTAGGGTCTAGGGTTTATAGTTTAGGGTTTAGGCTTTAGTGTTTGTGGTTTAGGGTTTAGGGTCTAGGGTTTATAGTTTAGGGTTTAGGCTTTAGTGTTTGTGGTTTAGGGTTTAGGGTCTAGGGTTTATAGTTTAGGGTTTAGGCTTTAGTGTTTGTGGTTTAGGGTTTAGGGTCTAGGGTTTATAGTTTAGGGTTTAGGCTTTAGTGTTTGTGGTTTAGGGTTTAGGGTCTAGGGTTTATAGTTTAGGGTTTAGGCTTTAGTGTTTGTGGTTTAGGGTTTAGGGTCTAGGGTTTATAGTTTAGGGTTTAGGCTTTAGTGTTTGTGGTTTAGGGTTTAGGGTCTAGGGTTTATAGTTTAGGGTTTAGGCTTTAGTGTTTGTGGTTTAGGGTTTTGGTTTTAGGGTTTGTGGTTTATTGTTTAGGGTTTAAGGTTTAGGGTTTAGGGTTTAGGGTTTAGGGTTTATGGTTTATGGTTTATAGTTTAGGGTTTAAAGTTTAGGGTTTAGGGTTTAGGGTTTAGGCTTTAGGCTTTATGGTTTATCATTTAGTGTTTAGGGTTTATGGTTTATTGTTTGGGTTTAGGGATTAGGGTTTAGGGTTTACGGTTTGTGGTTTAGGGTTTAGGGGTTTAGTGTTTATGGTGTAGGATTTATGGTTTATGGTTTAGGATTGAGGGTTTGGCGTTTATGGTTTAGGAATTAGAGTTTAGGGTTTATGGTTTAAGGTTTAGGCTTTAGGGTTTGTGGTTTACGGTTTAGGGTGTAGGGTTCAGGGTTTAGGGTTTATGGTTTCGGGTTGAGTGTTTATTGTTTAAGATTTAGGGTTTGTTGTTTATAGTTTAGGGTTTAGGCTTTAGGATTTGTGATTTATGGTTTAGAGTGTAGGGTTTAGGGTTTGGGGTTTAGGATTTAGGGTTTCGGCTTTATGGTTTAGGGTTTATAGTTTATGGTTTATGGTTTAGGGTTTATGGTTTAGTGTTTAGGGTTTAGTGTTTTGGTTTAGGGTTTAGAGTTTATGGTTTATGGTTTATGGTTTAAGTTTTAGTATTTATGTTTAGGGTTTATGGTTTAGGGTTTATGGTGTATGATTTAGGGTTTAGGGTTTAGGGTTTAAGGTTTATTGTTTATGTTTGAGGGTATATGGTTTAGGGTTTAGGGTTTAGGCTTTAGGATTTGTGATTTATGGTTTAGAGTGTAGGGTTTAGGGTTTGGGGTTTAGGATTTAGGGTTTCGGCTTTATGGTTTAGGGTTTGTAGTTTGTGGTTGATGGTTTAGGGTTTATGGTTTAGGGTTTAGGATTTAGGGGTGGTTTAGGCTTTAGGGTTTAGGGTTTATTGTTTAGGGTTTCGGGTTTAGTGTTTAGGGTTTAGTGTTTAGTGTTTAGGGTTTATGGTGATTTAGGGTTTAGGGTTTAGGGTTTAAGGTTTATTGTTTATGTTTGAGGGTATATGGTTTAGGGTTTAGGGTTTAGGCTTTAGGATTTGTGATTTATGGTTTAGAGTGTAGGGTTTAGGGTTTGGGGTTTAGGATTTAGGGTTTCGGCTTTATGGTTTAGGGTTTGTAGTTTGTGGTTGATGGTTTAGGGTTTATGGTTTAGGGTTTAGGATTTAGGGGTGGTTTAGGCTTTAGGGTTTAGGGTTTATTGTTTAGGGTTTCGGGTTTAGTGTTTAGGGTTTAGTGTTTAGTGTTTAGGGTTTATGGTGATTTAGGGTTTAGGGTTTAGGGTTTAAGGTTTATTGTTTATGTTTGAGGGTATATGGTTTAGGGTTTAGGGTTTAGGCTTTAGGATTTGTGATTTATGGTTTAGAGTGTAGGGTTTAGGGTTTGGGGTTTAGGATTTAGGGTTTCGGCTTTATGGTTTAGGGTTTGTAGTTTGTGGTTGATGGTTTAGGGTTTATGGTTTAGGGTTTAGGATTTAGGGGTGGTTTAGGCTTTAGGGTTTAGGGTTTATTGTTTAGGGTTTCGGGTTTAGTGTTTAGGGTTTAGTGTTTAGTGTTTAGGGTTTATGGTGATTTAGGGTTTAGGGTTTAGGGTTTAAGGTTTATTGTTTATGTTTGAGGGTATATGGTTTAGGGTTTAGGGTTTAGGCTTTAGGATTTGTGATTTATGGTTTAGAGTGTAGGGTTTAGGGTTTGGGGTTTAGGATTTAGGGTTTCGGCTTTATGGTTTAGGGTTTGTAGTTTGTGGTTGATGGTTTAGGGTTTATGGTTTAGGGTTTAGGATTTAGGGTTTGTAGTTTAGGGTTTTGGGTTTAGGGTTTATAGTTTAGGGTTTATGCTTTAGGTTTATGGTTTAGGGTTTAGGGTTTATGGTTTATGGTTTAGTGTTTAGGGTTTATGGTTTAGGGTTTAGGGTTTATGCTTTAGGGTTTATAGTTTAGTATTTAGGGTTTAGTGTTTAGTGTTTAGGGTTTATGGTTTACGGTTTAAGGTTTAGGGTTTATGGTTTAGGGTTTAGGGTTTAGTGTTTTGGGTTTAAGGTTTATGGTGTATGATTTAGGGTTTAGGGTTTATGGTTTCGGGTTAATAGTTTATGTCTTATGGTTTAGGGTTTATAGTTTAGGGCTTAGGCTTTAGGGTTTGTGGTTTATAATTTAGGGTGTAGGTTTTTGGTTTAGGGTTTATAGTTTGGGGTTTATGGTTTATGGTTTAGGTTTTAGGGTTTAGGGTTTATGGTTTAGGGTTTAGGGTTTAGTGTTTAGGGTTTATTTGTTTGTGGTTGATGGTATATGGCTTAGGATTTAGTGTTTATAATTTAGGATTTAGGCTTTAGTGTTTGTGGTTTAGGGTTTAGGCTTTAGGGTTTGTGGTTTATTATTTAGGGTGTAGTGTTTAGGGTTTAGTATTTATGGTTTGGGGTTATGGGTTTTTGGTTTAGGCTTTAGGCTTTAGGGTTTGTGGTTTAGTGTTTAGGGTCTAGGGTTTATAGTTTAGGGTTTAGGCTTTAGGGTTTGTGGTTTAGGGTTTATAATTTAGGGTTTATAGTTTAGGGTTTAGGCTTTAGGGTTCAGTAGTTTAGGGTTTAATGTTTAGGGTTTGGGGTTTAGGGTTTAGGGTTTATGGTTTAGGGTTTAGGGTTTAAGGTTTAGGCTTTAGTGTTTGTGGTTTAGGGTTTAGGGTCTAGGGTTTATAGTTTAGGGTTTATGCTTTAGGGTTTATGGTTTAGGGTTTTGGGTTTAGGGTTTAGGATTTACAATTTGTGGTTTAGAGTTTAGGGTATAGGGTTTAGGGTTTAGGATTTAAGGTTAAGTGGTTTAGGGTTTATGGTTTGGTATTGATAGTTTACGGTTTAGGTTTTAGGGTTTATGGTTTGTGGTTTAGGGTTTAGGATTTAGGGTTTAGGATTTTGGGTTTATTATTTGTGTTTGAGGGTATATGGTTTAGGGTTTAGGGTTTATAGTTTAGGATTTAGGCTTTAGGTTTTATGCTTTAGGCTTTAGTGTTTTTGGTTTAGGGTATAGACTTTAGTGTTTGTGGTTTAGGGTTTAGGCTTTAGGGTTTGTGATTTATGATTTTTGGTGTAGTGTTTAGGGTTTAGGATTTACGGTTTGGGGTTGAGGGTTTATGGTTTAAGGTTTAGGCTTTAGTGTTTGTGGTTTAGGGTCTAGGGTTTATAGTTTAGGGTTTATGCTTTAGGGTTTAAGGCTTAGGGTTTGGGGTTTAGGGTTTACAGTTTGTGGTTTATGATTTAGGGGTTTAAGGTTTATGGTGTAGGATTTATGGTTTAGGGTTTAGGGTTTAGGGTTTAGTGTTTGCTGTTTAGGGTTTAGGGTTTAAGGTTAAGTGGTTTAGGGTTTAAGGTTTAGGGTTTGTTGTTTAAGGTTTAGGGTTTACAGTTTTTGGGTTAGGGTCTAGTGGTTTAAGGTTTATGGTGTAGGATTTATGGTTTAGGGTTTAGGATTGAGGGTTTGGAGTTTATGGTTTGGGATTTGGGGTTGAGGGTTTATAGTTTAAGGTTTAGGCTTCAGCGTTTGTGGTTTACGGTTTAGGGTGTAGGGTTCATGGTTTAGTGTTTATGGTTTTGGGTTGAGGGTTTATGGTTTAAGATTTAGGATTTGTGGTTTATAGTTTAGGATTTAGGCTTTAGGGTTTGTGGTTTATGGTTTAGGCTGTAGGGTTTAGGGTTTGGTGTTGAGGATTTAGGGTTTGTGGTTTATAGTTTATGCTTTTGGGTTTGGGCTTTATGGTTTAGGATTTAGGGTTTAGGGTTTTTGGTTAAGCGTTTACGGTTTAGTGTTTAGGGTTTAGTGTTTATGGTTTAGGGTTTAGGGTTTAGGGTTTAAGTTTTAGGATTTATGTTTTCTGATTTATGTTTTAGGGTTTATGGTGTATGATTTAGGGTTTAGGGTTTATGGTTTGGTGTTAATGGTTTATGGCTTAGGGTTTAGGGTTTATAGTTTAGGGCTTAGGCTTTAGGGTTTGTGGTTTATGGTTTATGGTGTATGGTTTATGGTTTAGTGTTTATGGTTTGGTGTTTATGGTTTATGTTTAGGGTTTATGGTTTATAATTTAGTGTTTATGCTTTACTATTTGTGGCTTAGGGTTTAGGCTTTAGGGTTTGTGGTTTATGGTTTAGGGTGTAGGGTTTAGGGTTTAGGGTTTATGGTTTGGTGTTTATGGTTTATGTTTAGGGTTTAGGGTTTATAATTTAGGGTTTATGCTTTACTATTTGTGGTTTAGGGTTTAGGCTTTAGGGTTTGTGGTTTATGGTTTAGGGTGTAGGGTTTAGGGTTTTGGGTTTAGGGTTTGGGGTTGAGGGTTTATGGTTTAGGGATTAGGCTTTAGGGTTTATGGTTTATTCTTTGGGGTTGATGGTTTATGGTCTAGGGTTTGGGGTTTATAGTTTTGGGTTTAGGTTTTAGTGTTTGTGTTTAGGGTTTATGGTTTAGGGATTGGGGTTTATGGTTTATGGTTTAGGGTTTGTGGTTTAATGTTTAGGGGTTTAGGGTTTATGGTGTAGGATTTATGGTTTAGGGTTTAGGATCGAGGGTTTGCTATTTATGGTTTAAGGTTTAGGGTTTAGGGTTTAGGATTTCAGCCTTAGGGTTTATGGTTTGGTATTTAGGCTTTAGGGTTTATGGTTTGGTGTTTAGGCTTTAGGATTTAAGGTTTATGATTGGGGTTGAGGGTTTATGGTTTAGGATTTGTGGTTTAGGATTTAGTGTTTATAGTTTAGTATTTTGGCATTAGGCTTTGTTGTTTATGGTTTAGGGTGTAGGGTTTATGGGTTAGGGTTTATGGTTTGGGGTTGATGCTTTAGTGTTTGTTGTTTAGGGTTTGGGCTTTAGGATTTAGGGTTTAGGGATTATGGTTTATAATTTATGGTTTGTGGTTTAGTGTTTAGTGTTTATGGTTTAGGGTTTAGGGTTTAGGGTTTATGTTTTAGGGTTTATGATTAGGGTTTGTGGTTTAGGGTTTATGGTGTATGATTTAGGTTTTAGGGTTTATTGTTCGGGGTTAAGGGTTTATGGCTTAGGGTTTAGGGTTTATAGTTCGGGGCTAAGGGTTTAGGGTTTGTGGTTTATAGTTTAGGGTTTAGGGTTTATGGTTTGCGTTTGAGGGTTTGTGGTTTAAGGATTAGGCTTTAGGGTGTAGCATTTAGGGTTTAGGGCTTATGGTTTGGGGTTGAGGCTTTAGTGTTTGTGGTTTAGGCTTTAGGCTTTAGGGTTTGGGCTTTATGATTTAGTGTTTAGGGTTTAGGGTTTAGGGTGTATGCTTTAGGATTTATGGTTTAGGGTTTAGTGTTTAGTGTTTAGGGATTACAGTTTAGGGTTTAGCGTTTAGCGTTTAGGGTTTAGGGTTTAGGGTTTATGGTTTAGTGTTTAGGGTTTAGGTTTTGTGGTTTAAGGTTTATGGTGTATGATTTAGGGTTTATAGTTTAGGGTTTAAGCTTTATGATTCAGTGGTTTAGGGTTTAAGGTTTAAGGGTTGGTGTTTAGGGTTTACGGTTTACGGTTTGTGGTTTAGGGTTTAGGGGTTTAGTGTTTATGGTGTAGGATTTATGGTTTAGGGTTTAGGGTTGTGGGTTTGGAGTTTATGGTTTAGGATTTGGGATCGAGGGTTTATGGTTTAAGGTTTAGGCTTTAGGGTTTGTGGTTTATGGTTTAGGGTATAGGGTTCAGGGTTTAGGGTTTATGGTTTCGAGTTGAGTGTTTATGGTTTAAGATTTAGGGTTTGTGGTTTATAGTTTATGGTTTAGGCTTTAGGGTTTGTGGTTTATGGTTTAGGGTGTAAGTTTTTGGGTTTGGTGTTGAGGATTTAGGGTTTGTGGTTTAGGGTTTAGGCTTTAGGGTTTGGGTTTATGGTTTAGGGTTTAGCGTTTAGGGTTTATGGTTAAGCGTTTATGGTTTCGTGTTTAGGGTTTAGTGTTTATGGTTTAGGGTTTTGGGTTTATGGTTTAAGTTTTAGGATTTATGTTTATGGTTTATGGTTTAGGGTTTATGGTGTATGATATAGTGTTTAGGGTTTATGGTTTGGTGTTAACGATTTATGGCTTAGGGTTTAGGGTTTATAGTTTAGGGCTTAGGCTTTAGGGTTTGTGGTTTACGGTTTAGGGCATATGGTTTATGGTTTAGGGTTTATGGTTTGGGGTTGATGGTTTATGTTTAGGGTTTAGGGTTTATAGTTTAGGGTTTATGCTTTACTGTTTGTGGTTTAGGGTTTAGGCTTTAGGGTTTGTGGTTTATGGTTTTGGGTGTAGGGTTTAGGGTTTATGGTTTGGGGTTGAGGGTTTATCGTTTAAGGATTAGGCTTTAGGGTTTATGGTTTAGCATTTAGGGTTTGGAGTTTATGGTTTAGGATTTGGGGTTGAGGGTTTATGGTTTACGATTTAGGCTTTAGAGTTTGTGGTTTACAGTTTTGGGTGTAGTGTTCAGGGTTTAGTGTTTATGGTTTGAGGTTGAGGGTTTATGGTATAAGATTTAGGGTTTGTTGTTTATAGTTTACGGTTTAGGGTTTAGGGTTTGTGTTTTATGGTTTAGGGTATAGGGTTTAGGGTTTGGTGTTGAGGATTTATGGTTTAAGCATTATGGTTCAGTGGTTTAGGGTTTATGGTTTAAGGGTTGGTGTTTAGGATTTAGGGTTTAAGGTTTGTGGTTTAGGGTTTAAGGATTTAGTGTTTATGGTGTAGGATTTATGGTTTAGGGTTTAGGATTGAGGGTTTGGAGTTTATGGTTTAGGAATTGGGGTTTAGGGTTTATGGTTTAAGGTTTAGGCTTTAGGGTTTGTGGTTTACAGTTTAGGGTGTAGGGTTCAGGGTTTAGGGTTTATGGTTTCGGGTTGAGTGTTTATGGTTTACGATTTAGGGTTTTTGGTTTATAGTTTAGGGTTTAGGCTTTAGGGTTTGTGATTTATGGTTTAGGGTGTAGGGTTTAGGGTTTGGGGTTTTGGCTTTAGGGTTTTGGCTTTATGGTTTATGGGTTAGGGTTTAGGGTTTAGGGTTTAGTGTTTATGGTTTAGTGTTTAGGGTTTAGTGTTTTGGTTTAGGGTTTAGGGTTTATGGTTTAAGTTTTAGTATTTATGTTTAGGGTTTATGGTTTAGGGTTTATGGTGTATGATTTATGGTTTATGATTTATGGTTTCGTGTAAAGGGTTTATGGCTTAGGGTTTAGGGTTTATAGTTTAGGGCTTAGGCTTTAGGGTTTGTGGTTTATGGTTTAGCGTGTATGGTTTATGGTTTATGGTTTATGGTTTATGGTTTGCGGTTGATGGTTTATGTTTTAGGGTTTAGGCTTTAGGGTTTGTGGTTTAGGCTTTAGAGTTTAGGGTTTATTGTTTTTGGTTGATGGTTTATGGTTTAGGGTTTAGGGTTTATAGTTTAGGGTTTAGGCTTTAGTGTTTGTGGTTTAGGGTTTGGGATTTAAGGTTTGTGGTTTATGGTTTAAGGTTTAAGGTTTATGGTTTAGGATTTAGGGTTTATGGTTTATGGTTTAGGGTTTAGGGTTTATGGTTTAGGGTTTAGGGTTGATGGTTTATGGTTTAGGGTTTAGGCTTTAGGGTTTATGGTTTAGCATTTAGTGTTTAGGGTTTATGGTTTATTGTTTGGGTTTAGGGTTTAGGGTTTAAGGTTTACGGTTTGTGGTTTAGGATTTAGGGGTTTAGTGTTTATGGTGTATGATTTATGGTTTAGGGTTTAGGATTGAGGGTTTGGAGTTTATGGTTTAGGAATTGGGGTTTAGGGTTTATGGTTTAAGGTTTAGGCTTTAGGGTTTGTGGTTTACGGTTTAGGGTGTAGGGTTCAGGGTTTAGGGTTTATGGTTTCGGGTTGAGTGTTTATGGTGTAAGATTTAGGGTTCGTGGTTTATAGTTTAGGGTTTAGGATTTAGGGTTTGTGATTTATTTTTTATAGTGTATGGTTTAGGGTTTGGGGTTTAGGCTTTAGGGTTTCGACTTTATGGTTTATGGTTTAAGGTTTAGGGTTTATGGTTTAAGGTTTATGGTTTAGTGTTTAGGGTTTAGTATTTTGGTTTAGGGTTTAGGGTTTATGGTTTAAGTTTTAGTATTTATGTTTAGGGTTTATGGTTTATGATTTATGGTTTAGGATTTATGGTTTCGTGTAAAGGGTTTATGGCTTAGGGTTTAGGGTTTATAGTTTAGGGCTTAGGCTTTAGGGTTTGTGGTTTATGGTTTTGCGCGTATGGTTTATGGTTTATGGTTTTTGGTTGATGGTTTATGTTTTAGGGTTTAGGCTTTAGGGTTTGTGGTTTAGGCTTTAGGATTTAGGGTTATTGTTTGGGGTTGATGGTTTATGGTTTAGGGTTTAGGGTTTATAGTTTAGGGTTTAGGCTTTAGGGTTTGTTGTTTAGGGTTTGGGCTTTAGGGTTTGTAATTTATGGTTTATGGTTTAAGGTTTAGGGTTTAGGGTTTATGGTTTAGGGTTTAGAGTTTATGGTTTAGGGTTTAGTGTTGAAGGTTTATGGTTTAGGGTTTAGGCTTTAGGTTTTATGGTTTAGCATTTAGTGTTTAGGGTTTATGGTTTATTGTTTGGGGTTGATGGTTTACGGTTTAGGGTTTAGGGTTTATAGTTTAGGGTTTAGGTTTTAGTGTTTGTATTTTAAGGTTTATTGTTTTGGATTTGGGGTTTATGGTTTGTGGTTTAAGGTTTAGGGGTTTAGGGTTTATTGTGTAGGATTTATGGTTTAGGATTTAGGATTTAGGGTTTGGTGTTTATGGTTTATGATTTTGGGTTTAGGGTTTAAGATGTCGGCCTTAGGGTTTATAGTTTGGTATTTATGCTGTAGGGTTTAAGGTTTATGGTTTGGGATTGAGGGTTTATGGTTTAGGGTTTATGGTTTAGAATTTAGGGTGGAGGCTTTAGAGTTTAGGGTTTATGGTTTGGGGTTAAGGGTTTATGGTTTATGGTTTAGGGTTTAGGGTTTAGGTGTTAGGGTTTACGGTTTGTGGTTTATAGTTATGGGTTAAGGCTTTAGGGTTTATGGTTTATGATTTAGGGTGTAGTGTTTAGGGTATATAATTTATGGTTTGGGGTTGAGGGTTTATGCTTTAGGGTTTAGGATTTAGGGTTTGTGGTTTAGGGTTTTGGGTTTAGGGTTTATAGTTTATGGTTCAGTTGGTTAGGGTTTAAGGTTTAAGGTTTGGGGTTTACGGTTTAGGGTTTATGGTTTGTGGTTTAGGGTTTACGGGTTTAGGTTTTATGGTGTAGGATTTATGGTTTAGGGTTTAGGATTGAGGGTTTGGAGTTTATGGTTTAGGATTTAGGGTTTAGGTTTTATGGTTTAAGGTTTAGGCTTTAAGGTTTGTGGTTTACGGTTTAGTGTGTAGGGTTCAGGGTTTAGGGTTTATGGATTCGGATTGAGGGTTTATAGTTTAAGATTTAGGGTTTATGGTTTATAGTTTAGGGTTTAGGATTTTGCATCTGTGGTTTATGGTTTAGAGTGTAGGGTTTAGGGTTTGGGGTTGAGGATTTAGTCTGTGTGGCTAAGGGTTTAGGCTTTAGGGTTTGGGCTTTATGGTTTAGTGTTTAGGGTTTAGGGTTTAGGGTTTATGATTTAGGGTTTATGGTTTAGTAAGGGTTTAGGGTTTATGGTTTATGGTTTAGTGTTTAGGGTTTATGGTTTAGGGTTTAGGGTTTATGCTTTAGGGTTTATGCTTTAGTATTTAGGGTTTAGTGTTTAGGGTTTATGGTTTACGGTTTAGGATTTAGGGTTTATGGTTTAGGGTTTTGGGTTTAGTGTTTTGGATTTAGGGTTTGTGGTTTAAGGTTTATGGTGTATGATTTAGGGCTTAGGGTTTATGGTTTCGGGTTAATAGTTTATGTCTTATGGTTTAGGGTTTAAAGTTTAGGGCTTAGGCTTTAGGGTTTGTGGTTTATAATTTAGGGTGTATGGTTTTTGGTTTAGGGTTTATAGTTTGGGGTTTATGGTTTATGGTTTAGGTTTTAGGGTTAGGTTTTATGGTTTAGGGTTTAAGGTTTAGGGTTTAGGGTTTATTTTTTGTGGTTGAAGGTATATGGCTTAGGGTTTAGGGTTTATAATTTAGGGTTTAGGCTTTAGTGTTTGTGGTTTAGGGTTTAGGCTTTAGGGTTTGTGGTTTATTATTTAGGGTGTAGTGTTTAGGGTTTAGGATTTATGGGTTGGGGTTAAGGGTTTATTGTTTAGGGTTTAGGCTTTAGGGTTTGTGGTTTAGTGTTTAGGGTCTAGGGTTTATAGTTTAGGGTTTAGGCTTTAGGATTTGTGGTTTAGGGTTTAGAATTTAGGGTTTATAGTTCAGGGTTTAGGCTTTAGGGTTCAGTAGTTTAGGGTTTAAGGTTTAGGGTTTGGGGTTTAGGGTTTAGGGTTTATGGTTTGTGGGTTAGGGTTTATGGGTTTAAGGTTTATGATGTTGGATTTATGGTTTAGGGTTTAGGATTGAGGGTTTGGAGTTTATGGTTTAGGATTTGGGGTTGAGGGTTTATGGTTTAAGGTTTAGGCTTTAGAGTTTGTGGTTTACGGTTTTGGGTGTAGTGTTCAGGGTTTAGTGTTTATGGTTTCAGGTTGAGTGTTTATGGTATAAGATTTAGGGTTTGTTGTTTATAGTTTACGGATTAGGGTTTAGGGTTTGTGTTTTATGGTTTAGGGTGTACGGTTTAGGGTTTGATTTTGAGGATTTAGGGTTTATAGTTTAGGGTTTAAGCTTTATTGTTCAGTGGTTTAGGGTTTAAGGTTTAAGGGTTGGGGTTTATGGTTTAGGTTTACAGTTTGTGGTTTAGGGTTTAGTGGTTTAGTGTTTATGGTGTAGGATTTATGGTTTAGGGTTTAGGATTGAGGGTTTGGAGTTTATGGTTTAGGATTTGGGGTTTAGGGTTTATGGTTTAAGGTTTAGGCATTAGGGTTTGTGGTTTACAGTTTAGGGTGTAGGGTTCAGGGTTTAGGGTTTTTGGTTTCGGGTTGAGTGTTTATGGTTTAAGATTTAGGATTTGTGGTTTATTGTTTAGGGTTTAGGCTTTAAGGTTTTTGATTTATGGTTTAGGGCGTAGGGTTTAGGGTTTGGGGTTTAGGCTTTAGGGTTTGGGCTTTATGGTTTATGTTTTAGGGTTTAGGGTTTATGGTTTAGGGTTTATGGTTTAGTGTTTAGGGTTTAGTGTTTTGGTTTAGGGTTTAGGGTTTATGGTTTAAGTTTTAGTATTTATGTTTAGGGTTTATGGTTTAGGGTTTTTGGTGTATGATTTATGGTTTAGGGTTTATGATTTCGTGTAAAGGGTTTATGGCTTAGGGTTTAGGGTTTATAGTTTAGGGCTTAGCTTTAGGGTTGTGGTTAATGGTTTAGGGTGTATGGTTTACGGTTTAGGGTTTATGGTTTGCGGTTGATGGTTTATGTTTTAGGGTTTGTGGTTGACGATCGGTTTTTCTATCGTTAAAGAAATATAAAAATATGATTGCGTTGTAAGTATAGCTTCTAAACCAACAGAAAATCCTTTCGTACAAACGTTTTGGTTGTCACAAGTAACAAACCCTTTAAAATTGATAACGGAAGTATTTAAACCTCGGGTCGTCTTCTCAAGGAACTGCAGGGAGGTGTTCTTATTATTGGTTATGAGTTTTGTAAATTGGGGGTTTTGAAAGAAAGGAACAAGTAATTTAAATGACAATAAAATAAATAAATAACTGTAAAATAAACTCTTGGCAAGGTATGACAATTCGGAAGTCCTATCCTAGTTACTCCTATGAGAATTGAAGTTAATCCCACTTAGTTAACCTTTACAAAAGCAAGGAAAAGTCAAGTGAACTAATTAGTTAGATTCCCAAGTCCTAGCCAACTCCTAAGGAAAGACTAGAGTTAGTGGAATTCCAGTCAATTAGCCGACATAACAATCAATCACAATAAGTTGATAACTCAAGAGCCTCCAGTTAATCAATTAAAGCCAAGAATATAAAAAGCTAAACAAGAATCATAAATCTGAAATACCTCAATTGCATTAATAAGAGAAAATCAATCTAAACATAGAGAGTTCATAAGCCAATTTGGCAACATAAGTAATTAAATGAGAGCATTAAAGTATCTGAAAGTAAAAGAGAAATATAAATTAAAAGAAATATTGAACCTGATAAAGAGTTGAAATCCTAAATTGAAATAATAAGAAAATCCTAATTCCTTTAAGAGGAATCCTAAATCTAAAACCTAAGAGAGGAGAGAGAACCTCTCTCTAAAAACTACATCTAAATCATGAAAAGTGAATAATTGAAGGCCTCTTATGAATGGATGTATTTCCCCACTTTATAACCTCTATTCTGTGCTTTCTGTACTTGGATCTGGGCCAAAAAGGGTTTCAGAAATCGCTGGCCAAAAAGGGTTTCAGAAATCGCTGGGAGCATTTTCTGCAGTTTCTGGTGCGTGGCGTCTGTCACGCATCCGCATGAGTCACGCGGTCGCATCATCTGGGTGTTTTCCTTATCACGCGTTCGCTTCGGTCACGCGTACGCATCATCTGCGTTCTGCTCAAGGCGCGCGTCCGCGTTAGTCACGCGTTCGCATTACTGCCTTTTCGCGCTAAGCACGCGGCTGCGTCATCCATGCGTTCGCGTCGCTGTCAGTTTCTTCAAAAACTCCATTTTGTGCTTTTCTTCCATTTTTGTATGTTTCCTTTCCATCCTTTAAATCATTCCTGCCTTAGGAGATCTGAAAATACTCAACACACAAATCACGGGATCGAAAGGTAATAAAAGGTAATTAAAATAATTATTTCTAAAGCATAAGAAACATGTTTTTCACATATATCACATAATAAGGAAGGGAAAGTAAAACCATGCAATTTCACATGAATAAGTGGGTGAAGGGTTGAATAAATCACTTAAATTGATCACAAAATATATCATGAAATATGGGTTTATCAACCTCCCCACACTTGAACAATAGCATGTCCTCATGCTAAATCCAAGATAAAGAGTAAGGTAAGGTTAAAGTGGTGGAATCTCATGCAATGCAATCTATTCTAAATGCAACTACCTAAATGAATCATACAATTCTAATTGTTATTCACTTGTATATAAAGCTTACATGTAGTTAAATTAATTCGTATCCTCAAGGAGTCATATATGCATAGCCAAACCTTAGATAATGTTAAAGCACTTTTACAATTGAGATGGTTAAAAATATTTCACAAACTTGCAAGACAATTAACAAAACCATGCATTTCTTGTGGATAAGTGTGAGAAATATTGATAAAACACCCCAAATTCTACACGATATAAACCACAAAATTGGGGTTTATTAGTCACCAATGATACAAGGTAAGAAAAAGCTCCCATGGTCTTTGAGCTTTGGTGGGATGCCTTCTTGGATCATTGCACTGCATTCTTGTGTCAAGATCACTGTTTCTTTTTCATTCCAGCTCCTCTTCTTATTGATAAGCTCTTTGAGAAATTTTGCATATAGAGGCATTTGTTCTAGAGCCTCAGCAAGTGGAATATTGATCTTCAGCTTCTTAAACACTTCTAGGAACTTAGGGAACTGTTGATCTTTAAGCTCTCTATTAAACCTTTGAGGATATGGAATGGAGGGAGTGTATGGCTTCTCCTCCTTCCTCTATTCTTATGATTGTTCTTCAATAGCTTGCCTTCCCTTCTTTGAAGCTTGTGGTTGTTCCTCTTTCTCCTTGAGCTTCTCTTGGTCTTGCTTGTCTTTAAGTATCCCTTCTTCCTTGCTACTGGCCTTATCATTCTCAATTGGCCTCTTATCGTTTACCAAGGTTCTTCCACTCCTTAGTTGAATGGCCTTGCATTCTTCCTTTGGGTTGAGGATGGTGTCACTTGATAATGCATTGGGTGCTCTTTCAGCCACTGTTTGCTTTGATAATTGACCAATTTGCCTCTCTAGATTCCGCAATGAAGCTTCATGGTTTTTGTTGGCCAATTCTTGGTGCTTGATCATCTTTTCCATCATCATCTCCAAGTTAGAAATCCTCTGAGATTTCTGGGGTGGTTGTGGTTGATTATGGGATGTTGAGGGTGAATGATAGTTATTTTGGTTATTGGATAAGTTGTTGGGTGGGTAGTAGTTGGATTGAGATTGATTGTTTTGTGGTTTTCTGTATTGGTTTTGGTTAGTGTTTTGATGGTTTTGATGGTTTGTGTTCCTAAAGTTGTTTTGGTTTGAGTTTCTTTGCCAAGGTTGCTGGTTTTGACTCTCTCCCCATTTCAGATTGGGGTGGTTTCTCCAGGATGAGTTGTAAGTGTCTCCATAGAAGTCATTTGATCCAGAACCTTGATTTTGCATGTACTGCACTTGCTCTTGCTGCTACTCTTCATAACTTTCCTCCTGTTGTCCCCATACCACTGGTGGTTAGTTAGTTGTGCTCATTGCTATGAGTTGTAATCCATCTATCCTCTTTGACATTGTTTCAATTTGCTGTTGAAGTTGCTGGTGCATGAGTTTGTTCTGAGCTAGTATGGTATCAATTCCTTCAAGCTCAAATACACCTTTCTTTGGAGCTGCTTGCCTTTTAGAGGAATAGAAATACTCATTATTAGCCACCATGTCTATGAGATCATGTGCGTCTTGAGCATTTTTCATCATTTGCAAAGATCTTCCTGATGAGTAATCCAAAGCTTTCCTTGAAGGTAAAGACAAGCCTTCATAGAAATTTTGCAACTCCACCCATTCACTGAGCATTCCTTCTGGACATCTTCTGATTAGAGCTTTATACCTCTCCTAAGCTTCATATAATGACTCTCCTTCTTGCTGTCTGAAGGTTTGCACATCAATTTTTAGCTTAATAATTCTTTGTGGTGGATAAAATTTGGCTAGAAATTTGCTAACCAAATCATCCCAGCTGGTAATGCTCTCTTTAGGGAAGGTTTCTAACCAATGTGTGGCTTTGTCTCTCAATGAAAATGGGAATAAAAGAAGCTTGTAGATGTCAAGGTGGACTCCATTGATTTTGACAATGTCACAGATTCTCAAAAATACAGAGAGGTGTTGGTTTGGATCTTCAGCAGCACTTCCTCCATATTGACAATTGTTTTGAACCAAGGTAATCAATTGAGGCTTGAGTCCAAAGTTATTGGCATGGACATTGGGGGTTAGGATGCTACTCCCATAATTCTTTAGGTTGGGGATAGTGTATGTAGGAGGCTAAGACTCTTCTCTGAGGCTGGCCATTGTTGTTGGCCACACCGTCAGTGTAATTTGGGATGTTATCCTCCATCACTTGATCCTCTCCTTCTGATTCCTCTTCACCAATGATCCCCTTTCCCCTTGCTTCTCTTCTTAGTCTTCGCAGAGTTCTCTCGTTAAGGTTACAAGAGCTGGAGACCTCTCTCCTTGCTTCTGTCATACACACAAAACCAAAAACCACAAACTAAAGCACTCTACTGCTAGAGTGAGGTTAGTGTTAGGTTAAGCAAAAATTCAAACAGTTAGTGTGCTAAGTAGAAAATAAAAAGAAAATGCTTAATCTAGATTATCACCCTACTTAATCATTGTCAATCTAAATCAATCCCCGGCAACGGCGCCAAAAATATGATGAGGGAAAAACGATTCCACACAAAACTCACCGACAAGTGTACCAGGTCGCATCAAGTAATTTGATGAGTTGAGTGAAACTTGGTTAACAGAAGTTAAATTGCAAGAAAATAAAAGTGCAGAATGAAAATTTACTGAATCTAAAGGTGCTGAAGAAGTAAATTGCAAAAACTTAAAGAGAAAGAAAATAAATAAGCTGAAACTTAAATTGCAAGAAAAGTAAATGACTGAAACTTAAAGTGCAAGAAACTTAAATTGCTAAATCTAAATTGTTGGCAAAAAGTAAATTGCTTGAAGAATAAAAGGGATTTGGGTACTGGGATTCAGAATTGAACTAGAAAATGTAAATTTAAGTAAATCAGAGAGCTATAAGATGAAGAGATTCAGCTTAGTAGCAAAATAGAAATGGAAAATTTGTTGAAGACACAAACAGCAAGAAAACTTAGATCAATTGTGAAATCTTTAAAAGAGAAATTAAAAATTTCAAAAGAGCAACAAGATCAGAAAGCAGATCTAGATCTCAATTGTCCTCTTGACCAAACAGAAAATAAATTGCAGAAGAAATGAAAATGATAACAGAAGAGAAGATTTAGATCCAATTCTCCAATTCTCAGAATAATATGAAATAAAAGCAAAGATGATTCTCATATCAAGGAATTCAATGGAATTCTTCAATCTCAATTCAAAAACCCAAAACAGAAAGTAGAAGTTACAGAAGAAAAGAAAATGAAAATAGAAAGCAAACTAGATCTGATCCCAATTTCCAAATTCAAAATGAAAATTAAAAGTGAAAACTAAAAATGAGCAAAAGGTCCTCTACAAATCAAATTAACTCCTATATATACACTTTCTATTTTGGTCTTTAAAGCTTGGAGTGGGCCTTTTGATTTTTGGATTTGAAGAAAAGTGGATCCGGATGACTTTGGTTGAAATTGGGTTGGAGGCATGCTCCAGTGGAGCGCTCCGTTGAGTTTAGTGAACTTGGCGTTCACTCTTGTGGCTCCTCACGTGCGCATTGCTTCTTGCCTATAGCGTTTTCTTTGTGAACGGTACGTTCACTTCTCCAACGCTACTTATGTTGCTTGGTTGCGTGCCTTCCTTCCTTGCTCAAGGGTCACGAAAAATGGGATTGATACTGAGCCAATATGGTTGAATAATGGGAAGAAATCCTGTGAATAATGGGATGACTCAAAAGAAAGGAGTTCTTGAGATTGATACTCTGAATGCCATATTGGCTCAGAATAAAATATTGACTCAACAAGTCAATATGAGTTCTCAGAATCTGACTGGAATGCAAGCTGTATCCGGCAGTACTAAAGAAGCCTCCTCTGAAGGAGAAACTTATAACCCTGAGAATCCTGTAATGGAAGAGGTGAATTATATGGGAGAATTCTATGGAAACACCTATAATCCTTCATAGAGAAATCATCCAAATTTCTCATTGAAAGATCAACAGAAGCCTCAACATGGCTTCAATAATAATAATGGTGGGAGAAACAGGTTTGGCAATAGCAAGCCTTTTCCATCATCTTCGCAGCAACAGACAGAGAATTCTAAGCAGAGCCTCTCTGACTTAGCAACCATAGTCTCTGATCTATCTAAGACCACTCTCAGTTTCATGACTGAAACAAGGTCCTCTATCAGAAATTTGGAGGCACAAGTGGGTCAGCTGAGTAAAAGAGTTACTGAAATTCCTTATAGTACTCTCCCAAGCAATACAGAAGAGAATCCAAAAAGAGAGTGCAAGGCCATAACTATATCCAAAGTGGCCGAACCTAGAGAGAGTAAAATGGCATTGATTTCCAGTGAGGAAGACCTTGCTGGACGTCCACTGACCAATAAGGAGTTCCCTATTGAGGAACCAAAGGAATCTGAGGCTCATACAGAGACCATAGAGATTCCACTGAACATACTGTTGCCATTCATGAGCTCTGATGAGTATTCCTCCTCTGAAGAGGATGAAGATATTGTTGAAGAGCAAGTTGCTTGATATCTAGGAGCAATCATGAAGCTAAATGCCAAGTTATTTAGCGTTTATTGTTTGGGGTTGATGGTTTATGGGTTTAGGGTTTAAGGTTATTGTTTGGGGGGGTTTAGGGTTTGTGGTTTAGGGTTTAGGGGTTTATTGTTTATGATGTAGGATTTATGGTTTAGGATTTTGGATTGACGGTTTGGTGTTTATGGTTTACGGTTAAGGGTTTATGGTTTAGTGTTTAGGCTTTAGGGTTTAAGGTTTATGGTTTGGGGTTGAGGGTTTATGGTTTAGGTTTTATGGTTTAGGGTTTATTGTTTAGAATTTAGGGTAGAGGGTTTAGGGTTTAGGGTTTATGGTTTGGGATTAAGGGTTTATGGTTTAGGATTTAGGGTTTATAGTTTACCATTTTGGCATTAGGGTTTGTGGTTTATACTTTAGGGTGTAGGGTTTAGGGGTTAGGGTTTATGGTTTGGGGTTGATGCTTTAGGATTTGTGGTTTAGGGTTTAGGCTTTAGGGTTTGGGCTTTATGTTTTAGGGTTTAGGGTTTAGGATTTATGGTTTAGGGTTTAGGATTTAGTGTTTACTGTTTAGGGTTTATGGTTTATGGTTTAGGGTTTAGGGTTTAAGTTTTACGGTTTATGTTTAGGGTTTGTGGTTTACGATTTATAGTGTATGATTTAGGGATTTAGGGTTTATTGTCTGGGGTTAAGGGTTTATGGCTTAGGGTTTAGGATTTACATTTTAGGGCTTAGGGTTTAGGGTTTGTCATTTATGCTTTAGGGTGTAGCATTTAGGGTTTAGGGTTTATGGTTTGGGTTTGAGGGTTTATGGTTTAGGAATTAGGCTTTAGGGTTTGTCATTTAGGGTTTAGGGTATAGGGTTTAGGGTTTATAGTTTGGGGTTGAGGGTTTATAGTTTAAGGTTTAGGGTTTATAGTTTAGGGTTTAGGCGTGTTTGTGGTTTAGGGTTTATGGTTTAGGGTTTTGGCTATATGCTTTAGGTTTTGGGGTTTAGGGTTTAGGGTTTAGGATTTAGGTTTAGGGTTTATGGTTTGGGGTTTAGGGTTTCTGGTTTAGGGTTTAGGGTTTAGGGTTTAGGATTTAGGTTTATGGTTTATGGTTTATGGTTTAGGGTGTAGGGTTTAGGGTTTATGGTTTATGGTTTAGGGTTGATGGTTAATGGTTTAGGGTTTAGGTTTTATAGTTTAGGGTTTAGAGTTTATGGTTTATGGTTTATGGTTTACGGTGTAGGGTTTTAGGGTTTTGGGTTTAGGCTTTAGTGTTTGTGGTCTATGGTTTGGGGTTTAGGGTTTATGGTTTATGGTTTAGGGTTTATGGTTTAAGTTTTAGGGTTTATGTTTACAGTTTGTGGTTTAGGGTTTATGGTGTATGATTTAGTGTTTAGGATTTATTGTTTGGGGTTAAGGGGTTATGGCTTAGGCTTTAGGGTTTATAGTTTAGGGCCTATGGTTTAGGGTTTGTGGTTAATGGTTTAGGGTGTAACGTTTATGGTTTAGGGTTTATGGTTTGGATTTGAGGGTGTATGGTTTAGGGATTAGGCTTTAGGGTTTGTCATTTAGTGTTTAGGGTGTAGGGTTTAGGGTTTAGGGTTTATGATTTGGGGTTGAAGGTTTATGGTTTAAGGTTTAGTGTTTATAGTTTAGGGTTTAGGCGTGTTTGTGGTTTAGGGTTTAGGGTTTAGGGTTTAGACTTTAGGCTTTAGGGATTGCGATTTAGGATTTAGGGTTTAGGGTTTAAGGTTTATGGTTTGGGGTTGAGGGTTTATGGTTTAGGTTTTATGGTTTAGGGTTTGTTGTTTAGAATTTAGGGTGGAGGGTTTAGGGTTTAGGGTTTATGGTTTGGGGTTAAGGGTTTATGGTTTAGGGTTTAGGGTATATAGTTTACCATTTTGGCATTAGGGTTTGTGGTTTATACTTTTGGGTGTAGGGTTTAGGGGTTAGGGTGTATGGTTTGGGGTTGATGCTTTAGGGTTTGTGGTTTAGGGTTTAGGCTTTAGGGTTTGGGCTTTATGTTTTAGGGTTTAGGATTTAGGATTTATGGTTTAGCGTTTAGGGTTTAGTTTTTAGTGTTTAGGGTTTATGGTTTATGGTTTAGGGTTTAGGGTTTAAGTTTTACGGTTTATGTTTAGGGTTTGTGGTTTACGGTTTATAGTGTATGATTTAGGGTTAGGGTTTATTGTTTGGGGTTGATGGTTAATGGTTTAGGGTTTAGGTTTTATAGTTTAGGGTTTAGACTTTAGGGATTGTGGTTTATGGTTTACGGTGTATGGTTTAGTATTTAGGGTTTAGGCTTTAGTGTTTGTGGTCTATGGTTTGGGTTTAGGGTTTATGCTTTATGGTTTAGGATTTATGGTTTAAGTTTTAGGGTTTATGTTTACGGTTTGTGGTTTAGGATTTCTGGTGTTTGATTTAGTGTTTAGGATTTATTGTTTGGGGTTAAGGGTTTATGGCTTAGGCTTTAGGGTTTATAATTTAGGGCCTATGGTTTAGTGTTTGTGGTTAATGGTTTAGGGTGTAACGTTATGGTTTAGGGTTTATGGTTTGGATTTGAGGGTGTATGGTTTAGGGATTAGGCTTTAAGGTTTGTCATTTAGGGTTTAGGGTTTAAGATTTGGAGTTGAAGGTTTATGGTTTAAGGTTTAGTATTTATAGTTTAGGGTTTAGGCGTGTTTGTGGTTTAGGGTTTATGGTTTAGGCTTTAGGGTTTAGGCTTTAGGGATTGGGGTTTAGGGTTTAGGGTTTAGGGTTAGGGTTTAGGGTTTTATAGTTTGGGGTTGAGGTTTTACGGTTTAGGGTTTATGGTTTATGGTTTGTGGTTTAGGGTTTAGTGTTTATGGTTTGCGGTTGATGGTTAATGGTTTATGGTTTAGTGTTTATAGTTTAGGGTTTAGACTTTAGGGTTTGTGGTTTGTGGTTTAGGGTGTATGGTTTAGGGTTTAGGGTTTAGGCTTTAGTGTCTGTGGTTTAGGGTTTGGGGTTTAGGGTTTAGGGTTTATGGTTTAGGGTTTTTGGTTTACGGTTTAGGGTTTATGGTTTAGGATTGACGGTTTAGGGTTTATGGTTGAGGGAATAGTGGTTGTGATTTAGGGTTTAGGCTTTGGGGTTTATTTTTTTGGGTTTACAGTTTAGGGTTTGGGGTTTAGGGTTTAGCATTTATGGTTTAGGGTTTAGGGTTTGGGGTTTTGGCCTTAGGGTTTATGGTTGCGAGTTTAGGCTTTAGGGTTTAGGGTTTAGGATTTAGGGTTGAGGGTTTATGGTTAAGAATTTAGGCTTTTGTGTTTGTGGCTTAGGGTTTAGGGTGTGGTGTTTAGGGTTTTGGGATTATGGTTTGGGGTTGACGATTTATGGTTTAAGGTTTAGGGTTTATAGTTTAGGGTGTAGGCATTATGGTTTTTGTTTTATGGTTTTGGGTGTAGGGTATAGGGTTTATGGTTTGGGGTTGAGGGTTTATGGTTTAGGATTTAGGCATTAGGGTTTGTGGGTTAAGGTTTAGGGTGTAGGGTTTAGGGTTTAGGGTTTATGGTTTGGGGTTGAGGGTTTTTGGTTTATGCTTTAGGGTTTAGGGTTTAGTGTTTAGGCTTTAGGGTTTAGACTTTAGGGTTTATGGCTTAGGGTATAGTGTTTATAGTTTAAGATTTAGGGTTTAGGCTTTAGGGTTTAGGGTTTGTGGTTTAGGGTTAAGGGTGTAGGGTTTAGGGTTTAGGGTTTATGGTTTGGGGTTTAGGGTTTATGGTTTAGGCTTTAGGCTTTAGGGTTTGTGGTTTAGGGTATATGTTTTATAGGTTGGGGTTAAGGGTTTATGGTTTAAGGTTTAGGGTTTATAGTTTAGGGTTTAGGCGTGTTTTTGGTTTAGGGTTTAGGCTTTAGGGTTTAGGATTTAGGCTTTAGGATTTGGAATTTAGGGTTTAGGCTTTAGGCTTTAGGGTTTAGGGTTTGTAGTTTAGGGTTTAGGCTGTAGGGTTAGGGTTCAAGGTTTATGGTTTTGGGTTGAGGGTTTATGGTTTAGGATTTAGGGTTTGTGGTCAATAGTTTAGGGTTTAGGCTTTAGGGTTTGTGGTTTATGGTTTAGGGTGTAGGCTTTAGGGTTTGGGGTTGAGGATTTAGCGTTCGTGGTTTATGCTTTAGGCTTTAGGGTTTGGGCTTTATGGTTTAGGGTTTGGGGTTTAGTCTTTAGGGTTTATGGTTTAAGTTTTAGGATTTATGTTTAGGGTTTAAGGTTTAGGATTTATGGTGTATGATTTAGGGTTTAGGGTTTATGGTTTGGTGTTAAGGGTTTATGGCTTAGGGTTTAGGGTTTATAGTTTAGGGTTTAGGCTTTAGGGTTTGTGGTTTATAGTTTAGGGCGTATGGTTTATGGTTTAGGGTTTAGGGCGTATGGTTTATGTTTTAGGGGTTAGGCTTTAGGGTTTGTGGTTTAGGGTTTAGGGTTTATTGTTTGGGGTTGATGGTTTATGGTTTAGGGTTTAGAGTTTATAGTTTAGGGTTTAAGCTTTAGTGTTTGTAGTTTAGGGTTTAGGCTTTAGGGTTTGTGGTTTAGGATTAAGGGTGTAGGGTTTAGGGTTTAGGATTTATAGTTTGGGGTTGAGGGTTTATGGTTTAGGGTTTATGCTTTAGGGTTAGGGTTTAGGGTTTAGGTGTCCTTCTGACATGCTTTCAGAATGGAGCATCTTATGTATATTCTATGTTGATCTGTCTGAATTGTCCAAGATGTCATTGGACCACTCTACTGGTGGATCTCTTCATCTGAAGAAAACCCCTGCAGAAGCCCAGGAACTCATTGATATGGTTGCAAATAACTAGTTCATGTACACTTCTGAAAGAAATCCTGTGAATAATCAGATGACTCAGAAGAAAGGAGTTCTTGAGATTGATACTCTGAATGCCATATTAGCTCAGAATAAAATATTGACTCAGCAAGTCAATATGATTTCTCAGAATCTGATTGGAATGCAAGCTGCATCCGGCAGTACTAAAGAAGCCTCCTCTGAAGGAGAAACTTATAACCCTGAAAATCCTGTAATGGAAGAGGTGAATTATATGGGAGAATTCTATAGAAACACCTATAATCCTTCATAGAGAAATCATCCAAATTTCTCATGGAAGGATCAACAGAAGCCTCAATAAGGCTTCAATAATAATAATGGTGGCAGAAATAGTTTTGGCAATAGCAAGTCTTTTCCATCATCTTCTCAGCAACAGACAGAGAATTCTAAGCAGAGCCTCTCTGACTTAGCAACCATAGTCTCTGATCTATCAAACACCACTCTCAGTTTCATGACTGAAACAAGGTCCTCTATCAGAAATTTGGAGGCACAAGTGGGTCAGCTGAGTAAAAGAGTTACTGAAATCCCTCCTAGTACTCTCCCAAGCAATACAGAAGAGAATCCATAAAGAGAGTGCAAGGCCATAACTATATCCAAAGTGGCCGAACCTGGAGAGAGTAAAATGGCAGTGATTTCCAGCGAGAAATACCTTGCTGGACGTCCACTGACCAATAAGGAGTTCCCTATTGAGGAACCAAAGGAATCTGAGGCTTATACAGAGACCATAGAGATTCCACTGAACTTACTGTTGCCATTCATGAGCTCTGATGAGTATTCCTCCTCTGAAGAGGATGAAGATATTGTTGAAGAGCAAGTTGCTCGGTATCTAGGAGCAATCATGAAGCTAAATGCCAAGTTATTTAGCGTTTATTGTTTGGGGTTGATGGTTTATGGGTTCAGAAGAAACCGGATCCCAGAAGGTTCTTAATACCTTGTACCATAGGCACCATGACCTTTGAAAAGGCTCTGTGTGACCTGGGGTCAGGTATAAACCTCATGTCACTCTCTGTAATGGATAAATTAGGGATCTTTGAGGTGCAAGCTGCAAGAATCTCGTTAGAGATGGCAGACAAATCAATAAAACAGGCTTATGGACTTGTCGAGGATGTCTTAGTGATGGTTGAAGGCTTTTACATCCCTGCTGACTTCATAATCCTAGACACTGGGAAGGATGAGGATGAATCCATCATCCTTGGAAGACCCTTACTACCCACAGCAAGGGCTATGATTGATGTGGATAGAGGAGAGTTGGTCCTGCAATTGCATGAGGACTACCTTGTGTTTAAGGCTCAATGATCTTCTTCTGTAAACATGGAGAAGAAGCATGAAAAGCTTCATCCAATTCTCCCAATACAGAGTCAAGCAGAGCCCCCACATTCAACTTCTATGTTTGGTGTTGGGAGGCCACCATTAAGCTCTGAGTCTCTGTGAAGCTCTCTAAGAGCTCACTGTCAAGCTATTGACATTAAAGAAGCGCTTATTGGGAGGCAACCCAATCTTATTTAACTATGTTAATTACTTTTTCATTTCATTTTCCATTGTTATTTTATGTTTTGTTTAGGTTGATGATCATGTGAAGTCATAAAAACAGCTGCAGAATTAAAGCAGAATCAAAAACAGCATCAAAAATAGCACACCCTAGAGGACAGGCTTACTGGCGTTTCAACGCCAGTAAGGATAGCAGAATGGGCATTTAACGCCCAGTCTGGCAGCATTCTAGGCGTTAAACGCCAGAATTGGCAGGCAGACTGATGTTTAACGCCAGAAAAGGGTGTCTGGCTGGCGTTAAACGCTAGAATTGGCAGACAGACTAGCGTTTAACGCCCAAAAAGGGTGTCTGGCTGGCGTTAAACGCCAGAAAGGGACAACAGACTGTGGTTTAACACCAGGAAAGGTATCAGAGCTGGCGTTAAATGCCAGAAATGGCACACAAAGGCCGTTTAAACGTCAGGAAGGTGCAGGGAGCAGAATTCCTTGATACCTCAGGATCTGTGGACCCCACAGGATCCCCACCTACCCCAACCCACTCTCTTTCCTCTTCACACCTTTCCATAATACTCTTCCCCAAATACCCTTGACCAATCACATCAATACCTATACCCCAAATACCATTCACCTATCAAATCCTACCCTCTTCCCCATAATCTCTTCACCACTCACATCCATCCACTATTCCCCAAAAACCCATTATAAAACCCCACATACCTCACCATTCAAATTCAAAACATTTCCCTCCTAAACCCAACCCCTTCTTACACGAAATCCCTCTCTCTCTCCTACCCTATAAATACCCCTCATTACCACCTTCAATTTCACACATCCTAAACACTTAAACCCCCCTTGGCCGAACTCACAACACCCCTTTATTTCCTTCATTTCTTCTTCTTCTACTCCTTTCTTTCTTCTTTTGCTTGAAGACGAGCAAACCTTTTAAGTTTGGTGTGGGAAAAAGCTCTGCTTTTTGTTTTTCCATAACCATTAATTGCACCTAAGGCCAGAGAAACCTCTAGATAGAGGAAAGGGAAGGCAGTTGCTTCTACCTCTGAGTCATGGGAGATGGAGAGATTCATCTCAAAGGTCCATCAAGACCACTTCTATGAAGTTGTGGCCAAGAAAAAGGACATCTCCGAAGTCCCCTTCATGATCAAAAAGAGTGAATATCCAGAGATCTGACGTGAGGTTCGTAGAAGAGGTTAGGAAGCTCTCACCAACCCCATCCAACAAGTCAGAATCTTAATGGTTCAAGAGTTCAATGCTAATGCATGGATCACTAAGAACCATGATCAAAGTATGAACCCGTACCCAAAGAATTGGCTCACAATGGTTCGAGGGAAATACTTGGATTTCAGCCCGGAAATCGTGAGGTTAGCATTCAACTTGCTAATGATGCAAGGAGATCCTCATCCTTTCACTAGAAGGGTCAACTTTGATCAAAGGTTGGACCAAGTCCTCAGGAACATCTATGTGGAAGGAGCTCAATGGAAGAGAGACTCCAAATGCAAGCCGGTTCAACTGAGAAGGCTTGACCACAAGCCTGTTGCTAGAGGATGGTTAGAGTTCATCCAACACTCTATCATTCCTACTAGCAACCGGTCTGAATTTACAGTGGACCGGGCTATCATGATCTATAGTATCATGAATAGAGAGGAAGTAGAAGTTCATGAGATCATACCTCTAGAACTATACAAGGTGGAGGATAAGCCATCCACTTTGGTAAGGTTAGCCTTCCCTCATCTCATCTGTAACCTATGCAATTCAGCTGGAATTGTCATAGAAGAAAACATCCTCACTGAAGAGGACAAGCCTATCACTAAAAAGAGGATGGAGCAAACAAGAGAGGCCGCTCATGGACCTCAACAAGAGCATGAGGAAATTCCTCATCAAGAAATCCCTGAGATGCCTCAAGGGATACACTTTCCTCCACAAAGCTATTGGGAGCAACTCAACACCTCTTTAGAAGATTTGAGTTCCAACATGGAGCAACTAAGGATGGAGCACCAAGAGCACTCCATTATCTTCTATGAAATCAGAGAGGACTAAAGAGTCATGAGGGAGGATCAACAAAGGCAAGGAAGAGATATTGAGGAGCTAAAGTACTCCATAGGATCTTCAAGAGGAAGAACTAGCCGCCGTCACTAAGGTGAACCCGTTCTTTAATTTCCTTGTTCTTATTTTTCTATTTTCGGTTTCTATGCTTTATGTTTTGTCTATGTTTTTGTCTTCATTACATGATCATTAGTGTTTAGTGTCTATGTCTTAAAGCTATGAATGTTCCATGAATCTTTCACCTTTCTTAAATGAAAAATATTTTCGGAAAAAGAAAAAGAAGTACATGAATTTCGAATTCTATCTTGAAAATAGTTTAATTATTTTTGATGTGGTGGTAATACCTTTTGTTTTCTGAATGAATCCTTGAGCAGTGCATATTTTTTATAGTGAAGTTTATGAATGTTAAAATTGTTGGCTCTTGAAAGAGTAATGAAAAAAGAGAAATGTTATTGCTAATCTGAAAAATCATAAAATTGATTCTTTGAAGCAAGAAAAAGCAGTGAAAAACACAAAGCTTGCGGAAAAAAATGACAAAAAATAAAGAAAAAAGAAGGAAAAAAAAAAGCAAGCAGAAAAAGCCAATAGCTCTTTAAACCAAAAGGCAAGAGAAAAAAGCCAGTAACCCTTTAAACTAAAAGGCAAGGGTAAAAAGGATCCAAGGCTTTGAGCATTAATGGATAGGAGACCCAAAGGAATAAAATCCTGGCCTAAGCGGCTAAATCAAGCTGTCCCTAACCATGTGCTTGTGGCGTGAAGGTGTCAACTGAAAAGCTTGAGACTGAGCGGTTAAAGTGATGAGCGGGTATTTTATACGATTTTTGGCTTTGTTTTTAGGTAATTTTTAGCATGTTTTAGTTACTTTTTATTATATTTTTATTAGTTTTTATGCAAAAATAACATTTTCAGACTTTACTATGAGCTTGTGTATTTTTCTATAATTTCAAGTATTTTCTGGCTGAAATTGAGGAACCTGAGCAAAAATCTTATTCAGAGGCTGAGAAAGGACTACAGATGCTGTTGGATTCTGACCCTCCTGCACTCGAAGTGGATTTTCTGGAGCTACAGAAGCCCAATTGCTACGCTCTCAAATGGAAAATAGACATCTTGGGCTTTCCAGAAATGTATAATAGTCTATACTTTGCCCAAGATTTGATGGCCCAAACTGGCGTTTAAACGCCAGTCAGAGACCATTTTCTGGCGTAAAAAGCTGGAACTGGCACCAGAACTAGAGTTAAATGCCCAAACTGGCATCCAAGCTGGAATTTAACTCTAGAAAAGGCCTATGCACATGTAAAGCTCAATGCTCAACCCAAGCACACACCAAGTGGAACCCAGAAGTGAATTTTTGCACTATCTGCACTTAGTTACTTATTTTCTATAATCCCTAGTAACTAGTTTAGTATAAATAGCACTTTTTACTATTGTATGAGGGAGATCTTTTATCTAATCTTTGGACTTTTATGTTACATTTGGAGAGGCTGGCCATTCGGCCATGCCTAGACCTTTTTCTCTTATGTATTTTCTACGGTGGAGTTTCTACACCTCATAGATTAAGGTGCGGAGCTCTGCTGTTCTTCATGAATTAATGCAAGTACTATTGTTTCTCTTTCAATTCATGCTTACTTCTTCTCCAAGATATACTCTCGTACTTAATTCAGTTAAGTCAGAATGAAGGGGTGACCCGTGATAATCACCCACTATCTTCGTTACTCGCTTAGCCAAGATCCGCATGCCTGACAACCACAAGCGGTCTACATCATGTTCAACATAGTCATTGGATGACAGCTGGAGTATAGTCTCTTGGATCTCTGATTCATAGACTGAGTCCGTGAGATTAGAACCTTCATGGTAGAGGCTAGAACCAATTGGCAGCATTCCTGAGATCCAGAAAGTCTAAACCTTATCTGTGGTATTCCAAGTAGGATCTGGGAAGGGATGACTGTGACGAGCTTCAAACTCGTGAATGTTGGGCGCAGTGACAGTGTGCGAAAGGATAGAGAGATCCTATTCCGACACAAGTGAGAACCGACAGATGATTAGCCGTGCGGTAGCTGTACCTGGTATTTTTCATCCGAGACGAGAAATCTAACAGTTGATTAGCCGTGTAGAAACCGTACTTGGATCATTTTCACTGAGAGGATCATACAGCTTGCCATGGAAGGGAGCACGCATGATTGGATGAAGACAATAGGAAAATAGAGGTTCAGAAGTAACAAAGCATCTCCAAATGCTTAACTAGGATTTACAGGATGACCATAGCTTGCTTTAAGCCGGCAATCTCCGTGGGATCGACCCTTACTCGCGTAAGGTTTTATTACTTGGACGACCCAGTGAACTTGCTGGTTAGCTGTACCGGAGTTGTGAAAAGTGTGATCACAATTCTGTGCACCAGAGGATTTATGGTTTAGGGTTTAGGATTTATAATTTCATGTTTAGGCTTTAGTGTTTGTGGTTTAGGGTTTAGGCTTCAGGGTTTAAGGTTTAGGCATTAGGGTTTGGGCTTTAGGGTTTAAGGTTTAGGTTTTAGGGTTTAGGGTTTATGGTTTAGTGTTTGGGCTTTAGTGTATGTGGTTTAGGGTTGAGGATTTAGGTTTTATGGTTTAGGATTTATGGTTTATGGTTTATGGTTTAGGGTTTAAGGTTTAGGGTATAAGCTTTAGGGTTTATAGTTTGGGGATGAGGGTTTATGGTTTAGGGTTTAGGGTTTAGGCTTTAGGGTTTGTGGTTTATGGTTTGGGGTGTAGGGTTTAGGATTTAGTGTTTATGGTTTGGGGTTTAGGGTTTAGGGTTTAGGGTTTAGGGTTTAGGGTTTAGGGTTTGTGTTTTATGGTTTAGGGAGTAGGATTTAGGGTTTATGGTTTGGGGTTGAGGGTTTATTGTCTAGGGTTTAGTCTTTAGGGTTTGTGATTTAGGATGTAGGGTTTAGGGTTTATGGTTTGGGGTTGAGGGTTTATGGTTTGGGATTTAGGCTTTAGTGTTTGCGGTTGAGGGTTTATGGTTTAAGGTTTAGGGTTTATTGTTTAGAGTTTAGGCTTTAGTATTTTTGGTTTAGGGTTTAAGCTTTAGGGTTTATGCTTTAGGCTTTAGGGTTTGGGGTTTAGAGTTTAGGTTTTAGGCTTTAGGGTTTAGGGTTTAAGGTTTAGTGTTTACTATTTGGGCTTTAGGGTATATGGTTTAGGGTTTAGGCTTTAGGCTTTAGGTTTTGTGGTTTAGGGTTTAGGGTGTAGGGTTTAGGATTTATGGTTTATGGTTTGGGTTTGAGGGTCTATGGTTTATGGTTTAGGCTTTAGGGTTTAGTGTGTAGGGTTTAGGGTTTATGGTTTATGGTTTGGGATTTAGGGTTTATGGTTTAAGGTTTAGGGTTTATAGTTTAGGGTTTAGGCGTGTTTGTGGTTTAGGGTTTAGGCATTAGGGTTTAGGGTTTAGGGCTTTGTGTTTAGTGTTTGTGCTTTAGGGTTTGTGGTTTAGGGTTTAAAGTTTTGGGTGTAGGGTTTAGGGTTTGTGGTTTGGGGTAAAGTGTTTATAGGTTTATGGTTTAGGGTTTAGGGTTTATGATTTAGGGTTGAGGGTTTATAGTTTAGGCTTTAGGCTCTAGGGTTTGTGGGATAGGGCTTAGGGTGTAGGATTTAGGGTTTAGGGTTTATGGGTTGGGGTTGAGGGTTTATGGTTTAGGGTTTAGGGTTTATAGTTTAGGGTTTATGCTTTAGTGTTTTTGGTTTAGGGTTTAGGCTTTAGGGTTTAAGGTTTAGGCTTTAGGGTTTGGGGTTTTTGGTTTAGGCTTTAGGGTTTGGGGTTTATGGTTTATGGTTTGGGATTTAGCGTTTATGGTTTAAGGTTTAGGGTTTATAGTTTAGGGTTTAGGCGTGTTTGTGGTTTAGGGTTTAGGCTTTAGTGTTTAGGGTTTAAGCTTTATGGTTTAGGCTTTAGCCTTTGGGGTTTGGGGTTTAGGGTTTAGTGTTTGGGCTTTAGGGTTTGTGGTTTAGGGTTTAGGGTTTATGTGTAGGGTTTAGGGTTTATGGTTTGGGGTTTAGGGTTTATAGTTTAGAGTTATGCTTTAGGGTTTATGCTTTAGGGTTTAGGGTGTAGGGTTTAGGGTTTATGATTTGGAGTTGAGGGTTTATGGTTTAGGCTTTAGGCTTTAGGGTTTGTGGTTTAGTCCTTTGGGTATAGGGTATAGGGTTTCTGGTTTAGGATTTAGGTTTTAAGGTGTAGGGTTTAGGGTTTATGGTTTATAGTTTAGGGTTTAGTGTTTAGTGTTTATCATTTAGGGCTTAGGCTTTAGGGTTTAAGGTTTAGGCTTTAGGGTTTGGGGTTAATGGTTTAGGGTTTAGGTTTTAGGGTTTAGGCTTTTTTGTTTAGTGTTTGGGCTTTAGGGTTTGTGGTTTAGGGTTTAGAGTTTAGGGTTGAGGATTTAGGGTTTAGTGTTTAGGATTTATGATTTAAGGTTTATGGTTTAGAGTTTAGGGTTTAGGGTATAGGATGTAGGGTTGATGGTTTCTGGTTTGGGGTTTAGGGTTTATGGTTTAGAGTTTAGGCTTTAGGGTTTGTGGTTTATGGTTTGGGGTGTAGGGTTTAGGCTTTAGGGTTTATGGTTTGGGGTTGAGGGTTTATGGTTTAGGGTTTAGGCTTTAGTGTTTGTGGTTTATGGTTTAGGGTGTAGGGTTTATGGTGTGGGTTTGAGGGTTTATGGTTGTTACGGCCCAGCCCAGCTAGGCGTGAAGACTGACCCGGCTTGAAGACATACCGACCCGGTTGGGCGAGTTACCATACCCGCCCATCTGGCGACCCGGCCACGCACCCTCCTTGCCAGCTGCATAACAGCTGGGGAGAAGAAAACTTCCTGGAAAAAGGCCTTCTCCTATGGGGCCCACTTTTCTGACAAGGTATATAAGGGGAAGGTCCTACCCCTCCTCCAAGGTACGTCACACACATCATCTTATCCCTTTCTCACCTGCACACCTGTCTGACTAGAGCATCCGAGTGTCTTTACACGTGGTACCCCCTTCTCCACACGAAGATCTCGTGAAGTCGGCTGCCCCAGCCTCACTCCCATATCCTTGAACCAAGCGAATCCCCACCTTTCCAACTCTGCAACCTCCCCGAACTGTCTGGTACCCGAGCTACCGTACATTGGCTCCGTCTGTGGGGATCGCCTAAATGGACGTCATATAGGGTCCTGGAGAACCTGGCCACGAGGCAGAGCCCATAGGGGCAACCTCCGTGGCCTCCTCCCGGGAGCGCACGAGGTCCCCTCCACGACTACCCAAGCCGTCTTCACGATCCTAAGAGAGACGCCCCTTTGGGGGAACAGGCAGTAATAGTGCCAGAATAATGCAGGAATTACGTCATAGGATGCAGAACCTAGAACGCCAGCTGGCAGATCAGGAACATCATCAAAGAACTCCCGAACCAAGCCCTTCCCGGTCTACCGAGGCACCTGGAAGAACTCCTCAGAGAAGCCATTCCCGGCGCACGCCTAGCCCGCAATCTGAGTCTGAAAGCGTCTGGGAAGAATGGGAACATCCAAGAAGATGGCGAGACCCCGTGATATACACCCGGCGTGAGAGGAGACGCGCTACAGAGCGAGACCGGGAAGGTGGTAGAGAAAGGACAAAGAGAATGCGACGACCCGTGATAATGGGCGCAACCCCGTTTCATCGTTCCATCCTCGAGGTCCGGCTACCAAAGCACTTTGATAAGCCGACAGACATGAGATACGACGGAACCCAAGGCCCCCTGGAGCATCTTATGGCCTTCGAGGCTAGAATGAACTTGGAGGGAGTGGAGACGAAGTGAGGCGCTGCGCTTTCCCGGTCACTCTGGCGGGACCTGCAATACGGTGGTTTAACAGCCTCCCACAGGGCTTGGTGGCCAGGTTTTCAGACATTAGCCGTGCTTTCCTGGCCCAATTCACTACTTAAATCGCGAAGGCGAAACACCCGATCAACTTACTCGGGGTGACAAAAAGGCCCGGCGAGCCGACCAGAAAATACTTGGACCAGTTCAACGATGAATGTTTGGAGATCGACAGACTAACTGATTTGGTGGCCAGTCTGTGCTTGACGAATGGACTTCTGAACGAGGATTTCAGGAAGCATCTCACCACGAAGCCGGTATGGACGATGCAAGAGATCCAAAGCATAGCCAGGGAATATATCAATGATGAAGAAGTCAATCAAGTTGTGGAAGCCAAGAAATCGCAGCCCGCCTGCAATCAACCTTGGCAGCACGGTGGCGGGGAAAGGCCGAAGGAGCATGCCAGAGACGGCGGATCGAGCAAGATATCCAGGTCATTTCCCCGAGTTGGAAAATTCACCAACTATACCCCCTCACCGTTCCCATCATAGAAGTTTATCAGTAGATAGCTGAGAAAGGAATTCTATCGAAGCCCCGACCTCTCAAAGACAGAATCGGGGGGAACAAGAGCCTCTATTGTGATTATCATAAGGGCTGTGAACACAAGACACAAGACTATTTCGACCTGAAGGACGCGCTAGAACAAGCAATCCAGGACGGAAAGCTGGCTGAATTCTCCCACCTCATCAGGGAGCCGAGGAGACGAGATCGCGACCGCGAGGGAGAGGAGAAGACCCGCACAGTGAAGCGACGTCAAGAGCCAGAGGAGCACGAGCACGGTCTTACCATAGTAAACGTGGTAACAGCAAGAGACGCGACTCTAAGGTCGAGGTCGGCACACAAGAAAGACACCAAAGTCCTGACAGTCTCCTCCTCTTCTGTGCGAAGCTCCAAGAGGGTTCTGCCCATCTCGTTTGATCCGGAGGACCAATGGTTTGGCGACGTCGCGGAAAACCCTCTTATGGTCATCACGGCCAGAGTGGGGACCGGCCTCATCAAGCGGATCCTCATAGACACCGGGGCTGACTCGAATATCATGTTCCGTAATGTGTTCGATGCCTTGGGTCTCCGGGATGCTGACTTAAGGACTCACCAGCATGGTGTAGTAGGCCTAGGCGACCACTTCATCAAGTCCGATGGGATAATCTCCCTGCCAGTATCTGTTGGACTAGGCCAGGGAAGGAGATCGGTAATGGCTGAGTTCGTGGTTCTGCGAGACTCCACGGTCTACAACGTCATCCTAGGAAGAAAGACTATCAACGATCTCGGGGCAGTGATCAGTACAAAGATGTTGGTAATGAAGTTCATCACTGACGACGGATCCGTTGGATCCATAAAGGGAGACTTGGAAACGGTAGTCGCTTGCGACAATGCCAGTCTCTCCTTAAGGAAGAAATCCAAGGAAGCATCGGGAGTATTCCTCGTCGACCTGGACGCTAGAGTCGATGACAAACCCAGACCCAAATCGGAAGGGAATTTAGAAAGGTTCAGAGTTGGCGACACAGATGAAAAGTTCACTTTCATGAACAGGAATCTCCCACACGATCTGAAGGAACCTTTAATGGAAATGATCAGGGCTAACGGCGACCTATTTGCCTGGATGCCAGCCGACATGCCGGGGATAGATCCCTAGCTCATGTCGCATCGCTTGGCCGTCAAAGCGGGGGCTAAGGCGATCACTCAGAGGAGAAGGAAAATGTCACAAGAAAGGGCAGAGGAGGTGGCCAGGCAGACGGCCAGCCTTCTCGAAGCGGGATTTATCCGGGAACTCGACTACTCGACTTAGCTGTCGAATGTAGTTCTGGTTAGAAAACACAATGGAAAATGGAGGATGTGCATGGATTACTCCGATCTTAACAAAGTATGTCCTAAAGACTCTTACCCCCTCCCCAACCTAGATGCGCTCGTCAACGTGGCGGCGGGATATCGGTATCTGAATTTCATGGATGCTTATTCTAGCTACAATTAGATATCGATGCACTGGCCAAACGAGGAGAAGGCAGCATTCATAACGCCGTGGGGAACATATTGCTACAAGGTAATGCCGTTCAGGCTGAAGAATGCAGGGTCCACCTACCAAAAGTTGATGAATAAAATATTCAGCGACCTCATACGCAAAACAGTGGAAGTATACGTAGACGACATTTTAGTAAAGACCACTCAACCTGATGATCTCATAGGTGATCTGGAAAATGTATTCGGCTTCCTCCGACAACACGGCATGAGGCTCAACCCACTTAAATGTGCCTTTGCCATGGAAGTGGGAAAGTTTTTGGGGTTCATGATAACCCAAAGAGGGGTAGAGGCCAATCCGGAAAAATGTGAAGCAATACTCCAGATGAAGAGCCCGGGATGCATTAAAGATGTCCAAAGGTTGACAGGGAGGCTCACCGCACTATCACGGTTCCTCGGAGCGTCGGCTGCTAGGGCGCTACCATTCTTTAACCTAATGAAAAAGGGGATAGCATTTGAATGGACCCCGGCGTGTGAAGAAGCATTCAAGCATTTCAAAGAGATCCTTGCAACACCACCTGTTCTTGGGAAGCCCAAGGTTGAAGAACCGCTATACCTGTACTTGGCTATAACGGATGAAGCGATGGCGGCGGTTTTAGTGCGAGAAGAAGGAAAGATCCAACAGCCAATTTACTTTGTGAGCAAAGCACTGCAAGGAGCAGAATTGAGATATAGCAAACTAGAGAAGTTGGCCCTTGCGCTCCTGACCTCTTCTCGTAGATTACGGTAATACTTTCAGGGTCATCAAGTGGTCGTGAGGACAGACCAGGGAATCTGACAGGTACTCCAGAAACCCAACTTAGCAGGAAGAATGATGACTTGGGCTATCGAGCTATCCCAGTATGACTTGCAATATGAACCCAGGCATACAATTAAAGCGCAGGCCATGGCCGATTTCTTGGTGGAAGTAACGGGAGACCCAACTGAGGTGACGAGCATACGGTGGAAGCTCCACGTAGACGGGGCCTCCAACCAAACATTCGGAGGAGCCGGGATCATCTTAGAAAGCCCAGCCGAGGTCATATATGAACAATCGATCAAGTTAGAGTTCCCGGTGTCAAACAATCAATCGGAGTACGAGGCCCTTATGGGCGGCTTAATCTTGGCCAGGGAGGTCGGAGCCACAAGGCTAGAGGTGTGCAGTGACTCGTAGGTCGTTACCTCTCAGGTCAATAGGACCTACCAAGCCAGAGATCCACTGTTACAGAAGTATCTGGAGAAGGTCAAAGAGTTGAGCAAACAATTCGAGGAGGTCATGATCCAACACGTTCTGAGAGAATGGAACACACGGGCATACCTCTTGTCCAAGCTAGCATGCACAAAACCAGGGGCCGGCAACCGGTCTCTTATTCAGGGTTTGGTAAAAGAACCAGCTGTGGTCTTGCAACTGACTCAATCAGAACCCTCTTAGATGGAACCAATCGTTGATTTTCTAGAGAAGGCAAGGCTCCCCAGTGACAACAAGCTGGCCAAAACGATAAGGCAGGAAGCGGCCAAGTATGCAATCATACAAGGCCAGTTGTTTAAAAAAGGAATCAGCCAACCTTTGTTGAAGTGCCTGCATCCCGATCAAACAGACTATGTGCTCAGAGAGGTCCATGAGGGGTGCTATGGTCACCACATCGGGGGCAAAGCTTTAGCAAGAAAGCTCATCAGAGTAGGGTATTACTGGCCATCGATGATGAAGGACTCCAAGGAATTCGTGAGAAAATGTGTCAAATGCCAGGAGAACGCCAATTTCCACAGGGCGCCGGCAACCGAGCTAAGCCTATTGACGTCTTCCCGACCTTTCTCACATTGGGGAGTTGACCTCCTGGGACCCTTCCCGGTCGGTCCAGGGCAGGTCAAGTACCTTATAGTTGCTATCGACTACTATACCAAGTGGATAGAGGCTGAGCCACTGGCCAGCGTATCGTCATCTAATTGTCGGAAGTTCATATGGAGACAAGTGGTAACTCGATTCGGCATACCTGAGGTCGTTATCTCTGATAACGGGACGTAGTTCACTGACAAGAAGTTCGCAGAGTTCCACGCCGGTTTGGGTTTAGGCTTTAGGTTTTGTGATTTAGGGTGTAGGGTTTAGGGGTTTATGGTTTGGGGTTGAGGGTTGATAAACCCATATTTTATGATGTATTTTGTGCTCAATTTAAGTGATTTATTCAACTCTTCACCCACTTATTCTTGTAAATTGCATGGTTTTACTTTCCCTTCCTTATTATGTGATATATGTGAAAAACACGTTTCCTATGCTTTAAAAATATTAATTTTAATTACCCTTTATTACCATTCGATGCCGTGATTTGTGAGTTAAGTATTTTCAGATCTCCCAAGGCAGGAATGGCCTAGAGGACAGAAAGGAAACATACAAAAATGGAAGGAAAGCACAAAAATGGAGTTTTGAAAAAAAGGGCAGCGACGTGAACGCACGGACGACGCGGCCGCGTGCCTAGCGCGAAAAGGCAGCGACGCGAACGCGTGACTGACGCGGACGCGTGCCTTGAGCAAAATGCAAATGACGCGTACACATGACCGAAGCGAACGCGTGACAAGGAAAACTCCCAGATGACGCGACCGCGTGACCCACGCGGACGCGTGACAGACGCCACGCACCAGAATCTGTAGAAAATGCCCCCAGTGATTTCTGAAACCCTTTTGGCCCAGATCCAAGTCCAAAAATACAGATTATAGGTTATAAAGTGGGGGAATGCATCTATTCAAAGAAAAAAGGCTTCCATTATTCACTTTTCATAATTTAGATGTAGTTTTTAGAGAGAGAGGTTCTCTCCTCTCTCTTAGGTTTTAGGATTAGGATTCCTCTTAAAGGATTTAGGATTTTAACTTCCTCTCAGGTTCAATATTCCTTTTATATCTTTATTTATTCTAATGCTTTTATTCGTATCTGACTTATGTTACCAATTTGGCTTATGAACCATTCATGTTAGGATTCTCTTTATTTAATATAAATTGAGGTATTTCAGATTTATGATTTTTATTTAGCTTTTTGTATTCTTGGCTTTAATTGATTAACTGGAGACTCTTGAGTTATCAAACTCATCGTGATTGATAATTGTTATTTTTGCTAATTAAATTGAATTCCACTAACTCTAGTCCTTTCTTAGGAATTGACTAGGACTTAAGGATCTAACTAATTAGTTCACTTGACTTTCCTTTGCTCTAGTAAAGGTTAACTAAGTAGGATTAAAACTCAATTCCCATCACCATCGATAAGGATAAGTAGGATAAGACTTCTGAATTTTCATACCTTGCTAAGAGTTTTATTAGATATTAATTTATTAATTCATGCAATTTATTTTCCTTGTTCAAACCTTTCAAAACCCAAAATTCTACCTTTTCCATAGCTCATAATAAGTCATATCTCCCTGCAATTCCTTGAGAAGACAACCCGAGATTTAAATACTCGGTTATCAATTTTATTGGGTTTGCTTAAGTGACAAACAAAACTTTTGTACGAAAGGATTTTCTGTTGGTTTAGAAGCTATATCTATAACGCGATTATATATTTGTGAATTTCTTTACCGATGGAAAACCAGTTCGTCAAGGGTTTATGGTTTAGGATTTAGGCTTTAGGGTTTGCGGTTGAGGGTTTATGGTTTAAGTTTTAGGGTTTATAGTTTAAAGTTTAGGCTTTAGTATTTTTGGTTTAGGGTTTAAGCTTTAGGGTTTATGCTTTAGGCTTTAGGGTTTGGGGTTTAGGGTTTAGGTTTTAGGCTTTAGGGTTTAGGGTTTAGGGTTTAGTGTTTACTGTTTGGGCTTTAGGGTAAGTGGTTTAGGGTTTAGTGTTTACGGTTTAGGCTTAGGCTTTAGGTTTTATGGTTTAGGGTTTATGGTGTAGGGTTTAGGATTTAGGGTTTATGGTTTGGGTTTGAGGGTCTATGGTTTATGGTTTAGGCTTTAGGGTTTATGGTTTAGGGTTTAGTGTGTAAGGTTTAGGGTTTATGGTTTATGGTTTGGGATTGAGGGTTTATGGTTTAAGGTTTAGGGTTTATAGTTTAGAGTTTAGGTGTGTTTGTGGTTTAGGGTTTAGACATTAGGATTTAGGGTTTAGGATTTAGGATTTGGGGTTTAGGGTTTAGGGTTCTGGATTTTGGGTTTAGTGTTTGGGCTTTATGGTTTGTGGTTTAGGGTTTAATGTTTTGGGTGTAGGGTTTAGGTTTGTGGTTTGGGGTAAAGTGTTTATGGTTTAGGGTTTAAGGTTTTTTGTTTAGGGTTTATACTTTAGGGTTTAGGGTGTAGGATTTAGGATTTAGTGTTTATGATTTGGGGTTGAGGGTTCATGGTTTAGGCTTTAGGCTCTAGGGTTTATGGTATAAGGCTTAGGGTGTAGGGTTTAGGGTTTATGGGTTGGGTTTGAGGGTTTATGGTTTAGGGTTTAGGGTTTAGAGTTTATGGTTTAGGCTTTAGTGTTTTTGGTTTAGGATTTAGGCTTTGGGGTTTAAGGTTTAGGGTTTAGGGTTTGGGGTTTATGGTTTAGGGTTTAGGTTTTAGGCTTTAGGGATTGTGGTTTAGGGTTTAGGGTATAGGGTTTAGGATTTATGGTTTATGGTTAGGGTTTGAGGTTTTATGGTTTAGGGTTTATGCTTTAGTGTTTATGGTTTAGGGGTTTAGTGCGTAGGGTTTAGGGTTTATGGTTTATGGTTTGGGGTTGATAGTTTATGGCTTAAGGGTTATGGTTTATAGTTTAGGTTTATAGTTTAGGGTTTAGGCGTATTTGTGGTTTAGGCTTTAGCATTTAGGGTTTAGGGTTTAGGCTTTATGGTTTAGGGTTTGGGGTTTAGGGTTTTGGGTTTAGGGTTTAGTGTTTGGGTTTTAGGGTTTGTAGTTTAGGGTTTAGGATTTTGTGTGTAGGATTTAGGGTTTATGGTTTGGGGTAAAGGGTTTATGGTTTAGGGTTTAGGGTTTATAGTTTAGGGTTTATGCTTTAGGGTTTAGGGTGTATCATTTAGGGTTTATGATTTGGGGGTTGAGGGTTTATGGTTTAGGGTTTAGGCTTTAGGATTTGTGGTTTAGTCCTTAGGGTATATGGTTTAGGGTTTAAGGTTTAGATTGTAGGGTGTAGGGTTTAGGGTTTATGGTTTATAATTTCGGGTTTAGGGTTTAGGGTTTAGGGTTTAGGATTTAGGGTTTAGGGTTTAGGCTTTAGGATTTGGGGTTAATGGTTTAGGGTTTATGTTTTAGGGTTTAGGCTTTAGTGTTTAGTGTTTGGGCTTTAGGGTTTATTGTTTAAGATTTAAGGTTTAGGGTTGAGGATTTAGGGTTAAGTGTTTAGGATTTATAGTTTAAGGTTTATGGTTTATGGTTTAGGGTTTAGGGTTTAGTATGTAGGGTTGAGGGTTTATTGTTTGTGGTTTAGGGTTTATGGTTTAGGGTTTAGGCTTTAGGGTTTGTGATTTATGGTTTGGGGTCTAGGGTTTAGGCTTTAGGGTTTATGGTTTGGCATTGAGGGTTTATGGTTTAGTCTTTAGGCTTTAGGGTTTGTGGTTTAGGGTTTAGGGTGTAGGGTTTATGGTTTGGTGTTGAGGATTTATTGTTAAGGATTTAGGATTTAGGGCGTGCGATTTAGGGATTACGGTATAGGGTTTAGGGTTTAGGGTTTATGGTTTGGGTTTGAGGGTTTAGCGTTTAGGGTTTAGGATTTATAGTTTAGGGTTTATGCTTTAGGGTTTAGGGTGTATGGTTTAGGGTTTATGATTTGGGGTTCAGGGTTTATGGTTTATGGTTTAGGCTTTAGGGTTTGTGGTTTAGTCCTTAGGGTATATGGTTTAGGGTTTAGGGTTTAGATTTTAGGGTGTAGGTTTTAGGGTTTATGGTTTATAGTTTAGGGTTTAGGGTTTAGTGATTGTGGTTTATGGTTTAGGCTTTAGGGTTTAAGATTTTCGCTTTAGGATTTGGGGTTAATGGTTTAGGGTTTATCTTTTAGGGTTTAGGCTTTAGTGTTTAGTGTTTGGGCTTTAGGGTTTGTGGTTTAGGGTTTAAGGTTTAGGGTTGAGGATTTAGGGTAAAGTGTTTAGGATTTATAGTTTAAGGTTTATGGTTTAGGGTTTAGGGTTTAGGGTTTAAGATGTAGGATTGAGGGTTTATGGTTTGGGGTTTAGGGTTTAGGGTTTAGGGTTTAGGATTTATGATTTAGGGTTTAGGCTTTAGGGTTTATAGTTTAGGCTTTATGGGCTTAGGGTTTAGGGTTTAGGGTTTAGGATTTATGGTTTAGGGTTTAGTGTTTATAGGTTAGGATTTAGTGGTTTATGGTTAAGGGTGTATGGTTTAGGGTTTAGTGTTTATGGTTTTGTATTAAGGGTTTATGGTTTAGGGTTTAGGGTTTGTGGTTAAGGGTGTAAGGTTTAAGGTTTATAGTTTGGGTTTGAGGGTTTATGGTTTCGCATTTAGGCTTTAGGGTGTGTGGTTTAGGGTTTACGGTGTAGGGTTTATGATTTAGGGTTTATGGTTTAGTGTTTAAGGTTTATAGTTTATTGTTTAGGCTTTAGTGTTTGTGGTTTAGGGTTTAGGCTTTAGGGTTTGGGGTTTAGGGTTTAGGGTTTAGGGTTTAGGCTTTTGGGTTTATGGTTTAGGGTTTAGTGTTTAGTCTTTAGGGTTTGTAGTTTAGGGTTTAGTGTTTAGGATTTAGGGTTTAGGGTTTAGGCTTTATGCTTTAGGGTTTTTGGTTGATGGTTTAGGGTTTAGTGTTTAGGATTTAGGGTTTAAGGTTTGGGTTTGAGGGTTTATGGTTTAGGGTATAAGATTTAGGGTTTGTGGTTTAGGGTATAGGGTTTAGGGTTTAGGGTTTATGTTTTATGGTTTAGGACTTAGGGTTTATAGTTTAGGGATTATGCTTTAGGGTTTGTGGTTTAGGGTTTAGGGTGTAGGGTTTACGGTTTATGATTTGGTGTTGAGGGTTTAGGGTTTATGGTTTAAGGTGTAGGGTTTAGGATTTAGGGTTTATGGTTTGGTGTTGAGGGTTTATGGCTTAGGGTATAAGCTTTAGGGTTCGTGGTTTAGGGTGTAGGGTTTAAGGTTTATGGTTTAGGGTTTATGTCTTAGGGTTTAAGGTTTATAGTTTAGGGTTTATGCTTTAAGGTTTGTGCTTTAGGGTTTTGGTTGTAGGTTTTAAAGGGTTTAGGGTTTATGATTTTGTGTTGATGGTTTATGGTTTAGGGTTAGGCTTTAGGATTTGTGGTTTAGGGTTTAGGTTGTAGGGTTTAGGGTTTGTGGTTTATGGTTTGGGGTTGAGGGTTTATAGTTTAGGGTTTATGTTTTATGGTTTAGGGTTTAGGATTTAGTGTTTAGGGTTTATGGTTTAGATTTTAGTGGTTATGGTTTAGGGTTTAGGGTTTAAGGTTTAGAGTTTAGGGTTTATGGTTTAGGTTTTAGGTTGTAGGGTTTGGGGTTAAGGGTTTAGTGTTTACGGTTTATGGTCTGGGGTTGAGGGTTTATGGTTTAGGGTTTAGGCTTTAGGCTTTAGGGTTTGTGGTATAGGGTGTAGGGTTTAGGGTTTAGGATTTACGGTTTGGGGTTTAGGGTTTATGGTTTAGGATTTAGGGTTTATAGTTTAGGGTTTATAGTTTAGGGTTTATGCTTTAGGGTTTGTGGTTTGGAGTTTAGGGTGTAGGGTTTATGGTTTAGGGTTTATAATTTGGGGTTGAGGGTTTATTGTTTATGGTTTATGCTTTAGGGTTTGTGATTTAGGGTTTAGGGTGTATGGTTTAGGGTTTAGGTTTTATGGTTTTATGGTTTTGGGTTGAGGATTTATAGATTAGGGTTTATTGTTTATAGTTTAGGGTTTAGGCTTTAGTGTTTGTGGTTTTGACTTTAGGGTTTAGGGTTTAGGGTTTAGGCTTTAGGGTTTAGGGTTTATGATTTTGGGCTTAGGGTTTAGTGTTTAGGCTTTTGGGTTTTTGGTTTAAGGTTTAGGGTTTAGGGTTGATGATTTATGGTTTAGGGTTTAGGATTCATGGTTTAGGGTTTAGCGTCTAGGGTTTGTGGTTTAGTCTTTAGGCTTTAGGGTTTAGGGTTTAGGCATTAGAGTTTTGGGTTTATGGTTTAGGGTTTAGTCTTTTGTACGAAAGGATTTTCTGTTAGTTTAGAAGCTATATCTACAACGCGATTATATATTTGTGATTTTCTTTACCGATGGAAAACCAGTTTATCAAGGGTTTATGGTTTAGGATTTAGGCTTTAGGGTTTGCGGTTGAGGGTTTATGGTTTAAGGTTTAGGGTTTATAGTTTAAAGTTTATGCTTTAGTATTTTTGGTTTAGGGTTTAAGCTTTACGGTTTATGCTTTAGGCTTTAGGGTTTGGGGTTTAGGGTTTGGGGTTTAGGTTTTAGGTTTTAGGGTTTATGGTTTAGGGTTTATGGTTTAGTGTTTACTGTTTGGGCTTTAGGGTGAGTGGTTTAGGGTTTAGTGTTTACAGTTTAGGCTTTAGGCTTTAGGTTTTGTGGTTTAGGGTTTAGGGTGTAGGGTTTAGAATTTAGGGTTTATGGTTTGGGTGTGAGTGTCTATGGTTTATGGTTTATGGTTTAGGCTTTAGGGTTTATGGTTTAGGGTTTAGTGTGTAAGGTTTAGGGTTTTTGGTTTATGGTTTGGGATTGAGGGTCTTTGGTTTAAGGTTTAGGGTTTATAGTTTAGAGTTTAGGTGTGATTGTGGTTTAGGGTTTAGACATTAGGATTTAGTGTTTAGGCTTTAGGGTTTAGGGTTTAGGGTTTAGGGTTCTGGATTTTGGGTTTAGTGTTTGGGCTCTAGGGTTTGTGGTTTAGGGTTTAATGTTTTGGGTGTAGGGTTTAGGGTTTGTGGTTTGGGGTAAAGTGTTTATGGTTTAAGGTTTAAGATTTTTTGTTTAGGGTTTATGCTTTAGGGTTTAGGCTGTAAGATTTAGGGTTTAGTGTTTATGATTTGGGGTTGAGGGTTCATGGTTTAGGCTTTAGGCTCTAGGGTTTGTGGTATAGGGCTTAGTGTGTAGGGTGTAGGGTTTAGGGTTTATAGGTTGGGGTTGAGGATTTATGGTTTAGGGTTTATGGTTTAGAGTTTATGGTTTAGGCTTTAGTGTTTTTGGTTTAGGATTTAGGCTTTAGGGTTTAAGGTTTAGGCTTTAGGGTTTGGGGTTTATGTTTTAGGGTTTAGGTTTTAGGCTTTAGTGATTGTGGTTTAGGGTTTAGGGTGTAGGGTTTAGGATTTATGGTTTATGGTTTGGGTTTGAGGTTTTATGGTTTAGGGTTTAGGCTTTAGTGTTTATGGTTTAGGATTTAGTGCGTAGGATTTAGGGTTTATGGTTTATGGTTTGGGGTTGAGGGTTTATGGTTTAAGGGTTAGGGTTTATAGTTTAGGTTTAGGCGTATTTGTGGTTTAGGGTTTAGCATTTAGGTTTTAGGGTTTAGGGTTTAGGCTTTATGGTTTAGGCTTTTGGCTTTAGGGTTTGGGGTTTAGGGTTTTGGGTTTAGGGTTTAGTGTTTTGGTTTTAGGGTTTGTGGTTTAGGGTTTAGGGTTTTGTGTGTAGGATTAAGGGTTTATGGTTTGGGGTAAAGGGTTTATGGTTTAGGGTTTAGGGTTTATAGTTTAGGATTTATGCTTTAGGGTGTATGGTTTAGGGTTTATGATTTGGGGTTTAGGGTTTATGGTTTAGGCTTTAGGCTTTAGGATTTATGGTTTAGTCCTTAGGGTATATGGTTTAGGGTTTAGGGTTTAGATTGTAGGGTGTAGGGTTTAGGCTTTATGGTGTATAGTTTAGGGTTTAGGGTTTAGTGATTGGGGTTTATGGTTTAGGCTTTAGGGTTTAAGATTTTGGCTAGATTTGGGGTTAATGGTTTAGGGTTTATGTTTTAGGGTTTAGGCTTTTAGTGTTTAGTGTTTGGGCTTTAGGGTTTATGGTTTAGGATTTAAGGTTTAGGGTAGAGGATTTATGGTTAAGTGTTTAGGATATATAGTTTAAGGTTTATGGTTTAGGGTTTAGGGTTTAGGGTTTAGGGTTTAGTATGTAGGGTTGAGGGTTTATGGTTTGTGATTTAGGGTTTATGGTTTAGGGTTTAGGCTTTAGGGTTTGTGGTTTATGGTTTGGGGTCTAGGGTTTAGGCTTTAGGGTTTATGGTTTGGCATTGAGAGTTTATGGTTTAGTCTTTAGGCTTTAGGGTTTGTGGTTTAGGGTTTAGGGTGTAGGGTTTATGGTTTGGTGTTGAGGGTTTATGGTTAAGGATTTAGGATTTAGGGTGTGCGATTTAGGGATTACGGTGTAGGGTTTAGGGTTTAGGATTTATGGTTTATGTTTGAGGGTTTAGGGTTTAGGGTTTAGGGTTTATAGTTTAGGGTTTATGCTTTAGGGTTTATAGTGTATGGTTTAGGGTTTATGATTTGGGGTTGAGGGTTTATGGTTTAGGGTTTAGACATTAGGCTTTAGGATTTGTTGTTTAGTACTTAGAGTATATGGTTTATGGTTTAGGGTTTAGATTTTAGGGTGTAGGGTTTAGGGTTTATGGTTTATAGTTTAGGGTTTAGGGCTTAGTGATTGTGGTTTATGGTTTAGGCTTTAGGGTTTAAGATTTCGGCTTTAGGATTTGGGGTTAATGGTTTAGGGTTTAGGCTTTAGTATTTAGTTTTTGGGCTTTAGGGTCTGTGGTTTAGGGTTTAAGATTTAGGGTTGAGGATTTAGGGTAAAGTGTTTAGGAATTATAGTTTAAGGTTCATGGTTTAGGGTTTTAGGGTTTAGGGTTTAGGATGTAGGTTGAGGGTTTATGGTTTGGGGTTTAGGGTTTAGGATTTATGATTTAGGGTTTAGGCTTTAGGGTTTAGGGTTTATGGTTTGGGGTCTAGGGTTTAGGCATTAGGATTTATGGTTTAGGGTTGAGGGTTTATGGTTTAGTCTTTAGGCTTTAGGATTTGTGGTTTAGGTGTTTAGGGTGTAGGGTTTATGGTTTGGTGTTGAGGATTTATGGTTAAGGATTTAGGATTTAGGGTGTGCGATTTAGGGATTACGGTGTAGGGTTTAAGGTTTAGGGTTTATGGTTTTGGTTTGAGGGTTTAGGGTTTAGGGTTTAGGGTTTATAGTTTAGAGTTTAGGCTTTAGTGTTTGTGGTATAGGGTTTAGGCTTTAGGGTTTAGGCTTCAGGCTTTAGGGTTTATGATTTAGGGTTTAGGGTTTAGGCTTTAGGGTTTATGGTTTAGTGTTTAGTGTTTGGGCATTAGGTTTTGTGGTTAAGGGTTTAGTATTTTGGGTTTAGAATTTATGGTGTAGGGTTTTGGGTTTAGGGTTTATGGTTTGGGTTTGAGGGTTTATGGTTTAGGCTTTAGGCTTTAGGGTTTGTGGATTTGGGTTTAGGGAGTAGGGTTTAGGGTATATGGTTTATGGTTCGGGGTTGAGGATTTATGGTTTAAGGTTTAGGGTTTATAGTTTAGGGTTTAGGCGTGTTTGTTGTTTATGGTTTATGGTTTATGGTTTATGGTTTAGTTTTTATGATTTAGGGTTTAGGTTTTAGGATTTATGGTTTATGGTTTAGGTTTTAGGATTTAGGGTTTATGGTTTAGGGTTAAGGGTTTATGGTTTAGGCTTTAGGGTTTGGGGTTTAGGGTTTATGGTTTAGGTTTTAGGATTTATGGTTTGGGGATGAGAGTTTACGATTTAGGGTTTAGGCTATAAGGTTTGTGGTTTAGGGTGTAGGGTATAATGTTTAGGATTTATGGCTTAGGGTTGAGGGTTTATAGTTTAGGGTTTAGGCTTGTTTGTTGTTTAGGGTTTAGGCTTTAGTGTATGTGGTTTAGTGTTTAGGGTTTAGGGTTTATCGGTTGGGGCTGAGTGTTTTTGGTTTAGGGTTTAATCTTTAGGGTTTGTTGTTTAGGGTTTAGGAGATTTAGGGTCTAGGGTTTATGGTTTGGTGTTGAGGGTTTATTGTTTAGGGTATAAGCTTTAGGGTTTATGGATTAGGGTTTAGGGTGTAGGGTTTAGGGTTTATGGTTTATGGTTCAGGGTTGAGAATTTATGGTTTAAGGTTTAGGGTTTATAGTTTAGGGTTTAGGCGTGTTTGTTGTTTAGGGTTTATGGTTTATGGTTTAGGGTTTAGGGTTTATGGTTTAGGGTTTAGGTTTTAGGATTTATGGTTTAGGGTTTAGGTTTTAGGATTTATGGTTTAGGGTTTATGGTTTAGGCTTTAGGGTTTGGGGTTTAGGGTTTATGGTTTAGGTTTTAGGATTTATGGTTTGGGGTTGAGGGTTTACGGTTTAGGGTTTAGGCTATAGGGTTTGTGGTTTAAGGTCTAGGATATAATGTTTAGGATTTATGGCTTAGGGTTAAAGGTTTATAGTTTAGGGTTTAGGCGTGTTTGTGGTTTAGGATTTAGGCTTTAGGGTTTTTGGTTTAGTGTTTAGGGTTTAGGGTTTATGGGTTGGGGTTGAGGGTTTTTCTTTTAGGGTTTAATCTTTAGGGTTTATTGTTTATGGTTTTGGGGATTTATGGTCTAGGATTTATGGTTTGGTGTTGAGGGTTTATGGTTTAGGGTATAAGCTTTAGGGTTTGTGGTTTAGGGTGTATGGTTTAGGGTTTAGCATTTATGGTTTGGGATTTAGGGTTTATGGTTTAGGGTTTAGGGTTTATGCTTTAGGGTTTTTGGTTTAGGGTTTATGCTTTAGGGTTTTTTGTTTAGGGTTTAGGGTGTATGTTTAAGATTTAGGGTTTATGATTTGATGTTGAGGGTTTATTGTTTAGGGTTTAGGCTTTAGGGTTTGTGGTTTAGGGTGTAGGGTGTAGGGTTTAGGGTTTACGATTTATGGTTTGGGGTTGAGGGATTATGGTTTAAGGTTTAGGGTTTATGGTTTAGGATTTAGGGTTTATGGTTTAGGTTTTATGCTGTATGGTTTGGGGTTAAGGGTTTAGAGTTTATGGTTTGGGTTTAGGGTTTAATGTTTAGGGTTTAGGCTTTATGGTTTATGGTGTAGGGTGTAGGGTTTAGTGTTTAGAATTTATGGTTTGGGGTTGAGGGGTTATGGTTTAGGGTTTAGGTTTTATATTTTAGGGTTTATGCTTTAGCTTTAGGGTTTATGGTTTGGCATTGAGAGTTTATGGTTTAGTTTTTAGGCTTTAGGGTTTGTGGTTTAGGGTTTAGGGTGTAGGGTTTATGGTTTGGTGTTGAGGGTTTATGGTTATGGATTTAGGATTTAGGGTGTGCGATTTAGGGATTACGGTGTAGGGTTTAGGGTTTAGGATTTATGGTTTATGTTTGAGGGTTTAGGGTTTAGGGTTTAGGGTTTATAGTTTAGGGTTTATGCTTTAGGGTTTATAGTGTATGGTTTAGGGTTTATGATTTGGGGTTGAGGGTTTATGGTTTAGGGTTTAGACATTAGGCTTTAGGATTTGTTGTTTAGTCCTTAGGGTATATGGTTTATGGTTTAGGGTTTAGATTTTAGGGTGTAGGGTTTAGGGTTTATGGTTTATAGTTTAGGCTTTAGGGTTTAGTGATTGTGGTTTATGGTTTAGGCTTTAGGGTTTAAGATTTCGGCTTTAGGATTTGGAGTTAATGGTTTAGGGTTTAGGCTTTAGTATTTAGTTTTTGGGCTTTAGGGTCTGTGGTTTAGGGTTTAAGATTTAGGGTTGAGGATTGTTTGTGGTTTAGGGTGTAGGGTAGGGTTTAGGCATTAGGATTTATGGTTTAGGGGTTAGGTTTTAGGATTTATGGATTATGGGTTAGGATTTAGGATTTAGGGTGTGCGATTTAGGGATTACGGTGTAGGGTTTAAGGTTTAGGGTTTATGCTTCAGGCTTTAGGGTTTAGTGATTGTGGTTTATGGTTTAGGCTTTAGGGGTTATGGTTTAGGGTTTAGGCTTTAGGGTTTATGGTTTTGGTTTGAGGGTTTAGGGTTTAGGGTTTAGGGTTTATAGTTTAGAGTTTAGGCTTTAGTGTTTGTGGTATAGGGTTTAGGGTTTAGGGTTTAGGCTTCAGGCTTTAGGGTTTATGATTTAGGGTTTAGGGTTTAGGCTTTAGGGTTTATGGTTTAGTGTTTAGTGTTTGGGCATTAGGTTTTGTGGTTAAGGGTTTAGTATTTTGGGTTTAGAATTTATGGTGTAGGGTTTTGGATTTAGGGTTTATGGTTTGGGTTTGAGGGTTTATGGTTTAGGCTTTAGGCTTTAGGGTTTGTGGATTTGGGTTTAGGGTGTAGGGTTTAGGGTATATGGTTTATGGTTCGGGGTTGAGGATTTATGGTTTAAGGTTTAGGGTTTATAGTTTAGGGTTTAGGCGTGTTTGTTGTTTATGGTTTATGGTTTATGGTTTAGGGTTTAGTTTTTATGATTTAGGGTTTAGGTTTTAGGATTTATGGTTTATGGTTTAGGTTTTAGGATTTAGGGTTTATGGTTTAGGGTTAAGGGTTTATGGTTTAGGCTTTAGGGTTTGGGGTTTAGGGTTTATGGTTTAGGTTTTATGATTTATGGTTTGGGGATGAGAGTTTACGATTTAGGGTTTAGGCTATAAGGTTTGTGGTTTAGGGTGTAGGGTATAATGTTTAGGATTTATGGCTTAGGGTTGAGGGTTTATAGTTTAGGGTTTAGGCTTGTTTGTTGTTTAGGGTTTAGGCTTTAGTGTATGTGGTTTAGTGTTTAGGGTTTAGGGTTTATCGGTTGGGGCTGAGTGATTTTGGTTTAGGGTTTAATCTTTAGGGTTTGTTGTTTAGGGTTTAGGAAATTTAGGGTCTAGGGTTTATGGTTTGGTGTTGAGGGTTTATTGTTTAGGGTATAAGCTTTAGGGTTTATGGATTAGGGTTTAGGGTGTAGGGTTTAGGGTTTATGGTTTATGGTTCAGGGTTGAGAATTTGTGGTTTAAGGTTTAGGGTTTATAGTTTAGGGTTTAGGCGTGTTTGTTGTTTAGGGTTTATGGTTTAGGGTTTAGGGTTTAGGGTTTATGGTTTAGGGTTTAGGTTTTAGGATTTATGGTTTAGGGTTTAGGTTTTAGGATTTATGGTTTAGGGTTTAGGGTTTAGGGTTTATGGTTTAGGCTTTAGGGTTTGGGGTTTAGGGTTTATGGTTTAGGTTTTAGGATTTATGGTTTGGGGTTGAGGGTTTACGGTTTAGGGTTTAGGCTATAGGGTTTGTGGTTTAAGGTCTAGGATATAATGTTTAGGATTTATGGCTTAGGGTTAAAGGTTTATAGTTTAGGGTTTAGGCGTGTTTGTGGTTTAGGATTTAGGCTTTAGGGTTTTTGGTTTAGTGTTTAGGGTTTAGGGTTTATGGGTTGGGGTTGAGGGTTTTTCTTTTAGGGTTTAATCTTTAGGGTTTATTGTTTATGGTTTTGGGGATTTATGGTCTAGGATTTATGGTTTGGTGTTGAGGGTTTATGGTTTAGGGTATAAGCTTTAGGGTTTGTGGTTTAGGGTGTATGGTTTAGGGTTTAGCATTTATGGTTTGGAATTTAGGGTTTATGGTTTAGGGTTTAGGGTTTATGCTTTAGGGTTTTTGGTTTAGGGTTTATGCTTTAGGGTTTTTTGTTTAGGGTTTAGGTTGTATGTTTAAGATTTAGGGTTTATGATTTGATGTTGAGGGTTTATTGTTTAGGGTTTAGGCTTTAGGGTTTGTGGTTTAGGGTGTAGGGTGTAGGGTTTAGGGTTTACGATTTATGGTTTGGGGTTGAGGGATTATGGTTTAAGGTTTAGGATTTATGGTTTAGGATTTAGGGTTTATGGTTTAGGTTTTATGCTGTATGGTTTGGGGTTAAGGGTTTAGAGTTTATGGTTTGGGTTTAGGGTTTAATGTTTAGGGTTTAGGCTTTATGGTTTATGGTGTAGGGTGTAGTGTTTAGTGTTTAGAATTTATGGTTTGGGGTTGAGGGGTTATGGTTTAGGGTTTAGGTTTTATATTTTAGGGTTTATGCTTTAGTGTTTATGGTTTAGGGTTTATCATTTGGGGTTGAGGGTTTATTGTTTAGGGTTTTGGTTTTAGGATTTGTGGTTTAGGGTTTAGGGTTTTTGGTTTAGGGATAGGGTTTATGGTTTTTTGTTGAGGGTTTATGGATTAGGGTTTAGTGTTTATAGTTTAGGCTTTAGGCTTTAGGCTTTACTGTTTAGGGTTTAGTGTTTGTGGTTTAGGGTTTATGTTTAGGGTTTAGGGATTAGTGTTTGGGCTTTTGGGTTTGTGGTTTAAGGTTTAGGGTTTATGGTTGAAGATTTATTATTTAGGGTTTATGATTTATGGTTTAGGGTTTATGATTTAGGGTTTTTGGTTTAGGATTGAGGGTTTATGGTTTAGGGTTTAGGCGTTAAGTTTTGATGTTTATGGTTTAGGGTGTATGGTTTTGGGTTTAGGGTTTATGGTTTGGGGTTGATGATTTATAGTTTATGGTTTAGGCTTTAGGATTTGTGGTTTAGGGTTTAGGTTGTAGGGTTTAGAGTTTAGTATTAGGGTATGGGGTTGAGGGTTTATGGTTTAGGGTTTAGTGTTTATAGGTTAGGATTTAGTGGTTTATGGTTAAGGGTGTAGGGTGTAGGGTTTAGTGTTTATGGTTTTGTGTTGAGGGTTTATGGTTTAGGGTTTAGGGTTTGTGGTTAAGGGTGTAAGGTGTAGGGTTTATGGTTTGGGTTTGAGGGTTTATGGTTTCGCATTTAGGCTTTAGGGTGTGTGGTTTAGGGTTTACGGTGTAGGGTTTATGGTTTAGGGTTTATGGTTTGGGTTTGAGGGTTTATGGTTTAGGGTTTAAGGTTTATAGTTTATTGTTTAGGCTTTAGTGTTTGTGGTTTAGGGTTTAGGCTTTTGGGTTTAGGCTTTAGGGTTTGGGGTTTATGGTTTAGGGTTTAGGCTTATGGGTTTAGGGTTTAGGGTTTAGTGTTTAGTGTTTAGTGTTTAGTGTTTAGTGTTTAGGGTTTGTGGTTTAGGGTTTAGTATTTAGGGTTTAGGGTTTAGGGTTTAGGCTTTAGGCTTTAGGGTTTTTAGTTGATGGTTTAGGGTTTAGTGTTTAGGATTTAGGGTTTAAGGTTTGGGTTTGAGGGTTTATGGTTTAGGGTATAAGATTTAGGGTTTGTGGTTTAGGGTATAGGGTTTAGGGTTTAGGATTTATGGTTTATGGTTTAGGGTTTACGATTTGGGTTTAAGGGTTTATGGTTTAGGGTATAAGCTTTGGGGTTTGTGGTTTAGGGTGTAGGGTTTAGGGTTTATGGTTTATGGTTTGGCATTTAGGGTTTATGGTTTAGGGTTTAGGCTTTTGGGTTTAGGGTTTATGGTTTAGTGTTTAGTGTTTAGTGTTTAGTCTTTAATGTTTGTGGTTTATGGTTTAGTGTTTAGGGTTTAGGGTTTAGGCATTAGGCTTTAGGCTTTAGGCTTTGTGGTTGATGGTTTAGGGTGTAGGGTTTAGGATTTAGGGTTTATGGTTTGGGTTTGAGGGTTTATGGTTTAGGGTATAAGCTTTAGGGTTTGTGGTTTAGGGTGTAGGTTTTAGGGTTTATGGTTTATGGTTTAGGGTTTATGGTGTATGGCTTAGGGTTTATAGTTTAGGGATTATGCTTTAGGGTTTGTGGTTTAGGTTTTAGGGTGTAGGGTTTAGGGTTTATGATTTGGTGTTGAGGGTTTATGGTTTAGGGTTTAAGGTTTAAAGTTTATGGTTTAGGATATAGGGTTTATGGTTTGGTGTTGATGGTTTATGGTTTAGGGTATAAGGTTTAGGGTTTGTAATTTAGGGTTTAGGGTTTATGGTTCATGGTTTAGGGTTTAGGGTTTATGTCTTAGGGTTTAGGGTTTATAGTTTAGGGTTTATGCTTTAGGGTTTAAAGGGTTTAGGGTTTATGATTTGGTGTTGATGGTTTATGGTTTAGGGTTAGGCTTTAGGGCTTGTGGTTTAGGTTTAGGTTTAGGTTGTATGGTTTAAGGTTTGCTGTTTATGGTTTGGGGTGAGGGTTTATGGTTTATGGTTTAGGGTTTAGGGTTTAGGGTTTAGTGTTTAAAGTTTAGGTTTTAGGGTTTATGGTTTAAGGTTTATGGTTTAGGGTTGAGGTTTTAGGCTGTAGTGTTTGGGGTTAAGCGTTTAGGGTTTAGGGTTTATAGTTTGTGGTCTGGGGTTGAGGGTTTAAGGTTTAGGGTTTAGGCTTTAGGGTTTGTGGTGTAGGGTGTAGGGTTTAGGGTTTAGGATTTACGGTTTGTGATTGAGGGTTTATGGTTTAGGGTTTAGGTTTATAGTTTAGGCTTTATGCTTAAGGGGTTTGTGGTTTGGAGTTTAGGGTGTAGGGTTTATGGTTTAGGGTATATGATTTGGGGTTGAGGATTTATTGTTTAGGGTATATGATTTGGGGTTGAGGGTTTAGGCTTTAGGGTTTGTGGTTTAGGGTTTAGGGTGTATGGTTTAGGGTTTAGGGTTTATGGTTTTAGGTTGTGGGTTTATGGATTAGGGTTTATTGTTTATAATTTAGGGTTTAGGCTTTAGTGTTTGTGGTTTTGGCTTTAGGGTTTATGGTTTAGGGTTTAGGGCTTAGGGTTTAGTGTTTGGGCTTTTGGGTTTGTAGTTTAAGGTTTAGGGTTTAGGGTTGAGGATTTATTGTTTAGGGTTTATGATTCATGGTTTAAGGTTTAGCGTTTAGGGTTTGTGGTGTAAGCTTTAGGCTTTAGGCTTTAGGGTTTAGGCATTAGGGTTTTGGGTTTATGGTTTATGGTTTAGGGTTTAGGGTTTAGGGTCTATGGTTTAGGCTTTAGGGTTTATAGTTTATAGTTTAGGCTATAGTGTCTGTGGTTTAAGGTTTAGGCTTTCAGCTTAGGGTTTAGGGTTTGGGGTTTATGGTTTAGGGATTAGGCTTTTGGGTTTAGGGTTTAGAGTTTAGTGTTTATTTTTTAGTGTTTGGGCTTTAAGGTTTTTGGTTTAGGGTTTATTGTTTAGGGTTTAGGGTTTGTGGCTTAGGGTTTAGGGTTTATGGTTTGGGGTTTAGGGTTTATGGTTTATGGTTTAGGGTTTATAGTTTAGGGATTATGCTTTAGGGTGTGTGGTTTATGGTTTAGGGTGTAGGGTTTAGGGTTTAGGGATTATGATTTGGTGTTGAGGGTTTATGGTTTAGGGCTTAGGGTGTAGGGTTTATGATTTAGGGTTTATAGTTTAGTGTTGAGGGTTAATGGTTTAGGGTATAAGCTTTAGGATTTGTGGTTTCTCGTGTATGGTTTAGGGTTTAGGGGTTATGGCTTGGGGTTTAGGGTTTATGGTTTATGGTTTAGGGTTTATAGTTTAGGGTTTTTGCTTTAGGGTTTAGGGTGTAGGGTTTATGATTTAGGGTTTATGATTTGGTGTTGAGGGTTTATGGTTTAAGGTTTAGGCTTTAGGGTTTTTGGTTTAGGTTTTAGGGTGTAAGGTTCAGGGTCTATAGTTTATGGTTTGGGGTTGAGGGTTTGTAGTTTAGGGTTTATGGTTTAGGGTTTAGGGTTTATGGTTTGGGTTTTAGGGTTTACGTTTTAGTCTTTAGGGTTTAGAGTTTAAGCTTTAGGGTTTTGGGTTTATGGTTTAGGGTTTAGGGTTTATAGTTTAAGGTTTAGGGTTTAGGGTTTAGGGTTTAGAGTGTTTAGGCTTTAGGGTTTATAGTTTATAGTTTAGGCTATAGTGTCTGTGGTTTAGGGTTTAGGCTTTCAGCTTAGGGTTTAGTGTTTTGGGTTTAGGGTTTAGGGATTAGGCTTTTGGGTTTAGGGTTTAAAGTTTAGTGTTTATTTTTTAGTGTTTGGGCTTTAGGATTTTTGGTTTAGGGTTTAGTATTTAGGATTTAGGGTTTAGACTTTAGGATTTAGGGTTTGTGGCTTAGGGTTTAGGGTGTAGGGTTTGGGATTTAGGGTTTACGGTTTGGGTTTGAGAGTTTGTGGTTTAGGGTATAATTTTTAGGGTTTGTGGTTTAGGGTGTAGGGTTTAGGGTTTACGGTTTGTTGTTTGGGGTTTATGGTTTATGGTTTAGGGTTTATGTTTTCGTGTTTAGTGTTTAGTGTTTTGTGTTTAGTCTTTAGGGTTTATGGTTTAGGGTTTAGGGTTTAGGGTTTAGGCTTTAGGCTTTAGGGTTTGTGGTTGATGGTTTAGGGTATAAGCTTTAGGTTTTGTGGGTTAGGGTGTAGGGTTTAGGGTTTAGGGTTTATGGTTTAGGGTTTATGATGAGCGGATAATTTATACGCTTTTTGGCATTGTTTTTAGTATGTTTTTAGTAGAATCTAGTTACTTTTAGGGTTGTTTTCATTAGTTTTTATGTTAAATTCACATTTCTGGACTTTACTATGAGTTTGTGTATTTTTCTGTGATTTTAGGTATTTTCTGGCTGAAATTGAGGGACTTGAGCAAAAATCAGATTCAGAGGTTGAAGAAGGACTGCTGATGCTGTTGGATTCTGACCTCTCTGCACTCAAAATGGATTTTCTGGAGCTACAGAACTCAAAATGGCGCGCTTTCAATTGCGTTGGAAAGTAGACATCCAGGGCTTTCCAGAAATATATAATAGTCCATACTTTGCCCAATTTTAGACGACGCAAACTGGCGTTCAACGCCAGCTCTCTGCCTAATTCTGGCGTCCAGCGCCAGAAACAAGTTGCAAAGTGGAGTTCAACGCCCAAACTGGCACAAAAGCTAGCGTTCAACTCCAAGAATGACCTCTCCACGTGTAGACTTCAAGCTCAGCCCAAGCACACACCAAGTGGGCCCCGGAAGTGGATTTATGCATCAATTACTTACTTCTGTAAACCCTAGTAGCTAGTTTATTATAAATAGGACCTTTTACTATTGTATTAGACATCTTTGGATTATCTTTTGATCTATTGATCACGTTTGGGGGCTGGCCATTCAGCCATGCCTGGACCTTCATTACTTATGTATTTTCAATGGTAGAGTTTCTGCACTCTATAGATTAAGGTGTGGAGCTCTGCTGTTCCTCAAAGATTAATGCAAAGTACTACTGTTTTCTATTCAATTCATCTTATTTCGCTTCTAAGATATTCATTCACACTTCAACCTGAATGTGATGAATGTGACAATCATCATCATTCCCTATGAACGCGTGCTTGACAACCACTTCCGTTCTACATGTGTTTCATGAAGCATGCTAAAGCCTGGCTGGCTGTAAAGCCATGTCTAAATTCTTTTGGGCTGAGGTTTTGGCTTAAAATTGAATGAATTACACTCATATTTTTACTAAAGCTTGGCTGGCTATTAAGCCATGCCTGACCCTTTGATTGGAGCTTTAGACTAAAGAGCATAAGATTCCTGGAATTCATATTAAAAATTTTGGAATCCCTATTTTTCTTTTTCATATAATTTTCGAAAAAACCAAAAAAATTTAGAAAATCATAAAAAATCAAAAATATTTTTCATGTTTCTTGTTTGAGTCATGTGTCATGTTATAAGTTTGGTGTCAATTGCATATTCATTTTGCATTTTTCGAAAATTCATGCATTCATGGTGTTCTTCATGATCTTCAAGTTGTTCTTGGTAAGTCTTCTTGTTTGATCTTGATGTTTTCTTGTTTTGCATCTTTTCTTGTTTTACATGTGCATTTTTGCATCCATAGAGTCTAAACATTAAAGAATTCTAAGTTTGGTGTCTTGCATGTTTTCTTTGCATTAAAAATTTTTCAAAAATGTGTTCTTGATGTTCATCATGATCTTCATAGTGTTCTTGGTGTTCATCTTGACATTCATCGCATTCTTGCATGCATTCATTGTTTTGATCCATAACTTTCATGCATTGCATCATTTTTCTTGTTTTTCTCTCTCATCATAAAAATTCAAAAATAAAAAAAAATATCTTTCCCTTCTTTCCCCTTAAAATTTCGAAAATTAGATTTGGTTCTAGAATCATACTTTGTGATTTCTTGTGAATCAAGTCATTAATTGAGATTTTAAAAATCGAAATCTTTTTCAAAAACTAATTTCTATCATATCTTTTCAAAAATATCTTCTTATCTTACCTTTTTCAAAAAAGTGATTGCAAAATATCTTTTCTAACTTCCTAACTTCTTATCTTTTCAAAATTTGTTTCAACTAACTAACTAACTTTTTGTTTGTTTCTTACCTTTTTCAAAACTACCTAACTAACTCTCTCTCTCTAATTTTCGAAAAAATCTTCCCTCTTTTTTTCTAAATTTCTTTTTAATTAGACTAATTATTTTATTTTTTATTTGAATTTTCGAAAAACTACTAACCTTTTTCAAAAACTATTTTCGAAAATCACTAACTCTTTTTCAAAAATTATTTTCGAAAATTCTCTCCTCCTCTCATCCCCTTCTATTTATTTATTCATCCACTAACACTTCTCTTCATCTCACATCTCTGCTCCTATCATCACCTTTGTGTTTGGATTCTTCATTCTTCTTCACCCCTATTCCTTTTCTTCTTCTACTAACAATAAGGAACCTCTTTACTGTTACATAGAGGATTCCTCTTCTTTTCTTTTTCTCTTCGCTTTCTTATGAGCAGGGACAAAGAAAAAAGCGTTCTTGTTGAAGCTGATCCAGAACCTGAAAGGACTCTGAGGAGAAAACTAAGAGAAGCTAAATTACAACAATCCAGAGACAACCTTATTGAAAATTTCGAACAAGTAAAGGAGATGGCAGCCGAACCCAACAACAATAATGTAAGGAGAATGCTTGGTGACTTTACTGCACCTAATTCCAATTTACATGGAAGAAGCATCTCCATTCCTACCATTGGAGCAAACAATTTCGAGCTGAAACCTCAGCTAGTTTCTCTGATACAGCAGAACTGCAAGTTTTATGGACTTCCATCTGAAGATCCTTTTCAGTTCTTAACTGAATTCTTGCAGATCTGTGATACTGTTAAGACTAATGGAGTAGATCCTGAAGTCTACAGGCTCATGCTTTTCCCTTTTGCTGTAAGAGACAGAGCTAGAGTATGGTTGGACTCTCAACCCAAAGACAGCCTGAACTCTTGGGATAAGCTGGTCACAGCTTTCTTAGCCAAGTTCTTTCCTCCTCAAAAGCTGAGCAAGCTTAGAGCTGATGTTCAAACCTTCAGACAGAAAAAAGGTGAATCCCTCTATGAAGCTTGGGAAAGATACAAGCAGCTGACCAAAAAGTGTCATTCTGACATGCTTTCAGAATGGACCATCCTAGATATATTCTATGATGGTTTATCTGAGCTATCAAAGATGTCATTGGATGCTTCTACAGGTGGATCCATTCACCTAAAGAAAACGCCTGCAGAAGCTCAAGAACTCATTGAGATGGTTGCTAATAACCAGTTTATGTACACTTCTGAGAGGAATCCTGTGAGTAATGGGACGCCTATGAAGAAGGGAGTTCTTGAAATTGATACTCTGAATGCCACATTGGCTCAGAATAAAATATTGACTCAGCAAGTCAATATGATTTCTCAGAGTCTGAATGGAATGCAAGCTGCATCCAATAGTACTCAAGAGGGATTTTCTGAGGAAGAAGCTTATGATCCTGAGAACCCTGCAATAGCAGAGTTAAAATACATGGGTGAACCATATAGAAACACCTACAATCCTTGAGGGCGGTACCAGTTAGAAAGTCAATCAAAAAAGCGATAGGGAAAGGGTCCCCCGCCTATAAGCCTATCCCCTCGCTTGATAAGACTTCCAACGATAGAACGAATTGAAAGCTAGGCCCTTTCTCACCTGCAGCAAATTTGGAACGATTAGAATCTGGCCGGAGCGAAATGTTAACTACTTGAATAAGAAGACCGGTGGGATTGAAAGAAGTACCAAAGGCCTTTGAAACTATCTCAAATGAGTTGATACCTTCGCCCACCGCAACTCTAGTTTTCGGGCAAGAAAAGCATGAAGTAGTAAGCAGTAAAAAATGAAGTCGGTAAGTACCATCATGGAGAAATCACCCAAATCTCTTATGGAAGGATCAAAAGCCTTAACAAGGCTTTAATAATGATGGAAGAAACATGTTTAGCAATAGCAAGCCTTTTCCATCATCCACTCAGCAACAGACAGAGAATTCTGAGCAGAATCCATCTAGCTTAGCAAATTTAGTCTCTGATCTATCTAAGGCCACTGTGAGTTTCATGAATGAAACAAGGTCTTCCATTAGAAATTTGGAAGCACAAGTGGGCCATCTGAGTAAAAGGATCACTGAAATCCCTCCTAGTACTCTCCCAAGCAATACAGAAGAGAATCCAAAAGGAGAGTGCAAGGCCATTGGATTAATTACCATGGCTGAACCCACAAGAGAGGAGAAGTTAGAAATAGAATCAAAAACAGCGGAAGAAAAATCACACCCTGGAGGAAGCACCTATCTGGCGTTCAACGCCAGAACAGAGCATGGTTCTGGCGCTGAACGCCCAAAATGGGCAGTATCTGGGCGCTGAACGCCCAAAATGGGCTGCATCTGGGCGCTGAACGCCAGAATTGCACCCTGGAGAAGAGCTGGCGCTGAACGCCCAGAACAAGCATGGTTCTGGCGTTCAACGCCAGAAATGGGCAACAAATGGGAGTTGAACGCCCAAAATGGGCACCAACCTGGCGCTGAACACTCAGAGTTGTGTGCAAGGGCATTTTACATGCATAATTTGGTGCAAGGTTGTAAATCCTTGAACACCTCAGGATCTGTGGACCCTATAGGATCATCTCAGGATCTGTGGACCCCACAGGATCCCCACCTACCTCCACTCACTCTCTTCTCTCTTCTCAATCATCCTCTATTCCCAATAAACTCTCTTCCCCAAAACCCTTCACCTATCACCTCCATCTCTCTTCCCTATTAACCCTTCACCACTCACATCCACCCACTCTTCCCCATAAACCTACCCAATAAACTCCACCTACCTTCAAAATTCAAATCAATTTCCCACCCAAACCCACCCATATGGCCGAAACTTAAACCCCCTTCCCTTCCCTATATATAGCCCTCCATTCTTCCTCATTTTCACACAACACAACCCTCTCTTCTCTTCTTGGCCGAAACACACCTTTCCCCTCTTCTCCATATTTTCTTCTTCTTCTTCATATTATTCTTTCTTCTCTTGCTCGAGGGCGAGCAATATTCTGAGTTTGGTGTGGTAAAAGCATATGCTTTTTATTTTTCCATTACCATTGATGGCACCCAAGACCGGAAAATCCTCTAGAAAAGAGAAAGGGAAGACAAAAACTTCCACCTCCGAGTCATGGGAGATGGAAAGATTCATCTCCAAAGCTCATAAAGACTACTTCTATGATGTTGTGGCCAAGAAGAAGGTGATCCCCGAGGTCCCTTTCAAACTCAAAAGAAATGAGTATCCGAAGATCCGACATGAAATTCAAAGAAGAGGTTGGGAAGTTCTAACAAATCCCATCCAACAAGTCGCCATCCTAATGGTTCAAGAGTTCTATGCCAATGCATGGATCACCAAGAACCATGATCAAAGTAAGAACCCGGATCCAAAGAACTATGTTACAATGGTTCGGGGGAAATACTTAGATTTTAGTCCGGAAAATGTGAGGTTGGCGTTTAACTTGCCTATGATGCAAGGAGATGAATGCCCCTACACTAGAAGGGTCAACTTTAATCAAAGGTTGGACCAAGTCCTCATGGACATATATGTGGAAGGAGCTCAATGGAAGATTGACTCCAAAGGCAAGCCGGTTCAACTAAGAAGATTGGACCTCAAGCCTGTGGCTAGAGGATGGTTAGAGTTCATCCAACGCTCCATCATCCCCACTAGCAACCGATCTGAAGTTACTGTGGATCGGGCCATCATGATCCATAGCATCATGATTGGAGAAGAAGTAGAGGTTATGAAGTCATCTCCCTTGAACTCAAGAAAATAGCCGAAAAGCCCTCTCCTGGGGCAAGGCTAGCTTTTCCTCATCTTATCTGCCATCTATGTTACTCAGCTGGAGCTTCCATAGAAGGAGACATTCCGTTGGAAAGTAGACATCCAGGGCTTTCCAGAAATATATAATAGTCCATACTTTGCCCACGTTTATACGACGCAAACTGGCGTTCAACGCCAGCTCTCTGCCCAATTCTGGCGTCCAGCGCCAGAAACAAGTTGCAAAGTGGAGTTCAACGCCCAAACTGGCACAAAAGCTGGTGTTCAACTCCAAGAATGACCTCTCCACGTGTAGACTTCAAGCTCAGCCCAAGCACACACCAAGTGGGCCCTGGAAGTGCATTTATGCATCAATTACTTACTTTTGTAAACCCTAGTAGCTAGTTTATTATAAATAGGACCTTTTACTATTGTATTAGACATCTTTGGATTATCTTTTGATCTATTGATCACGTTTGGGGGCTGGCCATTCGGCCATGCCTGGACCTTCATTACTTATGTATTTTCAACGGTAGAGTTTCTGCACTCCATAGATTAAGGTGTGGAGCTCTGCTGTTCCTCAAAGATTAATGCAAAGTACTACTGTTTTCTATTTAATTCATCTTATTTCGCTTCTAAGATATTCATTCGCACTTCAACCTGAATGTGATGAACGTGACAATCATCATCATTCCCTATGAACCCGTGCCTGACAACCACTTCCGTTCTACATTAGATTGAATGAGTATCTCTTAGATCTCTTAATCAGAATCTTCGTGGTATAAGCTAGATTGATGGCGGCATTCATGAGAGTCCGGAAAGTCTAAACCTTGTCCGTGGTATTCCGAGTAGGACTCTGGGATTGAATGACTGTGACAACTCCAAACTCGCGAGTGCTGGACGTAGTGACAGACGCAAAAGGATAGTAAATTCTATTCCAGTATGATCGAGAACCTCCAAGATGATTAGCCAGGCAGTGACAGCGCATCGGACCATTTTCACAGAGAGGAATAGGATGCAACCAACGACATGAACAATAATTCACAACCTGAGTAACAATTTCGCATACCAATTTACGGTTTAGGTCTTAGGGTTTATAGTTTAGGGATTATGCTTTAGGTTTTGTGGTTTAGCATTTAGGGTGTAGGGTTTACGGTTTATGATTTGGCGTTGAGGGTTTATGGTTTAGGGTTTAGGGTTTAAGGTGTAGGGTTTAGGATTTAGGGTTTATGGTTTGGTGTTGTGGGTTTATGGTTTAGGGTATAAGGTTTAGGGTTTGTGGTTTAGGGTGTAGGGTTTAGGATTTATAGTTTAGGGTTTATAGTTTTGGGTTTATGCTTTAGGGTTTGTGGTTCAGGGTTTAGGTTGTATGGTTTAAAGTGTTTAGGGTTTATGATTTGGTGTTAAGGGTTTATGTTTTAGGGTTAGGCTTTATGGTTTGTGACTTAGGTTTAGGTTTAGGTTGTAGGGTTTAGGGTTTGCGGTCTATGGTTTGCGGTTGAAGATTTATGGTTTACGGTTTATGGTTTACGATTTAGGGTTTATGGTTTAGTGTTTAGTGTTTAGGTTTTAGGGTTTATGGTTTAGGGTTTATGGTTTAATGTTTAGGGTTTAGGGTTTAGGTTTTAGGCTGTAGGGTTTATGGTTTATGGTCTGGGGTTGAGGGTTTATGGTTTAGGATTTAGGCTTTAGGCTTTAGGATTTGTGGTGTAGGGTGTAGGGTTTAGGGTTTAGGAGTTACGGTTTGGGGTTGATGGTTTATGGTTTAGGCTTTAGGGTTTATAGTTTAGGGTTTATGCTTTAGGGTTTGTGGTTTGGAGTTTATTGTGTAGGGTTTAGGGTTTATGGTTTAGGGTTTAGGGTTTATGTCTTAGGGTTTAGGGTTTATAGTTTAGGGTTTATGCTTTAGGGTTTGTGGCTTAGGGTTTAGGTTGTAGGGTTTAAAGGGTTTAGGGTTTATGGTTTAGGGTATAAGCTTTAGGGTTTGTAGGTTTTAGGCTGTAAGGTTTGGGGTTAAGGCTTTAGGGTTTAGGGTTTAAGGTGTAAAGTTTTGGATTTAGGGTTTATGGTTTAGGGTATAAGCTTTAGGGTTTGTAGGTTTTAGGCTGTAAGGTTTGGGGTTAAGGCTTTAGGGTTTAGGGTTTAAGGTGTAAAGTTTTGGATTTAGGGTTTATGGTTTAGGGTATAAGCTTTAGGGTTTGTAGGTTTTAGGCTGTAAGGTTTGGGGTTAAGGCTTTAGGGTTTAGGGTTTAAGGTGTAAAGTTTTGGATTTAGGGTTTATGGTTTAGGGTATAAGCTTTAGGGTTTGTAGGTTTTAGGCTGTAAGGTTTGGGGTTAAGGCTTTAGGGTTTAGGGTTTAAGGTGTAAAGTTTTGGATTTAGGGTTTATGGTTTAGGGTATAAGCTTTAGGGTTTGTAGGTTTTAGGCTGTAAGGTTTGGGGTTAAGGCTTTAGGGTTTAGGGTTTAAGGTGTAAAGTTTTGGATTTAGGGTTTATGGTTTAGGGTATAAGCTTTAGGGTTTGTAGGTTTTAGGCTGTAAGGTTTGGGGTTAAGGCTTTAGGGTTTAGGGTTTAAGGTGTAAAGTTTTGGATTTAGGGTTTATGGTTTAGGGTATAAGCTTTAGGGTTTGTAGGTTTTAGGCTGTAAGGTTTGGGGTTAAGGCTTTAGGGTTTAGGGTTTAAGGTGTAAAGTTTTGGATTTAGGGTTTATGGTTTAGGGTATAAGCTTTAGGGTTTGTAGGTTTTAGGCTGTAAGGTTTGGGGTTAAGGCTTTAGGGTTTAGGGTTTAAGGTGTAAAGTTTTGGATTTAGGGTTTATGGTTTAGGGTATAAGCTTTAGGGTTTGTAGGTTTTAGGCTGTAAGGTTTGGGGTTAAGGCTTTAGGGTTTAGGGTTTAAGGTGTAAAGTTTTGGATTTAGGGTTTATGGTTTAGGGTATAAGCTTTAGGGTTTGTAGGTTTTAGGCTGTAAGGTTTGGGGTTAAGGCTTTAGGGTTTAGGGTTTAAGGTGTAAAGTTTTGGATTTAGGGTTTATGGTTTAGGGTTGAGGATTTATGGTTTAGGGTTTAGGCTTTAAGGTTTGTGGTTTAGGGTTTAGGGTGTAGGGTACAGGGTTTACGGTTTATGGTTTGGGGTTGAAGGATTATGGTTTAAAGTTTAGGGTTTATAGTTTAGGGTTTAGGGTTTATGGTTTAGGTTTTATGCTGTATGGTTTGGGGTTAAGGGTTTAGGGTTTATGGTTTGGGGTTGAGGGTTTAATGTTTAGGGTTTAGGCTTTATGGTTTATGATGTAGGGTGTAGGGTTTAGTGTTTAGAATTTATGGTTTGGGGTTGAGGGATTATGGTTTAGGGTTTAGGGTTTATATTTTAGGGTTTATGCTTTAGTGTTTATGTTTTAGGGTTTTTGATTTGGGGTTGAGGGTTTATTGTTTAGGGTTTATTCTTTAGGATTTGTGGTTTAGGGTTTAGGGTGTTTGGTTTAGGATAGGGTTTATGGTTTTTTGTTTAGGGTTTATGGATTAGGGTTTAGTGTTAGGGTATGGGGTTGAGGGTTTATGGTTTCGGGTTTAGGGTTTATAGGTTAGGATTTAGTGGTTTATGGTTAAGGGTGTAGGGTTTAGGGTTTAGTGTTTATGGTTTTGTGTTGAGGGTTTATGGTTTAGGGGTTTGTGGTTAAGGGTGTAAGGTTTAGGGTTTATGGTTTGGGTTTGAGGGTTTATGGTTTCACATTTAGGCTTTAGGGTGTGTTGTTTAGGGTTTACGATGTAGGGTTTATGGTTTAGGATTTATGGTTTGGGTTTGAGGGTTTATGGTTTAGGGTTTAGGGTTTATAGTTTATTGTTTAGGCTTTAGTGTTTCTGGTTTAGGGTTTAGGCTTTTGGGTTTAGGCTTTAGGGTTTGGCATTTAGGATTTAGGGTTTAGGGTTTAGGGTTTAGGGTTTAGGCTTTAGGGTTTAGGGTTTAGTGTTTAGTGTTTAGTCTTTAGGGTTTGTGGTTTAGGATTTAGTGTTTAGTGTTTAGGGTTTAGGGTTTAGGCTTTAGGCTTTAGGGTTTTTTGTTGATGGTTTAGGGTTTATGGTTTAGGATTTAGGGTTTAAGGTTTGGGTTTGAGGGTTTATGGTTTAAGGTATAAGATTTAGGGTTTGTGGTTTAGGGTATAGGGTATGGAGTTTAGGGTTTAGGGTTTAGGGTTTATGGTTTATGGCATATGGTTTATAGTTTAGGAATTATGCTTTAGGGTTTGTGGTTTAGGGTTTAGGGTGTAGGGTTTATGGTTTATGATTTGGTGTTGAGGGTTTAGGGTTTAGGGTTTAAGGTGTAAAGTTTTGGATTTAGGGTTTATGGTTTGGTGTTGAGGGTCTATGGTTTAGGGTATAAGCTTTAGGGTTTGTGGTTTAGGGTGTAGGGTTTAGGCTTTTTGGTTTAGGGTTTAGGGTTTATGTCTTAGGGTTTAGGGTTTATGTCTTAGGGTTTAGTGTTTATAGTTTAGGGTTTATGCTTTAGGGTTTGTGGTTTAGGGTGTAGGGTTTAGGCTTTTTGGTTTAGGGTTTAGGGTGTAGGGTTTAGGCTTTTTGGTTTAGGGTTTAGGGTGTAGGGTTTAGGCTTTTTGGTTTAGGGTTTAGGGTGTAGGGTTTAGGCTTTTTGGTTTAGGGTTTAGGGTGTAGGGTTTAGGCTTTTTGGTTTAGGGTTTAGGGTGTAGGGTTTAGGCTTTTTGGTTTAGGGTTTAGGGTGTAGGGTTTAGGCTTTTTGGTTTAGGGTTTAGGGTGTAGGGTTTAGGCTTTTTGGTTTAGGGTTTAGGGTGTAGGGTTTAGGCTTTTTGGTTTAGGGTTTAGGGTGTAGGGTTTAGGCTTTTTGGTTTAGGGTTTAGGGTTTAGGGTTTATGTCTTAGGGTTTAGTGTTTATAGTTTAGGGTTTAGGCTTTAGTGTTTGTGGTTTTGACTTTAGGGTTTAGGGTTTAGGGTTTAGGGTTTATGGTTTAGGGTTTAGGGTTTAGGGTTTAGGGCTTTGGGTTTAGTGTTTGGGCTTTTGGGTTTGTGGTTTAAGGTTTAGGGTTTAGGGTTGATGATTTATGGTTTAGGATTTAGGATTCATGGTTTAGGGTTTAGCGTCTAGGGTTTGTAGTTTAGTCTTTAGGCTTTAGGGTTTAGGGTTTAAGCATTAGGGTTTTGGGTTTATGGTTTATGGTTTATGGTTTATGGTCTAGGGTTTAGGGTTTAAGGTTTAAGGTTTAGGGTTTTGGGTTTAGGGTGTTTAGGCTTTTGGGTTTATAGTTTATAGTTTAGGCTATATTGTTTGTGGTTTAGGGTTTAGGCTTTCTGTTTAGGGTCTAGTGTTTGGGGTTTAGGGTTTAGAGTTTAGTGTTTATTTTTTAGTGTTTGGGTTTTAGGGTTTTTGGTTTAGGGTTTAGTGTTTAGGGTTTAGGGTTTATGCTTTAGGCTTTAGGGTTTGTGGCTTAGGGTTTAAGGTGTATGGCTTAGGATTTAGGGTTTACGGTTTGGGTTTGAGGGTTTATGGTTTAGGGTAAGCTTTAGGGTTTGTGATTTAGGGTGTAGGGTTTAGGGTTTATGGTTTATGCTTTAGGCTTTAGGGTTTGTGGTTTGGGGTTTATGGTTTATTGTTTAGGGTTTAGGCTTTTGGGTTTAGGGTTTATGGTTTAGTGTTTAGTGTTTAGTCTTTAGGGTTTGTGGTTTAGGGTTTAGTGTTTGTGGTTTAGGGTTTAGGGTTTAGGATTTAGGGTTTATGGTTTGGGTTTGAGGGTTTATAATTTAGGGTATAAGCTTTAGGGTTTGTAGTTTAGACTGTAGGTTTTAGGGTTTAGGGTTTAGGGTTTATGGTTTAGTGTTTATGGTTTATAGTTTAGGGATTATGCTTTAGGGTTTGTGGTTTAGGTTTTAGGGTGTAGGGCTTAGGGTTTATGATTTGGTGTTGAGGGTTTAAGGTTTAGGGTTTAAGGTTTAAGGTGTATGGTTTAGGATTTAGGGTTTATGGTTTGGTGTTGAGGGTTTGTGGTTTAGGGTATAAGGTTTAGGGTTTGTGGTTTAGGGTGTAGGGTTTAGGGTTTGTGGTTTATGATTTATGGTTTAGGGTTGAGGTTTTAGGTTGTATGGTTTGGGGTTAAGGGTTTATGGTTTATGGTCTGGGGTTGAGAGTTTATGGTTTAGGGTTTAGGCTTTAGGGTTTGTGGTGTAGGGTGTAGGGTTTAGGGTTTAGGATTTACGGTTTGGGGTTGAGGGTTTTTGGTTTAGGGTTTAGATTTATAGTTTAGGCTTTATGCTTAAGGGTTTGTTGTTTAGAGTTTAGGGTGTAGGGTTTATGGTTTAGGGTGTATGATTTGGGGTTGAGGGTTTATTGTTTAGGGTTTAGGCTTTAGGGTTTGTGGTTTAGGGTTTAGGGTGTATGGTTTAGGATTTAGGGTTTATGGTTTTTGGTTGTGGGTTTATGGATTAGGGTTTAGTGTTTATAGTTTAGGGTTTAGGCTTTAGTGTTTATGGTTTTGGCTTTAGGCTTTAGTGTTTAGGGTTTAGGCTTTAGTATTTTGGATTTAGGGTTTAGGGTTTTGGGTTTAGGGTTTAGGGTTTAGGGTTAGGGCTTAGGGTTTAGTGTTTGGGCTTTTGGGTTTTTAGTTTAAGGTTTAGGGTTTAGGGTTGAGGATTTATGGTTTAGGGTTTAGGATTCATGGTTTAAGGTTTAGCGTTTAGGGTTTGTGGTGTAAGCTTTAGGCTTTAGACTTTAGGGTTTAGGCATTAGGGTTTTGGGTTTATGGTTTATGCTTTAGGATTTAGGATTTAGGGTTTAGGGTCTATGGTTTAGGCTTTAGGGTTTAGGGTGTAGGGTGTAGGGTTTAGGGGTTAGGATTTACGGTTTGGGGTTGATGGTTTATGGTTTAGGGTTAAGGGTTTATGGTTTAGGGCTTATGCTTTAGGGTTTGTGGCTTAGGGGTTAGGTTTTAGGGTTTAAAGGGTTTAGGGGTTATGGGTTATGGTTTAGGGTTTAGGGTCTATGGTTTAGGCTTTAGGGTTTAGGGTGTAGGGTGTAGGGTTTAGGGGTTAGGATTTACGGTTTGGGGTTGATGGTTTATGGTTTAGGGTTAAGGGTTTATGGTTTAGGGCTTATGCTTTAGGGTTTGTGGCTTAGGGGTTAGGTTTTAGGGTTTAAAGGGTTTAGGGGTTATGGGTTATGGTTTAGGGTTTAGGGTCTATGGTTTAGGCTTTAGGGTTTAGGGTGTAGGGTGTAGGGTTTAGGGGTTAGGATTTACGGTTTGGGGTTGATGGTTTATGGTTTAGGGTTAAGGGTTTATGGTTTAGGGCTTATGCTTTAGGGTTTGTGGCTTAGGGGTTAGGTTTTAGGGTTTAAAGGGTTTAGGGGTTATGGGTTATGGTTTAGGGTTTAGGGTTTATGGTTTAGGGATTAGGCTTTTGGGTTTAGGGTTTAGAGTTTAGTGTTTTTTTTAGTGTTTGGGCTTTAGGTTTTTTGGTTTAGGGTTTATGGTTTAGTGTTTAGGGTTTATGTCTTAGGGTTTAGGGTTTATAGTTTAGGGTTTATGCTTTAGGGTTTGTGGCTTAGGGTTTAGGTTGTAGGGTTTAAAGGGTTTAGGGTTTATGATTTGGTGTTGATGGTTTATGGTTTAGGGTTAGGCTTTAGGGCTTGTGGTTTAGGTTTAGGTTGTAGGGTTTAGGGTTTGTGGTTTTTGGTTTGGGGTTGAGGGTTGATCGTTTATGGTTTATAGTTTATGGTTTATGGTTTAGGGTTTAGTGTTTATGGTTTAGGGTTTAGGGGTTATGGTTTACGATTTATGGTTTAAGGTTTATGGTTTAGGGTTAAGGTTTTAGGCTGTAAGGTTTGGGGTTAAGGCTTTAGGGTTTAGGGTTTATGGTTTATGGTCTGGGGTTGAGGGTTTATGGTTTAGGGTTTAGGCTTTAGGTTGTATGGTGTAGGGTGTAGGGTTTAGGGTTTAGGATTTAAGGTTTGGGGTTGAGGTTGAGGGTTTATGGTTTAGGGTTTAGGTTTATAGTTTATGCTTTATGCTTAAGGGTTTGTGGTTTGGAGTTTAGGGTGTAGGGTTTATGGTTTATGGTATATGATTTGGGGTTGAGGGTTTATTGTTTAGGGTTTAGGGTTTAGGCTTTAGGGTTTGTTGTTTAGGGTTTAGGGTGTATGGTTTAGGGTTTAGGGTTTATGGTTTTGGGTTGTGGGTTTATGGATTAGGGTTTATTGTTTATATTTTAGGGTTTAGGCTTTAGTGTTTGTGGTTTTAGCTTTAGGCTTTAGAGTTTAGGGTTTACGCTTTAGAGTTTTGGATTTAGGGGTTTAGGGTTTATGGTTTAGGGTTTAGGGTTTATGGTTTAGGTTTTATGCTGTATGGTTTGGGGTTAAGGGTTTAGGGTTTATGGTTTGGGGTTGAGTGTTTAATGTTTAGGGTTTAGGCTTTATGGTTTATGATGTAGGGTGTAGGGTTTAGTGTTTAGAATTTATGGTTTGGGGTTGAGGGATTATGGTTTAGGGTTTAGGGTTTATATTTTAGGGTTTATGCTTTAGTGTTTATGTTTTAGGGTTTTTGATTTGGGGTTGAGGGTTTATTGTTTAGGGTTTATTCTTTAGGATTTGTGGTTTAGGGTTTAGGGTGTTTGGTTTAGGATAGGGTTTATGGTTTTTTGTTGAGGGTTTATGGATTAGGGTTTAGTGTTTATCATTTAGGCTTTAGGCTTTAGGCTTTAGGCTTTAGTGTTTAGGGTTTAGTGTTTCGGGTTTAGGGTTTAGGGTTTAGTGTTTGGGCTTTCGGGTTTTTGGTTTAAGGTTTATGGTTTAGGGTTGAGGATTTATGGTTTAGGGTTTATGATTTATGGTTTAGGGTTTAGGATTTAGGGTTTTTGGTTTAGGGTTTAGGGTTTATGGTTTAGGGTTTAGGTGTTAAGTTTTGATGTTTATGGTTTGGGGTGTAGGGTTTAGGGTTTAGGGTTTATGATTTGGGGTTGATGATTTATAGTTTATGGTTTAGGCTTTAGGATTTGTGGTTTATGGTTTAGGGTGTAGGGTTTTAGGGTTTAGTGTTAGGGTATGGGGTTGAGGGTTTATGGTTTCGGGTTTAGGGTTTATAGGTTAGGATTTAGTGGTTTATGGTTAAGGGTGTAGGGTTTAGGGTTTAGTGTTTATGGTTTTGTGTTGAGGGTTTATGGTTTAGGGGTTTGTGGTTAAGGGTGTAAGGTTTAGGGTTTATGGTTTGGGTTTGAGGGTTTATGGTTTCACATTTAGGCTTTAGGGTGTGTTGTTTAGGGTTTACGATGTAGGGTTTATGGTTTAGGATTTATGGTTTGGGTTTGAGGGTTTATGGTTTAGGGTTTAGGGTTTATAGTTTATTGTTTAGGCTTTAGTGTTTCTGGTTTAGGGTTTAGCCTTTTGGGTTTAGGCTTTAGGGTTTGGCATTTAGGATTTAGGGTTTAGGGTTTAGGGTTTAGGGTTTAGGCTTTAGGGTTTAGGGTTTAGTGTTTAATGTTTAGTCTTTAGGGTTTGTGGTTTATGATTTAGTGTTTAGTGTTTAGGGTTTAGGGTTTAGGCTTTAGGCTTTAGGGTTTTTTGTTGATGGTTTAGGGTTTATGGTTTAGGATTTAGGGTTTAAGGTTTGGGTTTGAGGGTTTATGGTTTAAGGTATAAGATTTAGGGTTTGTGGTTTAGGGTATAGGGTATAGGGTATGGAGTTTAGGGTTTAGGGTTTAGGGTTTATGGTTTATGGCATATGGTTTATAGTTTAGGAATTATGCTTTAGGGTTTGTGGTTTAGGGTTTAGGGTGTAGGGTTTATGGTTTATGATTTGGTGTTGAGGGTTTAGGGTTTAGGGTTTAGGGTTTAAGGTGTAAGGTTTTGGATTTAGGGTTTATGGTTTGGTGTTGAGGGTCTATGGTTTAGGGTATAAGCTTTAGGGTTTGTGGTTTAGGGTGTAGGGTTTAGGCTTTTGGTTTAGGGTTTAGGGTTTATATCTTAGGGTTTAGGGTTTATGTCTTAGGGTTTAGTGTTTATAGTTTAGGGTTTATGCTTTAGGGTTTGTACTTTAGGGTTTTGGTTGTAGGTTTAGGTTAAGGGTTTTTGGTTTATGGTCTGGGGTTGAGAGTTTATGGTTTAGGGTTTAGGCTTTAGGGTTTGTGGTGTAGGGTGTAGGGTTTAGGGTTTAGGATTTACGGTTTGGGGTTGAGGGTTTTTGGTTTAGGGTTTAGATTTATAGTTTAGGCTTTATGCTTAAGGGTTTGTGGTTTAGAGTTTAGGGTGTAGGGTTTATGGCTTAGGGTGTATGATTTGGGGTTGAGGGTTTATTGTTTAGGGTTTAGGCTTTAGGGTTTGTGGTTTAGGGTTTAGGGTGTATGGTTTAGGATTTAGGGTTTATGGTTTTTGGTTGTGGGTTTATGGATTAGGGTTTAGTGTTTATAGTTTAGGGTTTAGGCTTTAGTGTTTATGGTTTTGGCTTTAGGCTTTAGTGTTTAGGGTTTAGGCTTTAGGATTTTGGATTTAGGGTTTAGGGTTTTGGGTTTTGGGTTTAGGGTTTAGGGTTAGGGCTTAGGGTTTAGTGTTTGGGCTTTTGGGTTTTTAGTTTAAGGTTTAGGGTTTAGGGTTGAGGATTTATGGTTTAGGGTTTAGGATTCATGGTTTAAGGTTTAGCGTTTAGGGTTTGTGGTGTAAGCTTTAGGCTTTAGACTTTAGGGATTAGGCATTAGGGTTTTGGGTTTATGGTTTATGCTTTAGGATTTAGGATTTAGGGTTTAGGGTCTATGGTTTAGGCTTTAGGGTTTATAGTTTATAGTTTAGGCTATAGTGTCTGTGGTTTAGGGTTTAGGCTTTCAGCTTAGGGTTTAGGGATTAGGCTTTTGGGTTTAGGGTTTAGAGTTTAGTGTTTTTTTTAGTGTTTGGGCTTTAGGTTTTTTGGTTTAGGGTTTAGTGTTTAGGGTTTAGGCTTTAGGCTTTAGGCTTTAGGGTGTAGGGTTTAGGATTTAGTGTAAGACCCAAAACTTTTGGAAAAAGGGCTATCATTAGCTAATTTTAAATTCAGTGTTTCTGTAGCTTTAATTTCAAAAATTTCTTTATTAAAGAAAATTAAAGCAGGTTTTGATTTTTTGAATTTGAGATAAGTTATGATTATTATCCAATTTGATAATTATTGGATTATTTTCTATAATTATATTATAAAGTTGGTAGTATATTGTCCACAATTTTACCGAAAATTACTATAATGCCCTTGACCCTAAATTTCAAAATGAAACCCTAGCTCCCTCAAACCCAAGCAGCCGCAGCTGCTACCCCTCTCTACCCTAAACACAAACACACAGCCATATGAAGAAGGAAGGAAACGGAATTTGAGAGAGAATAGGCATAGAAGGGTGGGGGGATCGGAAACACGACCCACACCCATGAAACATTGTTGGCCAAACGGAGGAGAGGGAGGTGAGGAAGCACGGTGCCGGCGGGCGTCACTGCCGCCGCGCCGCCGTGTTGCATCAGGGAGGGCGAGTGAGCGAGCAAACAGACAGGAGAGGGAAAGGGCTTGGCGCCGCCGTTCAGTTCGCCACCATGTAGCGCCGTCATCCAGCCGGTCGCCTCTGCTGCATCACTGCCGCCATTTTCGCATGCGTCGCCGTTTCGTAGATCCGCGCCTTGCTGCCGATCTGTCACCGCGCTGCAGCGTAGCCATGGATGAAGCTTCTGCCACCACTATGAACTGTGCGACTGTGAGAGAGGGCGATCGGCGGAGGGAAGGTTCTGTTCACGCGGCCGAGCCTCCCTGCTTCAGATCTATCACCGCCCAGCTGCCGCCGTTACTTGCTCCTTTGCCGTTGAAGGTGGTCAGTCGTCGATCGGGTCTGGGGTAGAGCAAACGCGACAGCCAGAGAAAAAAGCAATGTTGCTGCCATCGCTACTGTCACCGTGGTGGTCACCGTCGCTGGGGTCGCCCCTGCCCCCACCGGAGCTCGCCGCTGCTGATGATGGTAAGCCAAGCTGCCACGTCAGAAAGGGGTTTCGACCGCCGCAGGTGTCTAGGCCGGAAAAGGGAGCTGCGTCTCTGTGATTCTGACCGCTGGGAGTGGTTCCGTGACTTCCGGGAGCCGGGAGCACTGCCGGAGCTTCTGACTGCTTTTGCCGTCGCCAGAAAATCCTATCGGTAAGGGTTTTACGTTGGTTCTCCTTTCCGTTGAGTTTCTGGGAACCTCATTGTCACTGCATATGGTTCAGGTCATTGCTGCCGCTTGAGGTGGCTGCCGGGCTGCCGCCGAACCGGTTCAAAGACCACCGCTGTTTCAGTTCAGCCGTTCCTGCTACGATTTGGTAAGCGTTTCGACTTGAAAGCCCTTTTTGTTACTGTTGTGTTATCTCACGCTGAGGTTTGTGGCGTTAATTGCTATAATATTGAGTTTTGATTGTTAATTGTTGCGATTAGAGTTGTTATAGTTATTGCGAAAGTGGCTGGGAGCTGAGGTTTTGGTTACCGTCAGTTCGAGTTGAGACAGAAAGGACTCTGTGAGACTTTTGGGTTATGGATTTGCGTTTTGAGGTAGGGGCGCTTTCCGAAAACTACAATTTATTGTTGGAATTATTACATATGGATACTGATGTGAGATATTGTGTATTTGGTGGTTGTAATTGCCTTATGTATTATTTGATTGACTCGGATGATTATAGATGTTGGTTTGGCTGAATTGTTGTGCGGCTTTGTAAAATGTAATGTTTTGAAGTTGATTCTTTAAAAGATTTGAAATCTGAGTTTAATCCGTTGAGGATTGGTTTGAATTGAGTCAATTATTTTGATGATGTGAAAAGTCGAATACACTTTTGAATTCAGCCTGGATTACTTTAATTGACTTGGTTTTGGGACAAATGATTTGTTACTGAGCCGTTTCTTTAAAGCTTTGGAAATGATTTAAATCGGTTGGTGTTGATTTGATTTTGAAACGGTTTCCTTGAGATATGCCAATAAGGCGACTGTTGGATTTAGCTTGAATTGGAATTGATTTTTGGATTTTTGGACTGTTGAAAGGGATTGACGAACGGTTTAGTTGGGACCTGAACCGGGTGGCAAAGTCCAAGTTTTAGGGGAGATGCTGCCAAAATTTCTATAGAATCCGAGTCCTTATTTAAAATGTTATTTGGAGAATTTTGAGTTTAATGCCTTTCCTATTTATTTCGAGGATGGTGAAATTATGGCTTCTTTTATTACCTTTACTTAGAACAATTAAGAAAGTAATGAAGTTACGCTTTGAAAGAATTGTTGAAAAGAGAATCATGATTTCTCCTTATTTTCCAAGAAGAATAGTATGTCTTTGGGTACAAGTCATTTGAAAGAGAATTTTTGCTTTGAGGCTGTTTTAAAAAGGTAAAACGGGTTTATGTTTTTCTCTATTAAACATAAAAATTGTCCCTTGGAAGAGTTTTCGTGATTTTAAAAGGAATTGGATTTCGATTGATGAGCCCCATTATTTTGACGTTTTAAATAAGATTCAAAGTATCTTTTGAGCTCTAGTTTAACACAATGAAAATGATTCTCTTGGTAGTTTGAAACGCTTTAGATTTAGTCGTGGAATTGAAGCCGGTTTTGTTAAGTAAAGGAAATGGCTTTGAAAGGAGAAATTGATTTCTTGACACGGTTTGGCTTAGATCCTATTTTATTACTCAAAACAGAAAGCCAAGGTTTTAATGATTTTAAGTAAATTTGGCAAAATGAGCTATGATATTCTCCCCTAAGGACTTGGGACTCTACCGAGGAACTTTTGTTACAAAAATCCCATTGTTGGATGGGTGATTTTGAATGTTTCAAAAGGAATCTTTAACTTTCCATGGTTTTGGAAGTTTTGGAAAGAGGAAGCCGAGAGTGGCTTGTTTTAAAAAGGGAATTTTCCTTGAGTAAAAGTGGCTTATGAGCCTGAGATAATTTGAGAAATGAGATCTTTTGTGCTCCAGGTTGAGACTTGAAGCTTTTTTGACCCTATGTCGTAAGTGTGGCCGGGCACTGCGAAAGTCCCGGATGAGCTCGCCCCCATAAATATTCACCAGTGAAGGTGATAGATATGGATCATGATTATGATCAAGTTTATGATGAGTATAACTCGAGTTGGGGATGTGCGACAGAGGGACAGTCCAATGGTTAGCTACCAAGACTTGTCGGGTTGGCTCTATAACCGACAGATGATATCATCAGCCACTAGGGACAGGCATGCATCATACGCATCTATGTGACATTGTTTGGGTGTGCATATTATACTTGGTTTACCTATGTGATTAGTTGCTAATTGTTTGACTTGCAATAACTGTTTGTTTGTGCTTGCATCTTCCTAATTGTGTTTGCTACTAGGACTCTGTTGGACTGTGGTGATTGGTTGATGGTTGGATTGTTTGGGCCCATGGCCGTGGTTGAATTGAGATGGACCGATGGTTGGTTTCGGTTTGGTGTTCCTGGTTTTGAAAAATATGAAAGGCTATTTTGGTTCAGTATAGATAAACATTTTGAAAGGCTTTTGATGTTTTTGAGAATTGAACGGTTCCTCTTTCAGAAAAGATTTCCGACTTTACTTTTATTGAAAACTGTTGTTTTTGAAAAGAGGCATAAGACGGTTATTAACCACTGGTACGGTCTATCTTCACGTATCCTATTATAGCAATTCCCAAAAACCCTCTACTGAGAACCCTTTCGAGGATGATGTTCTCACCCTCCTACATTTTTCCCCTTTCAGGATATTGATGCAGAAGTCACGAAGAGTTTATTTAATTGTTGTGGAAATGCTCTGTGTTGCTTTAGATTATTATTCATTGTACCCTCGCCTTCAACTTGATATATTTTGTCAGAGGGATAGGGATTGTATTGGTTAATGTCTGTAATATTATTTATATATGTATGTATATATATGGATGTACTCTTTATGAGTTTCTTTAAGTGTATTGAATATATGGATGTACGTTATCGAACGAAAGTATTTTTGGATCGGTATTGCGGTTTAAAGTTTTAAACAGGCTCATATTTTAGTATTAAATAGTATAAGTGTCGTCGTAATGTCCGAGCTATCAGAGTTGCACAGCCGGAATCGTGAGCTTTGGTAGTTAGGTTGTGACATTATGGTATCAGAGCAGTCCTTCCTGTAGAGCCTGAGGAATGGACCGACTATGCTTCAATTGCATACTCTGAGCATTTGTCATGTACTAGGTCTTGTCGAGTGACGAGAATTAGAGCTTTATGCACATGACGGTCTATTGAATAATGCCGTTAGTCTTGCATTGCATAATTCTTGGTATTAAGTTTGGCCGGCTTAATACTAGTGAATTGTGTACGTGAAAGCACTAATCGGTTATCATAGATGATATGCGAGTTTTGAGTAAAGCGAATCGTGGGTTTTGGAAACGATGGAAACTATTTCTCGAGGCTATTCAGTTGTGTGTCTTGAAATTCTATTCGAGTCGACCTATTCTTTCAAATCCTAACTTGAAGTTCTTGTTTGCTACTCCTCTTGAAAAGTAATTGGATATTTCCACTCTATTTCTCTATTCATATGCATTATTGTTTGACCTCAATTTCATATGCTTGTTTGGAATCCTTGTTGCATCTGTCTTTCTCTGTTTGAGTTCTTCCTGATTCAAATATTCCTTGATATAGCTTTGAACTTGTCTTAATGTGTTGTGCCTTTTAACTCCGGATTCCGAGTCCATTCTTGAGAAATTATTGATTAAGTTTTTCTCTTGTTTGATGGTGATTACAGCCAATTTTGAGGTTTTATAAAAAAAATTGCTGTTGATTGGATATATACTTATCTAAATATGAAACTTTGAGATTTCTTATACAGTTTAACAACTATTTATCTCTAATGCCTCGCCTGTACTTTTACTGATTTACGGAATTGCTCTTACTTTAAAAGTAAATTGACTTTCTAGTAATTTTACTATAGTTCTAATGCACATCTCCTATTGATTATGTATTTGGAATATTTTTCAAAAATTTTGAAAAGAAAGGATTTACCACTTTTGCCTCGGTTGAGTTTCGTTTGAAAAGCTTTACTTAACTTATTTTGAATTGAGTTTGATTTAGCATGCAATATGGTTCATGCCATTGCTGTTCTTTTGAAAATGTTGGACTCATAGCTTTCTTCCTATGAACAGACTAAATTCTCTATTAAACCTTCCATCTCTATGAATGTCATACTTGACTTTGTTTTTAACTAATCTTTTACATCTTGTGAACATTACCATTGATCTTGGTTGTCCTCTCTTGTGAATCTCATCCTTACGTGAGTCAGTTTGATTCATCTCAAGTTAGTGCATTGTTTATTCTCTCATTATCTCTACAAGAGTTATTAGTCAAAAATTTATCCTTGAGATATTACAAATGATTGAGTTGTCTTTTTCTATGACTTTTGTATTCTTTTGAATCAATTGAAAGCTTGTTTGATGACTCATGCCTAGTGAATCTTGTTTGAACTACTTTGATTTAAGATCCTTTCTTGTATGGCTTAACTCCTTTTCAAGTACATCCTAATATCCTTGAATATCCTTTTGAAATGGTGATTTCAAGTATACTTTTGGAGTCTTGTTTTGAACTTTTAAAGAAGTTTTGAATTCTCTTGTAAGAAGTTTTAAACGAAATTTATTTTCTATTGCTTGATTTAGATTGAAACCATTGTTCAATTTTAACGAAGTTAATTTAAAGTTGGGATGCACTATTTTAAATGAAGTTTTGAAAAGCTTCCTTGTTTAGTGGAAACCGGTTCGTTTGTAACGCACCACTTATTTCCTTTACCAATTTGTAAGCAAACTTTTACCTTGGATTTTCTCTTCCAAGTAGAGTTTAACTTTCTCTTTCGTACTTGCTATAAATGTTATACACGCTTGTTTGGATATGAAATTTTGAGAATTTTGAACAACCATTTGATTATTTTCGAGTTTTTATGAACTGCTTTTGGTTAAGTTGTGCATCTAATTATCTTTCTAAAATATTTGAGAAAATATTTTAGCTCTTAGCCAAAGTTGTGTGCATTTTGTTTTTGGAACTCTACAAAATCTACTTCAACATGAAATTGTATTGAAGTAAAGCCACGTTTATGCTTTTGTTACTCTCTTGAAGGATGTTTGTTGTTTAACTTCTCTTTCAGACTGCGAAGTGATATTTTTACAAGTTTTCGATTCTTTTAAGAACAATGTATTCGGAAGTATTTTAATTATGCTCTTGAGTTCTGTGAGCTTTGTCTTGGGTCTGAGATATTCTTTTCTGTGAACCTCATACTTCTTTGACTCAGCTTGAGTTTGTTTCAAACTGATGCGCTGGTTTTCTTCCTATTGATCCTGTTGGATTTCTTTGATACAAGGGCTACCTTTGAAGTTTTCAATTGATTTATTTCTAGCAAACCTCATTACTTGAGCGTCTTTGTTTATCTGGAAATTGAATACATTCTCTTAAATCTATGAGCATTATCCTTGATATTGTTTCTCCTTGCTAGAATCTTGTATCCTTCTGAGTAGACTCGAGAACTGTTTGATATCATGTGCGACTTGTAGACATAGTAACGCGATGCGTTAGTTCTTTAAGACGTGATATGGGTATACGGAAGTTGAAGTGGTAGGTGTGCGACGTTATAAGTTGTGGGTGTTTCGTTCCTTGCGAACGGGTTTGCAATCGTTAGGCTTACGATCAGTTATGGGATTGTAAAGTGCTTGATGGAGTTGGAAAGTTGAAGCTTTGAGGTGATATGAGATTAGTGTGCGGATGTTGAGCACGTCGTTTTAACCCCATCCTGTTTTATAGCCTTTGACGCCTTGCCTTGTTATCACATGTTTGTCCCATGTCATCTTTTGCATTGAGCCTACCTTGTAACGTTTTCTTTGCAATCACACTCCTACCTCTGCATTCTTATGTGACAATCAAGTATTTGAAAATCGTATATATGATTATATGATGAGATATATTTTGCTTCTTCCTTAAATGTGTTCAAGGGTGAACTGTTATGAAATTTCTTTCGTTTTGTATCAATTTTCGCGGACGAAAATTTTTATAAGGTGTGTAGAATATAAGACCTAAAACCTTTGGAAAAAGGGCTATCATTAGCTAATTTCAAATTCAGTGTTTCTATAGCTTTAATTTCAAAAATTTCTTTATTAAAGAAAATTAAAGCAAGTTTTGATTTATTGAATTTGAGATAAGTTATGATTAGTTTATAGTATAGGGTTTATGCTTTAGGGTTTGTGGTTTTGAGTTTATGGTGTAGGGTTTATGGTTTAGGGTTTATGATTTGGGGTTGAGGGTTTATTATTTAGGGTTTAGGCTTTAGGGTTTGTTGTTTAGTGTTTATAGTTTATGGTTTTGGGTTAAGGGTTTATGGATTAGGGTTTAGTGTTTATAGTTTAGTGTTTAGGCTTTAGTGTTTGTGGTTTTGGCTTTAGGGTTTAGGGTTTAGGGCTTAGTGTTTAGTCGTTGGGCTTTTGGGTTTGTGGTTTAAGGTTTAGGGTTTAGGGTTGAGGATTTATGGTTTAGGGTTTAGGATTCATAGTTTAAGGTTTAGCATTTAGGGTTTGTGGTTTAGGCTTTAGGCTTTAGGCTTTAGGGTTTATGTATTAGGGTTTAGGGTTTAGGGTTTAGGGTTTAGGGTTTAAGGTTTATGGTTTATGATTTAAGGTTTAAGGTTTAAGGCTTAGGGTTTAGGATTTAGGGTTTAGGGTTTAAGGTTTAGGGTTTAGGGTTTATGGTTTATGGTTTAGGCTTTTGGGTTTATAGTTTATAGTTTAGGCTATAGTGTGTGTGGTTTTGGGTTTAGGCTTTCAGCTTAGGGTTTAGGGTTTGGGGTTTATGGTTTAAGGATTAGGCTTTTGAGTTTAGGGTTTAGAGTTTAGTGTTTATTTTTTAGTGTTTGGACTTTAGGGTTTTTACTTTAGGGTTTAGTGTTTAGGGTTTAGGGTTTAGGGTTTAGGCTTTAGGGTGTAGGCTTTAGGCTTTAGGGTTTATGGTTTGTGGCTTAGGGTTTAGGGTGTAAGGTTTAGGATTAAGGGTTTACGGTTTGGATTTGAGGGTTTATGATTTAGGGTTTAAGCTTCAGTGTGTGTGGTTTAGGGTGTAGGGTTTAGGGTTTAGGGTTTATGTTTGGGGTTTAAGGTTTTATGGTTTATGGTTTAGGGTTTATAGTTTAGGGATTATGCTTTAAGGTTTGTGGTTTAGGGTTTAGGGTGTAGGGTTTAGGGTTTAGGGATTATGATTTGGTGTTGAGGGTTTATGGTTTAGGGTTTAGGGTGTAGGGTTTATGATTTAGGGTTTATAGTTTAGTGTTGATGGTTTATGGTTTAGGGTATCAGCTTTAGGGTTTGTGGTTTAGGGTTTAGGGGGTTTATGATTTAGGGTTTATAGTTTAGTGTTGATGGTTTATGGTTTAGGGTATCAGCTTTAGGGTTTGTGGTTTAGGGTTTAGGGGGTTTATGATTTAGGGTTTATAGTTTAGTGTTGATGGTTTATGGTTTAGGGTATCAGCTTTAGGGTTTGTGGTTTAGGGTTTAGGGGGTTTATGATTTAGGGTTTATAGTTTAGTGTTGATGGTTTATGGTTTAGGGTATCAGCTTTAGGGTTTGTGGTTTAGGGTTTAGGGGGTTTATGATTTAGGGTTTATAGTTTAGTGTTGATGGTTTATGGTTTAGGGTATCAGCTTTAGGGTTTGTGGTTTAGGGTTTAGGGGGTTTATGATTTAGGGTTTATAGTTTAGTGTTGATGGTTTATGGTTTAGGGTATCAGCTTTAGGGTTTGTGGTTTAGGGTTTAGGGGGTTTATGATTTAGGGTTTATAGTTTAGTGTTGATGGTTTATGGTTTAGGGTATCAGCTTTAGGGTTTGTGGTTTAGGGTTTAGGGGGTTTATGATTTAGGGTTTATAGTTTAGTGTTGATGGTTTATGGTTTAGGGTATCAGCTTTAGGGTTTGTGGTTTAGGGTTTAGGGGGTTTATGATTTAGGGTTTATAGTTTAGTGTTGATGGTTTATGGTTTAGGGTTAGGCTTTAGGGGTTGTGGTTTGGGGTTTAGGGTGTATGGTTTAGGGTTTAGGATTTACGATTTGGGGTTGATGGTTTATGGTTTAGGCTTTAGGGTTTATAGTTTAGGGTTTATGCTTTAGGGTTTGTGGTTTGGAGTTTAGGGTGTATGGTTTAGGGTTTAGGGTTTATGTCTTAGGGTTTAAGGTTTATAGTTTAGGGTTTATGCTTTAGGGTTTGTGGTTTATGGTTTAGGTTGTAGGGTTTATAGGGTTTAGGGTTTATGATTTGGTGTTGATGGTTTATGGTTTAGGGATAGGCTTTAGGGCTTGTGGTTTAGATTTAGGTTTAGGTTGTAGGGTTTAGGGTTTGCAGTTTATGGTTTGTGGTTGAGGGTATATGCTTTATGGTTTAGGGTTTAGGGTTTAGGGTATAGTGTTTACGGTTTAGGGTTTATGGTTTAGGGTTTATGGTTTAGGGTATAGTGTTTATGGTTTAGGGTCGAGGTTTTAGGCTATAGGGTTTGGGGTTAAGGGTTTAGGGTTTAGGGTTTAGGGTTTATGGTTTATGGTCTGAGGTTGAGGGTTTATGGTTTGGGGTTTATGCTTTAGGGTTTGTGGTGTAGGGTGTAGGGTGTAGGGTTTAGAGTTTAGGATTTACAGTTTGGGGGTGAAGGTTGAGGGTTTATGGTTTAGGATTTAGGTTTATAGTTTAAGCTTTATGCTTAAGGGTTTGTGGTTTGGAGTTTAGGGTGTAGAGTTTATGGTTTAGGGTATATGATTTGGGGTTGATGGTTTATTGTTTAGGGTTTAGGCTTTAGGGTTTGTGGTTTAGGGTTTAGGGTGTATGGTTTTGGGTTGTGGGTTTATGGATTAGGGTTTAGTGTTTATAGTTTAGGGTTTAGGCTTTAGTGTTTGTGGTTTTATCTTTAGGTTTAGAGTTTAGGGTTTAGGCTTTAGGGTTTAGGGTTTAGGGTTTAGGGCTTAGGGCTTAGGGTTTAGTGTTTAGTCTTTTGGGTTTGTAGTTTAAGGTTTAGGGTTTAGGGTTGAGGATTTATGGTTTAGGGTTTAGGGTTCATGGTTTAGGGTTTAGGGTTTAGGGTTTGTGGGGTAGGCTTTAGGCTTTAGGTTTTAGGCATTAGGGTTTTGGGTTTATGGTTTATGGTTTAGGGTTTAGGGTTTAGGGTCTATGGTTTAGGCTTTAGGGTTTATAGTTTATAGTTTAGGCTATAGTGTCTGTGGTTTAAGGTTTAGGCTTTCTGCTTAGGGTTTAGGGTTTGGGGTTTATGGTTTAGGGATTAGGCTTTTGGGTTTAGGGTTTAGAGTTTAGTGCTTGGGCTTTAGGGTTTTTGGTTTAGGGTTTAGTGTTTATGGTTTAGGGTTTAGGGTTTATGTTTTAGGCTTTAGGCTTTAGGGTTTAGGGTTTCTGGCTTTGGGTTTAGGGTGTAGGGTTTAGGATTTAGGGTTTACTTTTAGGTTTGAAGGTTTATGGTTTAGGATATAAGCCTTAGGGTGTATGGTTTAGGGTGTAGGGTTTAGGGTTTAGGATTTATGGTTTGGAGTTTAGGGTATATGGCTTATGGTTTAGGGTTTATAGTGTAGGGATTATACTTTGGTTTGTGGTTGATGGTTTAAGGTATAAGCTTTAGGGTTTGTGGTTTAGGGTGTAGGGTTTATGGTTTAGGGTTTATGATTTGGGGTTGAGGGTTTATTATTTAGGGTTTAGGCTTTAGGGTTTGTTGTTTAGTGTTTATAGTTTATGGTTTGTAGGGTTTATAGGGTTTAGGGTTTATGATTTGGTGTTGATGGTTTATGGTTTAGGGATAGGCTTTAGGGCTTGTGGTTTAGATTTAGGTTTAGGTTGTAGGGTTTAGGGTTTGCGGTTTATGGTTTGTGGTTGAGGGTATATTCTTTATGGTTTAGGGTTTAGGGTTTAGGGTATAGAGTTTATGGTTTAGGGTTTATGGTTTAGGGTTTAGGGTTTAAGGTGTAGGGTTTAGGATTTAGGGTTTACTTTTAGGTTTGAAGGTTTATGGTTTAGGATATAAGCCTTAGGGTGTATGGTTTAGGGTGTAGGGTTTAGGGTTTAGGATTTATGGTTTGGAGTTTAGGGTATATGGCTTATGGTTTAGGGTTTATAGTGTAGGGATTATACTTTGGTTTGTGGTTGATGGTTTAAGGTATAAGCTTTAGGGTTTGTGGTTTAGGGTGTAGGGTTTATGGTTTAGGGTTTATGATTTGGGGTTGAGGGTTTATTATTTAGGGTTTAGGCTTTAGGGTTTGTTGTTTAGTGTTTATAGTTTATGGTTTGTAGGGTTTATAGGGTTTAGGGTTTATGATTTGGTGTTGATGGTTTATGGTTTAGGGATAGGCTTTAGGGCTTGTGGTTTAGATTTAGGTTTAGGTTGTAGGGTTTAGGGTTTGCGGTTTATGGTTTGTGGTTGAGGGTATATTCTTTATGGTTTAGGGTTTAGGGTTTAGGGTATAGAGTTTATGGTTTAGGGTTTATGGTTTAGGGTTTAGGGTTTAAGGTGTAGGGTTTAGGATTTAGGGTTTACTTTTAGGTTTGAAGGTTTATGGTTTAGGATATAAGCCTTAGGGTGTATGGTTTAGGGTGTAGGGTTTAGGGTTTAGGATTTATGGTTTGGAGTTTAGGGTATATGGCTTATGGTTTAGGGTTTATAGTGTAGGGATTATACTTTGGTTTGTGGTTGATGGTTTAAGGTATAAGCTTTAGGGTTTGTGGTTTAGGGTGTAGGGTTTATGGTTTAGGGTTTATGATTTGGGGTTGAGGGTTTATTATTTAGGGTTTAGGCTTTAGGGTTTGTTGTTTAGTGTTTATAGTTTATGGTTTGTAGGGTTTATAGGGTTTAGGGTTTATGATTTGGTGTTGATGGTTTATGGTTTAGGGATAGGCTTTAGGGCTTGTGGTTTAGATTTAGGTTTAGGTTGTAGGGTTTAGGGTTTGCGGTTTATGGTTTGTGGTTGAGGGTATATTCTTTATGGTTTAGGGTTTAGGGTTTAGGGTATAGAGTTTATGGTTTAGGGTTTATGGTTTAGGGTTTAGGGTTTAAGGTGTAGGGTTTAGGATTTAGGGTTTACTTTTAGGTTTGAAGGTTTATGGTTTAGGATATAAGCCTTAGGGTGTATGGTTTAGGGTGTAGGGTTTAGGGTTTAGGATTTATGGTTTGGAGTTTAGGGTATATGGCTTATGGTTTAGGGTTTATAGTGTAGGGATTATACTTTGGTTTGTGGTTGATGGTTTAAGGTATAAGCTTTAGGGTTTGTGGTTTAGGGTGTAGGGTTTATGGTTTAGGGTTTATGATTTGGGGTTGAGGGTTTATTATTTAGGGTTTAGGCTTTAGGGTTTGTTGTTTAGTGTTTATAGTTTATGGTTTGTAGGGTTTATAGGGTTTAGGGTTTATGATTTGGTGTTGATGGTTTATGGTTTAGGGATAGGCTTTAGGGCTTGTGGTTTAGATTTAGGTTTAGGTTGTAGGGTTTAGGGTTTGCGGTTTATGGTTTGTGGTTGAGGGTATATTCTTTATGGTTTAGGGTTTAGGGTTTAGGGTATAGTGTTTATGGTTTAGGGTTTATGGTTTAGGGTTTAGGGTTTAGGGTTTAGGGTATATTGTTTATGGTTTAGGGTCGAGGTTTTAGGCTGTAGGGTTTGGGGTTAAGGGTTTATGGTTTAGGGTTTATGGTTTATGGTCTGGGGTTGAGGGTTTAGGGTTTGGGGTTTATGCTTTAGGGTTTGTGGTGTAGGGTGTAGGGTGTAGGGTTTAGAGTTTAGGATTTACGGTTTGGGGGTGAAGGTTGAGGGTTTATGGTTTAGGATTTAGGTTTATAGTTTAAGCTTTATGCTTAAGGGTTTGTGGTTTGGAGTTTAGGGTGTAGAGTTTATGGTTTAGGGTATATGATTTGGGGTTGAGGGTTTATTGTTTAGGGTTTAGGCTTTAGGGTTTGTGGTTTAGGGTTTAGGGTGTATGGTTTTGGGTTGTGGGTTTATGGATTAGGGTTTAGTGTTTATAGTTTAGGGTTTAGGCTTTAGTGTTTGTGGTTTTGGCTTTAGGTTTAGAGTTTAGGGTTTAGGCTTTAGGGTTTAGGGTTTATGGTTTAGGGCTTAGGGCTTAGGGTTTAGTGTTTAGGCTTTTGGGTTTGTAGTTTAAGGTTTAGGGTTTAGGGTTGAGGATTTATGGTTTAGGGTTTAGGGTTCATGGTTTAAGGTTTAACGTTTAGGGTTTGTGGGGTAGGCTTTAGGCTTTAGGTTTTAGGCATTAGGGTTTTGGGTTTATGGTTTAGGGTTTAGGGTTTAGGGTCTATGGTTTAGGCTTTAGGGTTTATAGTTTATAGTTTAGGCTATAGTGTCTGTGGTTTAAGGTTTAGGCTTTCTGCTTTGGGTTTAGGGTTTGGGGTTTATGGTTTAGGGATTAGGCTTTTGGGTTTAGGGTTTAGAGTTTAGTGCTTGGGCTTTAGGGTTTTTGGTTTAGGGTTTAGTGTTTATGGTTTAGGGTTTAGGATTTATGCTTTAGGCTTTAGGCTTTAGGGTTTGTGGCTTTGGGTTTAGGGTGTAGGGTTTAGGATTTAGGGTTTACTTTTAGGTTTGAGGGTTTATGGTTTAGGATATAAGCCTTAGGGTGTATGGTTTAGGGTGTAGGGTTTAGGGGGGTTTATGGTTTATGGTCTGAGGTTGAGGGTTTATGGTTTGGGGTTTATGCTTTAGGGTTTGTGGTGTAGGGTCTGGGGTTGAGGGTTTATGGTTTAGGGGTTAGGTTTAGGGTTTGGGGTGTAGGGTGTATGGTTTAGGGTTTAGGATTTACGATTTGGGGTTGATGGTTTATGGTTTAGGCTTTAGGGTTTATAGTTTAGGGTTTATGCTTTAGGGTTTGTGGTGTAGGGTCTGGGGTTGAGGGTTTATGGTTTAGGGGTTAGGTTTAGGGTTTGGGGTGTAGGGTGTATGGTTTAGGGTTTAGGATTTACGATTTGGGGTTGATGGTTTATGGTTTAGGCTTTAGGGTTTATAGTTTAGGGTTTATGCTTTAGGGTTTGTGGTGTAGGGTCTGGGGTTGAGGGTTTATGGTTTAGGGGTTAGGTTTAGGGTTTGGGGTGTAGGGTGTATGGTTTAGGGTTTAGGATTTACGATTTGGGGTTGATGGTTTATGGTTTAGGCTTTAGGGTTTATAGTTTAGGGTTTATGCTTTAGGGTTTGTGGTGTAGGGTCTGGGGTTGAGGGTTTATGGTTTAGGGGTTAGGTTTAGGGTTTGGGGTGTAGGGTGTATGGTTTAGGGTTTAGGATTTACGATTTGGGGTTGATGGTTTATGGTTTAGGCTTTAGGGTTTATAGTTTAGGGTTTATGCTTTAGGGTTTGTGGTGTAGGGTCTGGGGTTGAGGGTTTATGGTTTAGGGGTTAGGTTTAGGGTTTGGGGTGTAGGGTGTATGGTTTAGGGTTTAGGATTTACGATTTGGGGTTGATGGTTTATGGTTTAGGCTTTAGGGTTTATAGTTTAGGGTTTATGCTTTAGGGTTTGTGGTGTAGGGTCTGGGGTTGAGGGTTTATGGTTTAGGGGTTAGGTTTAGGGTTTGGGGTGTAGGGTGTATGGTTTAGGGTTTAGGATTTACGATTTGGGGTTGATGGTTTATGGTTTAGGCTTTAGGGTTTATAGTTTAGGGTTTATGCTTTAGGGTTTGTGGTGTAGGGTCTGGGGTTGAGGGTTTATGGTTTAGGGGTTAGGTTTAGGGTTTGGGGTGTAGGGTGTATGGTTTAGGGTTTAGGATTTACGATTTGGGGTTGATGGTTTATGGTTTAGGCTTTAGGGTTTATAGTTTAGGGTTTATGCTTTAGGGTTTGTGGTGTAGGGTCTGGGGTTGAGGGTTTATGGTTTAGGGGTTAGGTTTAGGGTTTGGGGTGTAGGGTGTATGGTTTAGGGTTTAGGATTTACGATTTGGGGTTGATGGTTTATGGTTTAGGCTTTAGGGTTTATAGTTTAGGGTTTATGCTTTAGGGTTTGTGGTGTAGGGTCTGGGGTTGAGGGTTTATGGTTTAGGGGTTAGGTTTAGGGTTTGGGGTGTAGGGTGTATGGTTTAGGGTTTAGGATTTACGATTTGGGGTTGATGGTTTATGGTTTAGGCTTTAGGGTTTATAGTTTAGGGTTTATGCTTTAGGGTTTGTGGTGTAGGGTCTGGGGTTGAGGGTTTATGGTTTAGGGGTTTAGGGTTTATGGTTTATGGTTTAGGGTTTAGGGTTTAGTGTTTAGGGTTTAGGTTTAAAGGTTTATGGTTTAGGGTTTATGGTTTAATGTTTAGGGTTTAGGGTTTAGGTTTTAGGTTGTAAGGTTTCGGGTTAAGAGTTTAGGGTTTAGGGTTTATGGTTTATGGTTCATGGTCTGGGGTTGAGGGTTTATGGTTTAGGGTTTAGGTTTAGGGTTTGTGGTGTAGGGTGTATGGTTTAGGGTTTAGGATTTACGATTTGGGGTTGATGGTTTATGGTTTAGGCTTTAGGGTTTATAGTTTAGGGTTTATGCTTTAGGGTTTGTGGTTTGGAGTTTAGGGTGTATGGTTAGGGTTTAGGGTTTATGTCTTAGGGTTTAAGGTTTATAGTTTAGGGTTTATGCTTTAGGGTTTGTGGTTTAGGGTTTAGGTTGTAGGGTTTAAAGGGTTTAGGGTTTATGATTTGGTGTTGATGGTTTATGGTTTAGGGATAGGCTTTAGGGCTTGTGGTTTAGATTTAGGTTTAGGTTGTAGGGTTTAGGGTTTGCGGTTTATGGTTTGTGGTTGAGGGTATATGCTTTATGGTTTAGGGTTTAGGGTTTAGGGTATAGTGTTTATGGTTTAGGGTTTATGGTTTAGGGTTTAGGGTGTAGGGTTTAGGGTATATTGTTAATGGTTTAGGGTCGAGGTTTTAGGCTGTAGGGTTTGGGGTTAAGGGTTTAGGGTTTAGGGTTTATGGTTTATGGTCTGGGGTTGAGGGTTTAGGGTTTGGGGTTTATGCTTTAGGGTTTGTGGTGTAGGGTGTAGGGTGTAGGGTTTAGAGTTTAGGATTTACAGTTTGGGGGTGAAGGTTGAGGGTTTATGGTTTAGGATTTAGGTTTATAGTTTAAGCTTTATGCTTAAGGGTTTGTGGTTTGGAGTTTAGGGTGTAGAGTTTATGGTTTAGGGTATATGATTTGGGGTTGATGGTTTATTGTTTAGGGTTTAGGCTTTAGGGTTTGTGGTTTAGGGTTTAGGGTGTATGGTTTTGGGTTGTGGGTTTATGGATTAGGGTTTAGTGTTTATAGTTTAGGGTTTAGGCTTTAGTGTTTGTGGTTTTGGCTTTAGGTTTAGAGTTTAGGGTTTAGGCTTTAGGGTTTAGGGCTTAGGGCTTAGGGTTTAGTGTTTAGGCTTTTGGGTTTGTAGTTTAAGGTTTAGGGTTTAGGGTTGAGGATTTATGGCTTAGGGTTTAGGGTTCATGGTTTAAGGTTTAGCGTTTAGGGTTTGTGGGGTAGGCTTTAGGCTTTAGGTTTTAGGCATTAGGGTTTTGGGTTTATGGTTTATGGTTTAGGGTTTATAGTTTATAGTTTAGGCTATAGTGTCTGTGGTTTAAGGTTTAGGCTTTCTGCTTAGGGTTTAGGGTTTGGGGTTTATGGTTTAGGGATTAGGCTTTTGGGTTTAGGGTTTAGAGTTTAGTTCTTGGGCTTTAGGGTTTTTGGTTTAGGGTTTAGTGTTTATGGTTTCGGGTTTAGGGTTTATGCTTTAGGCTTTAGGCTTTAGGGTTTAGGGTTTGTGGCTTTGGGTTTAGGGTGTAGGGTTTAGGATTTAGGGTTTACTTTTAGGTTTGAGGGTTTATGGTTTAGGATATAAGCCTTAGGGTGTATGGTTTAGGGTGTAGGGTTTAGGGTTTAGGATTTATGGTTTGGAGTTTAGGGTTTATGGTTTATGGTTTAGGGTTTATAGTGTAGGGATTATACTTTAGGGTTTGTGGTTTAGGGTTTAGGGTGTAGGGTTTAGGGTTTAGGGATTATGATTTGGAGTTGAGGGTTTATGGTTTAGGGTTTAGGGTGTAGGGTTTATGATTTAGGGTTTATGGTTTGGTGTTGAGGGTTTATGGTTTAGAGTATAAGCTTTAGGATTTGTGGTTTAGGGTGTATGGTTTAGGGTTTAGGGGTTATGGCTTGGGGTTTAGGGTTTAGGGTTTATGGTTTAGGGTTTAGGGTTTATAGTTTAGGGTTTATGCTTTCGGATTTAGGGTTTAGGGTTTATGATTTAGGGTTTATGATTTGGTGTTGATGGTTTATGGTTTAAAGTTTAGGCTTTAGGGTTTTTGGTTTAGGTTTTAGGGTGTAAGGTTCAGGGTTTACAGTTTATGGTTTTGGATTGAGGGTTTCTGGTTTAGGGTTTATGGTTTGGGTTTTAGGGTTTATGGTTTGGGTTTTAGGGTTTAGGTTTTAGTCTTTAGGGTTTAGGGTTTCAGCATTAGGGTTTTGGGTTTATGGTTTAGGGTTTAGGGTTTATAATTTAAGGTTTATGGTTTATGGTTTTGGGTGTTTAGGCTTTAGGGTTTATAGCTTATAGTTTAGGCTATAGTGTCTGCGGTTTAAGGTTTAGGCTTTCAACTTAGGGTTTAGTGTTTTGGGTTTAGGGTTTAGGGATTAGGCTTTATGGTTTTTGGTTTAGGGTTTAGTGTTTAGGGTTTAGGGTTTAGGCTTTAGGCTTTTGGGTTTGTGGCTTAGGATTTAGGGTGTAGGGTTTAGGATTTAGGGTTTACGATTTTGGTTTGAGGGTTTATGGTTTAGGGTATAAGCTTTAGGGTTTGTGGTTTAGGGTGTAGGGGTTAGGGTTTAGGGTTTTTTGTTTGGGGTTTAGGGTTTATGGTTTAGGCTTTTGGGTTTAGGGTTTATGTTTTTGTGTTTAGTGTTTAGTGTTTAGTGTTTAGTCTTTAGGGTTTATTGTTTAGGGTTTAGTGTTTAGAGTTTAGGCTTTAGGCTTTAGGCTTTAGGGTTTATGGTTGATGGTGTAAGGTATAAGCTTTAGGGTTTGTGGTTTAGGGTGTAGGGTTTAGGGTTTAGGGTTTATGGTTTAGGGTTTACGGTTTAGGGCTTATGGTTTATAGTTTAGGGATTATGCTTTAGGGTTTATGGTTTAGCGTTTAGAGTGTAGGGTTTACGGTTTATGATTTGGTGTTGGGGGTTTATGGTTTAGGGTTTAGGGTTTAAGGTGTAGGGTTTATGATTTAGGGTTTATGGTTTGGTGTTGAGGGTTTATGGTTTCGGGTATAAGGTTTAGGGTTTGTGGTTTAGGGTGTAGGGTTTAGGGTTTCTAGTTTAGGGTGTATAGTTTAGGGTTTATGCTTTAGGGTTTGTGGTTTAGGGTTTAGGTTGTAGGGTTTAAAGGGTTTAGGGTTTATGATTTGGTGTTGAGGGTTTATGTTTTAGGGTTAGGCTTTAGCGTTTGTGATTTAGGTTTAGGTTTAGGTTGTATGGTTTAGGGTTTACGGATTATGGTTTAGGGTTGAGGGTTTATGATTTAGGGTTTATTGTTTATGTTTTATGGTTTATGGTTTAGGGTTTAAGGTTTAGTGTTTAGGGTTTAGGTTTAAAGGTTTATGGTTTAGGGTTTATGGTTTAATGTTTAGGATTTAGGGTTTAGGTTTTATGCTGTAAGGTTTCGGGTTAAGAGTTTAGGGTTTAGGGTTTATGGTTTATGGTCTGGGGTTGAGGGTTTATGGTTTAGGGTTTAGGCTTTCGGGTTTGTGGTGTAGGGTGTAGGTTTTAGGGTTTAAGATTTACGGTTTGGGGTTGATGGTTTATGGTTTAGGCTTTGGGGTTTATAGTTTAGGGTTTATGATTTGGGGTTGAGGATTTATTGTTTAGGGTTTAGGCTTTAGGGTTTGTGGTTTAGGGTTTAGGGTTTATGGTTTTGGGTTAAGGGTTTATGGATTAGGGTTTAGTGTTTATAGTTTAGGGTTTAGGCTTTGGTGTTTGTGGTTTTGGCTTTAGGGTTTAGGGTTTAGGGCTTAGTTTTTAGTGTTTGGGCTTTTGGGTTTGTAGATTAAGGTTTAGGGTTTAGGGTTGAGGATTTATGGTTTAGGGTTTAGGATTCATTGTTTAAGGTTTAGCATTTAGGGTTTGTGGTTTAGGCTTTAGGCTTTAGGCTTTAGGGTTTAGGTATTAGGGTTTAAGGGTTTAGGGTTTAGGGTTTAGGGTTTAAGGTTTATGGTTTATGGTTTAAGGTTTAAGGTTTAAGGTTTAAGGTTTAGGGTTTATGGTTTAGGGTTTAAGGTTTAGGGTTTAGGGTTTAAGGTTTAGGGTTTAGGGTTTAAGGTTTATGGTTTAGGCTTTTAGGTTTATAGTTTATAGTTTAGGCTATAGTGTCTGTGGTTTAGGGTTTAGGCTTTCAGCTTAGGGTTTAGGGTTTGGGGTTTATAGTTTAAGGATTAGGCTTTTGGGTTTAGGGTTTAGAGTTTATTGTTTATTTTTTAGTGTTTGGACCTTACGGTTTTTGCTTTAGGGTTTAGTGTTTATGGTTTAGGGTTCAGGGTTTAGGTTTTAGGCTTTAGGCTTTAGGGTTTATGGTTTGTGGCTTAGGGTTTAGGGTGTAGGGTTTAGGATTAAGGGTTTACGGTTTGGGTTTGAGGGTTTATGGTTTAGGGTTTAAGCTTCAGGGTGTGTGGTTTAGGGTGTAGGGTTTAGAGTTTAGGGTTTATGGTTTGGGGTTTAGTGTTTTATGGTTTATGGATTTGGGTTTATAGTTTAGGGATTATGCTTTAAGGTTTGTGGTTTAGGGTTTAGGGTGTAGGGTTTAGGGTTTATGGATTATGATTTGGTGTTAAGGGTTTATGGTTTAGGATTTAGGGTGTAGGGTTTAGGGTTTATTATTTGGGGTTTAGGATTTATGGTTTAGGGTTTAGGATTTTGGGTTTAGGGTTTATTTTTTCGTGTTTTGTGTTTAGTGTTTAGTGTTTAGTGTTTAGTCTTTAGGATTTATGGTTTATGGTTTAGTGTTTAGGGTTTAGGGTTTAAGCTTTAGGCTTTAGGGTTTAGGGTTTGTGGTTGATGGTTTTGGGTATAAGCTTTAGGGTTTGTGGTTTAGGGTGTAGGGTTTAGTATTTAGGATTTATGGTTTAGGGTTTACGGTTTAGGGCTTAGGGTTTATAGTTTAGGGATTATGCTTTAGGTTTTGTTATTTAGCGTTTAGGGTGTAGGGTTTACAGTTTATGATTTGGTGTTGAGGGTTTAGGGTTTAGGGTTTAGGGTTTAAGGTGTAGGGTTTAGGATTTAGGGTTTATGGTTTGGTGTTGAGGGTTTATGGTTTAGGGTATAAGGTTTAGGGTTTGTGGTTTAAGATGTAGGGTTTATGGTTTATAGTTTAGGGTTTATGCTTTAGGGTTTGTGGTTTAGGGTTTAGGTCGTAGGGTTTAAAGGGTTTAGGTTTTATGATTTGGTGTTAAGGGTTTATGTTTTAAGGTTTGGCTTTAGGGTTTGTGATTTAGGTTTAGCTTTAGGTTGTAGGGTTTAGGGTTTGCGGTCTATGGTTTGGGGTTAAGGATTTATGGTTTAGGGTTTATGGTTTACGGTTTAGGATTTAGGGTTTAGTGTTTAGGGTTTAGGTTTAAGGGTTTATGGTTTAGGGTTTATGGTTTAATGTTTAGGGTTTAGGGTTTATGTTTTAGGCTGTAGGGTTTCGGGTTAAGAGTTTAGGGTTTAGGGTTTATGGTTTATGGTTTATGGTCTGGGATTGAGGGTTTATGGTTTAGGGTTTTGGTTTAGTGTTTGTGGTGTAGGGTGTAGGGTTTAGAATTTAGGATTTACGGTTTGGGGTTGATGGTTTATGGTTTAGGCTTTAGAGTTTATAGTTTAGGGTTTATGCTTTAAGGTTTGCGGTTTGGAGTTTAGGGTGTAGGGTTTAGGGTTTATGGTTCAGGGTTTAGGGTTTATGTCTTAGGGTTTAAGGTTTATAGTTTAGGGTTTATGCTTTAGGGTTTTTGGTTTAGGGTTTAGGTTGTAGGGTTTAAAGGGTTTAGGGTTTATGATTTGGTGTTGATGGTTTATGGTTTAGGGTTAGGCTTTAGGGCTTGTGGTTTAGGTTTAGGTTTAGGTTGTAGGGTTTAGGGTTTGCGGTTTATGGTTTGGGGTTGAGGGTTTATGGTTTATGGTTTAGGGTTTAGAGTTTAGGGTTTAGGGTTTATGGTTTAGGGTTTAGGGTTTATGGTTTAGGGTTTATGATTTAAGGTTTATGGTTTAGGGTTGAGGTTTTAGGCTATAGGGTTTGGGGTTAAGTGTTTAGGGTTTAGGGTTAGGGTTTATAGTTTATGGTCTGGGGTTGAGGGTTTATGGTTTAGGGTTTAGGCTTTAGGGTTTGTGGTGTAGGGTGTAGGGTGTAGGGTTTAGGGTTTAGGATTTACAGTTTGGGGTTGAGGTTGAGGGTTTATGGTTTAGGGTTTAGGTTTATAGTTTAAGCTTTATGCTTAAGGGTTTGTGGTTTGGAGTTTAGGGTGTAGGGTTTATGGTTTAGGGTATATGATTTGGGGTTGAGGGTTTATTATTTAGGGTTTAGGCTTTAGGGTTTGTGGTTTAGTGTTTAGGGTGTAAGGTTTAGGGTTTAGGGTTTATGTTTTTGGGTTGTGGGTTTATGGATTAGGGTTTAGTGTTTATAGTTTAGGGTTTAGGCTTTAGTGTTTGTAGTTTCGGCTTTAGGCTTTAGCGTTTACTTAGGGCTTAGGGTTTAGTGTTTAGGCTTTTGGGTTTGTAGTTTAAGGTTTAGGGTTTAGGGTTGAGGATTTATGGTTTAGGGTTTATGATTCATGGTTTAAGGTTTAGCGTTTAGGGTTTGTGGTTTAGGCTTTAGTGTTTAGGGTTTAGGGATTAGGGTTTTGGGTTTATGGTTTAGGGTTTAGGGTTTAGGGTATATGGTTTAGGCTTTACGGATTATAGTTTATAGGGGTTTAGGTTTTAGGCTTTAGGCTTTAGGGTTTAGGGTTTGTGGCTTTGGGTTTAGGGTGTGGGGTTTAGGATTTAGGGTTTAGGGTTTAGGCTTTCAGCTTAGGGTTTAGTGTTTGGGGTTTATAGTTTAAGGATTAGGCTTTTGGGTTTAGGGTTTAGAGTTTATTGTTTATTTTTTAGTGTTTGGACCATACGGTTTTTGCTTTAGGGTTTAGTGTTTAGGGTTTAGGGTTTAGGGTTTAGGTTTTAGGCTTTAGGCTTTAGGGTTTATGGTTTGTGGCTTAGGGTTTAGGGTGTAGGGTTTACGGTTTATGATTTGGTGTTGAGGGTTTAGGGTTTAGGGTCTATGGTTTAGGCTTTAGGGATTATAGTTTATAGTTTAGGCTATAGTGTCATTGGTTTAAGGTTTAGGCTTTCAGCTTAGGGTTTAGGGTTTGGGGTTTATAGTTTAAGGATTAGGCTTTTGGGTTTAGGGTTTAGAGTTTATTGTTTATTTTTTAGTGTTTGGACCATACGGTTTTTGCTTTAGGGTTTAGGTTTTGTTATTTAGCGTTTAGGGTGTAGGGTTTACGGTTTATGATTTGGTGTTGAGGGTTTAGGGTTTAGGGTCTATGGTTTAGGCTTTAGGGATTATAGTTTATAGTTTAGGCTATAGTGTCATTGGTTTAAGGTTTAGGCTTTCAGCTTAGGGTTTAGGGTTTGGGGTTTATAGTTTAAGGATTAGGCTTTTGGGTTTAGGGTTTAGAGTTTATTGTTTATTTTTTAGTGTTTGGACCATACGGTTTTTGCTTTAGGGTTTAGGTTTTGTTATTTAGCGTTTAGGGTGTAGGGTTTACGGTTTATGATTTGGTGTTGAGGGTTTAGGGTTTAGGGTCTATGGTTTAGGCTTTAGGGATTATAGTTTATAGTTTAGGCTATAGTGTCATTGGTTTAAGGTTTAGGCTTTCAGCTTAGGGTTTAGGGTTTGGGGTTTATAGTTTAAGGATTAGGCTTTTGGGTTTAGGGTTTAGAGTTTATTGTTTATTTTTTAGTGTTTGGACCATACGGTTTTTGCTTTAGGGTTTAGGTTTTGTTATTTAGCGTTTAGGGTGTAGGGTTTACGGTTTATGATTTGGTGTTGAGGGTTTAGGGTTTAGGGTCTATGGTTTAGGCTTTAGGGATTATAGTTTATAGTTTAGGCTATAGTGTCATTGGTTTAAGGTTTAGGCTTTCAGCTTAGGGTTTAGGGTTTGGGGTTTATAGTTTAAGGATTAGGCTTTTGGGTTTAGGGTTTAGAGTTTATTGTTTATTTTTTAGTGTTTGGACCATACGGTTTTTGCTTTAGGGTTTAGGTTTTGTTATTTAGCGTTTAGGGTGTAGGGTTTACGGTTTATGATTTGGTGTTGAGGGTTTAGGGTTTAGGGTCTATGGTTTAGGCTTTAGGGATTATAGTTTATAGTTTAGGCTATAGTGTCATTGGTTTAAGGTTTAGGCTTTCAGCTTAGGGTTTAGGGTTTGGGGTTTATAGTTTAAGGATTAGGCTTTTGGGTTTAGGGTTTAGAGTTTATTGTTTATTTTTTAGTGTTTGGACCATACGGTTTTTGCTTTAGGGTTTAGGTTTTGTTATTTAGCGTTTAGGGTGTAGGGTTTACGGTTTATGATTTGGTGTTGAGGGTTTAGGGTTTAGGGTCTATGGTTTAGGCTTTAGGGATTATAGTTTATAGTTTAGGCTATAGTGTCATTGGTTTAAGGTTTAGGCTTTCAGCTTAGGGTTTAGGGTTTGGGGTTTATAGTTTAAGGATTAGGCTTTTGGGTTTAGGGTTTAGAGTTTATTGTTTATTTTTTAGTGTTTGGACCATACGGTTTTTGCTTTAGGGTTTAGGTTTTGTTATTTAGCGTTTAGGGTGTAGGGTTTACGGTTTATGATTTGGTGTTGAGGGTTTAGGGTTTAGGGTCTATGGTTTAGGCTTTAGGGATTATAGTTTATAGTTTAGGCTATAGTGTCATTGGTTTAAGGTTTAGGCTTTCAGCTTAGGGTTTAGGGTTTGGGGTTTATAGTTTAAGGATTAGGCTTTTGGGTTTAGGGTTTAGAGTTTATTGTTTATTTTTTAGTGTTTGGACCATACGGTTTTTGCTTTAGGGTTTAGGTTTTGTTATTTAGCGTTTAGGGTGTAGGGTTTACGGTTTATGATTTGGTGTTGAGGGTTTAGGGTTTAGGGTCTATGGTTTAGGCTTTAGGGATTATAGTTTATAGTTTAGGCTATAGTGTCATTGGTTTAAGGTTTAGGCTTTCAGCTTAGGGTTTAGGGTTTGGGGTTTATAGTTTAAGGATTAGGCTTTTGGGTTTAGGGTTTAGGGTTCAGGGCTTATGGTTCTTTAGGCTTTAGGGTTTAGGGTTTGTGGCTTTGGGTTTAGGGTGTGGGGTTTAGGATTTAGGGTTTAGGGTTTAGGCTTTCAGCTTAGGGTTTAGGGTTTGGGGTTTATAGTTTAAGGATTAGGCTTTTGGGTTTAGGGTTTAGAGTTTATTGTTTATTTTTTAGTGTTTGGACCATACGGTTTTTGCTTTAGGGTTTAGTGTTTAGTGTTTAGGGTTTAGGGTTTAGGTTTTAGGCTTTAGGCTTTAGGGTTTATGGTTTGTGGCTTAGGGTTTAGGGTGTAGGGTTT
>NC_029793.2:75546455-75570327 GCF_000816755.2 Arachis ipaensis | reverse complement strand
GGATTTACCATTTGGTTTTCTAGAATTTTTTGAGTTTTCTAGGGTTTACTAGGGTTGCTAGGATTTTCTAGGGTTTTTTAGAGTTTTCTAGGATTTTTCAGGGTTTTCTAGGATTTATAGAATTTTTTAGGACTTTCTAGGATTTTTTTGGATTTTCTTGAGTTTTTTTAGAGTTCTCTAGGTTTTTTTGGATTTTTAGGATTTTCTATGTATTTTTTGGATTTTTAGGGATTTTAGGATTTTTAGGATTTTTAGGATTTTCTAGTTTTTTTAAAGTTTTCTAAGGTTTTTATGGTTTTCTAGGATTTTTTATGGTTTTTTAGGTTTTCTATGGTTTTTCGGGTTTTCTACGGTTTTTAGGGATTTTAAGGTTTTCTAGATTTTTTTAGGGTTTTTAGGATTTTTTTTATGGTTATTAGGGTTTTTAGGATATACTTTGATTGTTTTTGGGGTTTTCTAGACTTTTTTGAGTTTTCTAGGATTTTTTTAGAGTTTTTTACGATTTACTAGGATTTAGACATTTCTAGGATTTTTCAGGGGTTTTTAGGAGTTTCTAGGGTTTTCTTGAGTTCTTTAAAGTTATCTAGGGTTCTTATGTTTTTCTAAGGTTTTTTATGGTTTTTCTAGGGTTTTTATGATTTTTTTGGATTTACTCTAATTTAAGGTTTTCAATGGTTTTTAGGGGGTTTCTAGGGTTCTCTATGTTTTTTAGGATGTTCTACGATTTTAGGGGTTTTTAGAGTTTTCTAGGATTTTTAGGATTTTCTAGGGTTTTTTAAAAAAGTTTTCTAGCTTTTTTATGTGGTTTTCTAGGAAAAAATTATAAAAAAACCCTAAAAAATCCTAGAATGACCATAAAAAACTCTGAAAAATCATAAAAACTCTAGAAAATCCTAGAGAATCCTAAAAAATCTAAAAAATCCTAGAAAATCTTAAAAAATACTAAAAAGTTAAAAACCTCAAAAAAACACTAGAAACCCCTAAAAAATTCTAACAGTCCTAGAAAACTCTAAAAAAATTCTAGAAAACCCTAAAAAATCCTAGAAAACTCTATAAACTCTAGAAAACAAAAAAAAATCCTAGTAAATCCTAAAGACTAATAAAATCCCTAGAAAACCATGAAAAACCCTACAAAACCATAAAAACCCTAGAAAACTTTAAAGAACTCCTGAAAACCCTAAAAAACCCTAGAAAACTCTAAAAATCTCTAGAAAACCCAAAAAAATTCTATAAAATCATAAAATCCCTAAAAACCATAAAAAAAACCTACAAAACCATAAAAAAAGCCTAGAAAATCTTAGAAATCTTTAAAACCCTAGATATCCAAAAAAAACCCGAAAATCCCTAAAAACTATAGAAAACTCTAAAAAACCCAAAAAATCTTATAAAATCATAGAAAACCCTGAAAACCCTAGAAAATCCTAAAAAACCTAGAAAATCCTAAAAACCCTAGAAAACATTAAAAACCCTAAAAAAATTCTTAGAAAACTCTAAAAATCCAAAAATTCCTAGTAAATTCTAAAAAACCCTAAAAACCCTAGAAAACCATGAAAAATCCTAAAAAAACGATAAAATCCCTAGAAAACTTAAAGAACTTTAGAAAACCCTAAAAACCCTAAAAAAACCTAGAAAACTCTTAAAAGCCCTAGAAAAATAAAAAAAAATCCTAGAAAATTCTAAATACTCCTAAAAACCATAAAAAACCCTAAAAACCCTAGAAAACCCTAGAAAACCCTAAAAATCCTAGAAAACTCAAAAACCTCTAAAACCTCTAAAAAAAATCCTAATAAATCCTAAAACAAATTCTAAAAAACCCTAAAAATCCTAGAAAACCATGAAAAACCCTAAAAAACCCTAAAAACCCTAGAAAACTTAAAGAACTTTAAAAAATCATAGAAAACCCTAAAAACCCTAAAAAAACCTAGAAAACTCTTAAACGCCCTAGAAAAATAAAAAAAAATCCTAGAGAATCCTAAATACTCCTAAAAACCATAGAAAACCCTAGAAAACCCTAAAAATCCTAGAAAACTCAAAAACCTCTAGAAAATCTAAAAAAATCCTGGTAAATCCTAAAAAATCCTAAAAATCCTAGATAACTATAAAAAACCCTAGAAATCCCTAAAAACCATAAAATAACACTAGAAAATCCGAAAAAATTCTATTATATCTTAAAAAACCCTAAAAATCCTAGAAAACCATAAAACCGTAGAAAACATTAAAAAAGTCTAGAAAGCCCTAGAAAACTCTAAAAATCCTAGAAAGACCCTAAAATCCTTACAAAACCCTAAAAAATCTTGAAAAACTCTAGAAAATTCTAAAAAGCTCTAGAAAACCCAAAAAAATACTAGAAAATCCTAAAAAGCCCTTAAAACCCTAGAAAGCTAAAAAATTCTAGAAAGCCTAGAAAACCAAAAAAAACCCTAGAAAACGATAAAAACCATAGAAAACTTTAAAAAACTAGAAAATCCTTGAAAATCCTAAAACCCTAAAAAAGCAGAAAAACCCGAGAAAACTCTAATAAACTCGAAAAAACCACTAAAAAACCATAGAGTTTTCTAGCGTTTTTAGGGTTTCTAGGGGTTTTCAGGATTCTTTAGTATTTTCTCGCATTTTTTTGGATTTTCTAGAGTGTTTTAGAGTTTTCTAAGGTGTTTAGCGTTTTCTAGGGTTTTTTGGATTTTTATTGTTTTTCTAGGAGTTTTCAGGGTTTTCTTGGGTGTTCTAGGAGTTTTTATGGGTTTCTAGGGTTGTTAGGATTTACTAGAATTGTTTTCTAGGGTTTTTTAGTATTTTTTATGATTTCGTAGAATTTTTAGGGTTTTTAGCGTTTTCTAAGGTTTTTAGGGTTTCTTAGGTTTTTTTAGGATTTTTTAGGGTTTTTCATTTTCTTGATTTGTTTAAAGCTTTCTCGTATTTTTTAGGGTTTTTACGGATGGCTAGTGTTTTCTCGGGTTTTTAGGGCTTTTTGGGATTTTGTAGGATTTTTTTGGATTTTCTAGCGTTTTTCAAGGTTTTTTAGGGTTCTTAGTGTTTTTAGGGCTTTTTAGGATTTTCTAGGGTCTTTTGGGGTTTCTAGGGTTTTCTTGCATTCTTTAAGGTTTTCTAGGGTTTTTATGGTTTTCTAAGGTTTTTTTATGGTTTCTAGGATTATTAGGGATTTTTTGGATTTACCATTTGGTTTTCTAGATTTTTTTGAGTTTTCTAGGGTTTACTAGGGTTGCTAGGATTTTCTAGGGTTTTTTAGGGTTTTCTAGGATTTTTCAGGGTTTTCTAGGATTTATAGAATTCTTTAGGACTTTCTAGGATTTTTTTGGATTTTCTTGAGTTTTTTTAGAGGTCTCTAGGTTTTTTTTGGGTTTTTAGGATTTTCTATGTATTTTTTGGATTTTTAGGGATTTTAGGATTTTTAGGATTTTCTAGTTTTTTTTAAAGTTTTCTAAGGTTTTTATGGTTTTCTAGGATTTTTTTGGTTTTTTAGGTTTTCTATGGTTTTTTGGGTTTTCTACGGTTTTTAGGGTTTTTAAGGTTTTCTAGATTTTTTTAGGGTTTTCTAGGGTTTTTAGGATTTTCTTGGGTTTTCAGGGGTTTCTAGGGTTTTCTTGAGTTCTTTAAAGTTATCTAGGGTTCTTATGTTTTTCTAAGGTTTTTTATGGTTTTTCTAGGGTTTTTATGATTTTTTTGGATTTACTCTAATTTAAGGTTTTCAATGGTTTTTAGGGGTTTCTAGGGTTCTTCTCTATGTTTTTTTGGATTTTCTATGATTTTCGGGGTTTTTAGAGTTTTCTAGGATTTTTAGGATTTTCTATGGTTTTCTATAGTTTTTTAAAGTTTTCTAGCTTTTTTATTTGGTTTTCTAGGGTTTTAGAAGTTTTTAGGGTTTTCTAGGAAAAAATTATAAAAAACACTAAAAAATCTTAGAATGACCATAAAAAACTCTGAAAAATCATAAAAACTCTAAAAAACATTAAAAAACTCTAGAAAATTCTAGAGAATCCTAAAAAATCCAAAAAATCCTAGAAAATCCTAAAAAATACTAAAAAGTTAAAAACCTCAAAAAAACACTAGAAACCCCTAAAAAATTCTAACAGTCCTAGAAAACTCTAAAAAACTCTAGAAAACCCTAAAAAATCCTAGAAAACTCTATAAACTCTAGAAAACAAAAAAAAATCCTAGTAAATCCTAAAGACTAATAAAATCCCTAGAAAACCATGAAGAACCCTACAAAACCATAAAAACCCTAGAAAACTTTAAAGAACTCCTGAAAACCCTAAAAAACCCTAGAAAACTCTAAAAAATTCTAGAAAACCCAAAAAAATTCTATAAAATCATAAAATCCCTAAAAACCATAAAAAAACCTACAAAACGATAAAAAAAACCTAAAAAATCTTAGAAATCTTTAAAACCCTAGAAATCCAAAAAAAAACCCGAAAATCCCTAAAAACTCTAGAAAACTCTAAAAAACACAAAAAATCTTATAAAATCATAGAAAACCCTGAAAACCCTAGAAAATCCTAAAAAACCTAGAAAATCCTAAAAACCCTAGAAAACATTAAAAACCCTAAAACAATTCTTAGAAAACTCTAAAAATCCAAAAATTCCTAGAAAATCCTAGAAAAACCTAAAAAAATCCTAAAAACCATAAAAAAACCCTAGAAAATCCTAGAAATCCTTAAAACCCTAGAAAACCCTAAAAACCCTAGAAAACCTTAAAAACCCTAAAAATTCTTAGAAAACCCTAAAAACCCAAAAAAATCCTAGTAAATTCTAAAAAACCCTAAAAATCCTAGAAAACCATGAAAAACCCTAAAAAACCCTAAAAACCCTAGAAAACTTAAAGAACTTTAGAAAATCATAGAAAACCCTAAAAACCCTAAAAAAACCTAGAAAACTCTTAAACGCCCTAGAAAAATAAAAAAAATCCTAGAAAATCCTAAATACTCCTAAAAACCGTAGAAAACCCTATAAAACCCTAAAAACCCTAAAAATCCTAGAAAATTCAAAAACCTCTAGAAAATCTAAAAAAATCCTGGTAAATCCTAAAAAATCCTAAAAATCCTAGATAACTATAAAAAACCCTAGAAATCCCTAAAAACCAAAAAATATCCCTAGAAAATCCGAAAAAATTCTATTATATCTTAAAAAACCATAAAAATCCTAAAAAATCCTAGAAAATCCTAGAAAAACCTAAAAAATCCTAAAAACCCTAAAAAACCATAAAAAACCCTAGAAAATCCTAGAGATCCTTAAAACCCTAGAAAACCCTAAAAACCCTAGAAATCCCAAAAAAAACCCTAAAATCCCTAAAAACCCTAAAAAACTCTAAAAAATCTAAAAAATCCTATAAAATCATAGAAAACCCTAAAAACCCTAGAAAATCCTAAAAAACCTAGAAAACCCTAAAAACCCTAGAAAACCTTAAAAACCCTAAAAATTCCTAGAAAACCCTAAAAACCCAAAAAAATCCTAGTAAATTCTAAAAAACCCTAAAAATCCTAGAAAACCATGAAAAACCCTAAAAAACCCTAAAAACCCTAGAAAACTTAAAGAACTTTAGAAAATCATAGAAAACCCTAAAAACCCTAAAAAAACCTAGAAAACTCATAAACGCCCTAGAAAAATAAAAAAAATCCTAGAAAATCCTAAATACTCCTAGAAACCGTAGAAAACCCTATAAAACCCTAAAAACCCTAAAAATCCTAGAAAACTCAAAAACCTCTAGAAAATCTAAAAAAATCCTGGTAAATCCTAAAAAATCCTAAAAATCCTAGATAACTATAAAAAAACCCTAGAAATCCCTAAAAACCATAAAATATCCCTAGAAAATCCGAAAAAATTCAATTATATCTTAAAAAACCATAAAAATCCTGGAAAACCATAAAACCGTAGAAAACATTAAAAAAGTCTAGAAAGACCTAGAAAACTCTAAAAATCCTAGAAAGACCCTAAAATCCTTAGAAAACCCTAAAAAATCTTGAAAAACTCTAGAAACTTCTAAAAAACTCTAGAAAACCCAAAAAAATACTAGAAAATCCTAAAAAGCCCTTAAAACCCTAGAAAGCTAAAAAATTCTAGAAAGCCTAGAAAACCAAAAAAAACCCTAGAAAACGATAAAAACCATAGAAAACTTTAAAAAACTAGAAAATCCTTGAAAATCCTAAAACCCTAAAAAAGCAGAAAAACGCGAGAAAACTCTAATAAACTCGAAAAAACCACTAAAAAACCATAGAGTTTTCTAGCGTTTTTAGGGTTTCTAGGGGTTTTCAGGATTCTTTAGTATTTTCTCGCATTTTTTTGGATTTTCTAGAGTGTTTTAGAGTTTTCTAAGGTGTTTAGGGTTTTCTAGGGTTTTTTGGATTTTTAGGGTTTTTCTAGGAGTTTTCAGGGTTTTCTTGGGTGTTCTAGGGGTTTTTATGGGTTTCTAGGGTTGTTAGGATTTACTAGAATTGTTTTCTAGGGTTTTTTAGTATTTTTTAGGATTTCGTAGAATTTTTAGGGTTTTTAGCGTTTTCTAAGGTTTTTAGGGTTTCTTAGGTTTTTTTAGGATTTTTTAGGGTTTTTAAGGTTTTCAGGATTTTCTAGGGTGTTCTAGGATTAGATGGGTTTTCTAGGGTTTTTTAGGATTCTTTAGGATTTTTTAGGATTTTTTTTGGATTTTCTAGAGTGTTTTAGGATTTTCTAGGGTTTTTTTGTTTTTGGGTTTTCTATGGTTTTTAGGGTTTTTCAGGATTTTTTAGGGATTTCTAGGGTTTTTTAGGGTTTTCTAGGGGTTTCAGCGTTTTTAGGGCTTTTTACGGTTTTCTAGGGTTATTACGGTTTTTAGGATTTACTAGGATTGTTTTTAGGTTTTCTAGAGTTTTTAGTGTTTTCTAGAGTTTTTTAGGATTTACTAGGAATTTTAGACTTTTCTAGGTTTTTTTAGGGTTTACTAGGGTTTCTAGGATTTTGCAGAGTTTTTTTTAATTTTTCTAGGATTTTTATGATTTTCTTATGTTTTTTAGGATTTTCTAGGTTTTCTAAGGTTTTTAGTGCTTTCTAGGATTTTCTGAGATTATAAGGGTTTTTTCGGGTCTTCTAGGATATTTTAGGGTTTTTTAGGATTTCCTAAGATTTTTTTTGGGTTTTCTTGATTTTTTTAAAGCTTTCTCGTATTTTTTAGGGTTTTTACGGATGGCTAGTGTTTTCTTGGGTTTTTAGGGCTTTTTGGGATTTTGTAGGATTTTTTTGGATTTTCTAGCGTTTTTCAAGGTTTTTTAGGGTTCTTAGTGTTTTTAGGGCTTTTTAGGATTTTCTAGGGTCTTTTGGGGTTTCTAGGGTTTTCTTGCGTTCTTTAAGGTTTTCTAGGGTTTTTATGGTTTTCTAAGGTTTTTTTATGGTTTCTAGGATTATTAGGGATTTTTTGGATTTACCATTTGGTTTTCTAGAAATTTTTTAGTTTTCTAGGGTTTACTAGGGTTGCTAGGATTTTCTAGGATTTTTTAGGGTTTTATAGGATTTTTCAGGGTTTTCTAGGATTTATAGAATTTTTTAGGACTTTCTAGGATTTTTTTGGATTTTCTTGAGTTTTTTTAGAGTTCTCTAGGTTTTTTTTGGGTTTTTAGGATTTTCTATGTATTTTTTGGATTTTTAGGGATTTTAGGATTTTTAGGATTTTCTAGTTTTTTTAAAGTTTTCTAAGGTTTTTATGGTTTTCTAGGATTTTTATGGTTTTTTAGGTTTTCTATGGTTTTTCGGGTTTTCTACGGTTTTTAGGGATTTTAAGATTTTCTAGATTTTTTTAGGGTTTTCTAGGGTTTTTAGGATTTTCTTGGGTTTTCAGGGTTTTCTAGGGTTTTTAGGATTTTTTTATGGTTATTAGGGTTTTTAGGATTTACTTTGATTGTTTTTGGGGTTTTCTAGACTTTTTTGAGTTTTCTAGGATTTTTTTAGAGTTTTTTATGATTTACTAGGGATTTAGACATTTCTAGGATTTTTTTAGGGGTTTCTAGTGTTCTTATGTTTTTCTAAGGTTTTTTATGGTTTTTCTAGGGTTTTTATGATTTTTTTGGATTTACTCTAATTTAAGGTTTTCAATGGTTTTTAGGGGTTTCTAGGGTTCTCTATGTTTTTTAGGATTTTCTACGATTTTAGGGGTTTTTAGAGTTTTCTAGGCTTTTTAGGATTTTCTAGGGTTTTCTATAGTTTTTTAAAGTTTTCTAGCTTTTTTATGTGGTTTTCTAGGGTTTTAGGGGTTTTTATGGTTTTCTAGGAAAAAATTATAAAAAAAATCTAAAAAATCCTAGAATGACCATAAAAAACTCTGAAAAATCATAAAATCCTAGAGAATCCTAAAAAATCCTAGAAAATCCTAAAAAATACTAAAAAGTTAAAAACCTCAAAAAAACACTAGAAACCCCTAAAAAATTCTAACAGTCCTAGAAAACTCTAAAAAACTCTAGAAAACCCTAAAAAATCCTAGAAAACTCTATAAACTCTAGAAAACAAAAAAAAAATCCTAGTAAATCCTAAAGACTAATAAAATCCCTAGAAAACCATGAAAAACCCTACAAAACCATAAAAACCCTAGAAAACTTTAAAGAACTCCTGAAAACCCTAAAAAACCCTAGAAAACTCTAAAAAATTCTAGAAAACCCAAAAAAATTCTATAAAATCATAAAATCCCTAAAAACCATAAAAAAAACCTACAAAACGATAAAAAAAACCTAGAAAATCTTAGAAATCTTTAAAACCCTAGAAATCCAAAAAAAACCCGAAAATCCCTAAAAACTCTAGAAAACTCTAAAAAACACAAAAAATCTTATAAAATCATAGAAAACCCTGAAAACCCTAGAAAATCCTAAAAAATCTAGAAAATCCTAAAAACCCTAGAAAACATTAAAAACCCTAAAACAATTCTTAGAAAACTCTAAAAATCCAAAAATTCCTAGTAAATTCTAAAAAACCCTAAAAACCCTAGAAAACCATGAAAAATCCTAAAAAAACGATAAAATCCCTAGAAAACTTAAAGAACTTTAGAAAATCCTAGAAAACCCTAAAAACCCTAAAAAAACCTAGAAAACTCTTAAAAGCCCTAGAAAAATAAAAAAAAATCCTAGAAAATTCTAAATACTCCTAAAAACCATAAAAAACCCTAAAAACCCTAGAAAACCCTAAAAAACCCAAAAAACCCTAGAAAACTCAAAAACCTCTAGAAAATTTAACAAAAATCCTAATAAATCCTAAAAAACCCTAAAAACCCTAGATAATCATAAAAAACCCTAGAAAACCCTAAAAACTATAAAATAATCCTAGAAATCCGATAAAATTCTATTATATCCTAAACAACCCTAAAAATCCTAGAAAACCATAAAACTGTAGAAAACTCTAAAATACCCTAAAATACTTAGAAAATCCTAAAAATCTTGAAAAACTCGAGAAAACTCTAAAAAACTCTAGAAAACCCAAAAAATACTAGAAAATCCTAAAAAGCCCTTAAAACCCTAGAAAAGCTAAAAAATCCTCGTAAATCCTAAAAAAATCCTAGAAAACCCTAGAAAACCATAAAAACCATAAAAACCCATAAAAATCCTAAAAAAACCCTTGAAAACTCTAAAAGACTCTAGAAAACCCAAAAAAATCCTAGTATATCCTAAAAAACCTAAAAATCCTACAAAACGCTAAAAACCCTACAAAACCATAAAAAAAACCCTAAAAAACATTAAAGAACTCTAGAAAACCCTAGAAAACTCTAAACCCCTAGGAAATCTTGAAAAACCCTAGAAAACCCTAAAACCCTAAAAAACAATGAAAAATCCTCGAAAACTCTAAAAACCCAAAAAAAAAAACTAGAAAATCATAAAATCCCTAAAAACACTAGAAAAACCTAAAAAATCCTAGAAAATCCTAGAAAAACCTAAAAAATCCTAAAAACCCTAAAAAACCATAAAAAAAACCCTAGAAAATCCTAGAAATCCTTAAAACCCTAGAAAACCCTAAAAACCCTAGAAAACCTTAAAAACCCTAAAAATTCCTAGAAAACCCTAAAAACCCAAAAAAAATCCTAGTAAATTCTAAAAAACCCTAAAAATCCTAGAAAACCATGAAAAACCCTAAAAAACCCTAAAAACCCTAGAAAACTTAAAGAACTTTAGAAAATCCTAGAAAACCCTAAAAACCCTAAAAAAACCTAGAAAACTCTTAAAAGCCCTAGAAAAATAAAAAAAAATCCTAGAAAATTCTAAATACTCCTAAAAACCATAAAAAACCCTAAAAACCCTAGAAAACCATAAAAAACCCTAAAAATCCTAGAAAACTCAAAAACCTCTAGAAAATCTAAAAAAAATCCTAATAAATCCTAAAAAACCCTAAAAACCCTAGATAACCATAAAAAACCCTAGAAAACCCTAAAAACTATAAAATAATCCTAGAAAATCCTAAAAAATCCAAAAAATCCTAAAAAATACTAAAAAGTTAAAAACCTCAAAAAAACACTAGAAACCCCTAAAAAATTCTAACAGTCCTAGAATACTCTAAAAACCTCTAGAAAACCCTAAAAAATCCTAGAAAACTCTATAAACTCTAGAAAACAAAAAAAAATCCTAGTAAATCCTAAAGACTAATAAAATCCCTAGAAAACCATGAAAAACCCTACAAAACCATAAAAACCCTAGAAAACTTTAAAGAACTCCTGAAAACCCTAAAAAACCCTAGAAAACTCTAAAAAATTCTAGAAAAACCAAAAAAAATCTATAAAATCATAAAATCCCTAAAAACCATAAAAAAAACCTACAAAACGATAAAAAAAAACCTAGAAAATCTTAGAAATCTTTAAAACCCTAGAAATCCAAAAAAAACCCGAAAATCCCTAAAAACTCTAGAAAACTCTAAAAAACACAAAAAATCTTATAAAATCATAGAAAACCCTGAAAACCCTAGAAAATCCTAAAAAAACCTAGAAAATCCTAAAAACCCTAGAAAACATTAAAAACCCTAAAAAAATTCCTAGAAAACTCTAAAAACCCAAAAATTCCTAGTAAATTCTAAAAAACCCTAAAAACCCTAGAAAACCATGAAAAATCCTAAAAAAACGATAAAATCCCTAGAAAACCCTAAAAACCCTAAAAACCCTAGAAAACCCTAAAAAAACCTAGAAAACTCTTAAAAACCCTAGAAAAATAAAAAAAAATCCTAGAAAATTCTAAATACTCCTAAAAATCATAAAAAACCCTAAAAACCGAAAAAAACCCAAAAAACCCTAAAAATCTTAGAAAACTCAAAAACCTCTAGAAAATCTAAAAAAAATCCTAATAAATCCTAAAAAACCCTAAAAACCCTAGATAACCATAAAAAACCCTAGAAAACCCTAAAAACTATAAAATAACCCAACAAATCCGATAAAATTCTATTATATCCTAAACAACCCTAAAAATCCTAGAAAACCATAAAACTGTAGAAAACATTAAAAAAGTTTAGAAAGCCCTAGAAAACTCTAAAAACGCTAGAAAACTCTAAAAATACCCTAAAATACTTAGAAAACCCTAAAAATCTTGAAAAACTCGAGAAAATTCTAAAAAACTCTAGAAAACACAAAAAATACTAGAAAATCCTAAAAAGCCCTTAAAACCCTAGAAAAGCTAAAAAAATCTTAGTATATTCTAAAAAAACCTAAAAATCCTACAAAACCCTAAAAACCCTACAAAACCATAAAAAAACCCTAAAAAACATTAAAGAACTCTAGAAAATCCTAGAAAACTCTAAAACCCCTAGGAAATCTTGAAAAACCCTAGAAAACCCTAAAGACCCTAAAAAACCCTGAAAAATCCTAGAAAACTCTAAAAACCCAAAAAAAATCCTAGAAAATCATAAAATCCTTGAAAACACTAGAAAAACCTAAAAAATCCTAGAAAACCCTAAAAAACCCTAAAAACCCTAGAAAACCATAAAAAACCCTAGAAAATCCTAGAAATCCTTAAAATCCTAGAAAACCCTAAAAATCTTAGAAATCCCAAAAAAAACCCTAAAATCCCTAAAAACCCTAGAAAACTCTAAAAACCCCAAAAATTCCTATAAAATTATAGAAAATCCTAAAAACCCTAGAAAATCCTAAAAAACCTAGAAAACCCTAAAAACCCTAGAAAATCTTAAAAACCCTAAAAAAATCCTAGAAAAATCTAAAAACCCAAAAAACACCTAGAAAACTCTTAAACGCCCTAGAAAAATAAAAAAAATCCTAGAAAATCCTAAATACTCCTAAAAACCATAGAAAATCCTAAAAACCCTAAAATTCTTAGAAAACTCAAAAACCTCTAGAAAATCTAAAAAAAATCCTGGTAAATCCTAAAAAACCCTTAAAACCCTAAATAACCATAAAAAATCCTACAAAACCCTAAAAATCCTAGAAAACCATAAAACCGTAGAAAACATTAAAAAAGTCTAGAAAGCCCTAGAAAACTCTAAAAACCCTAGAAAACCCAAAAAAGACCCTAAAATCGTTAGAAAACCCTAAAAAATCTTGAAAAACTCTAGAAAATTCTAAAAAACTCTAGAAAACCTAAAAAAATACTAGAAAATCCTAAAAAGCCCTTAAAACCCTAGAAAACCTAAAAAATCCTAGAATGACCATAAAAAAATCTGAAAAATCATAAAAACTCAAAAAAACATTAAGAAACTCTAGAAAATCCTAGAGAATCCTAAAAAATCCAAAAAAATCCTAGAAAACCCTAAACCCTAAAAAACCCTAATAATCCTAGAAAATCCTAAAAAATACTAAAAAGTTGAAAACATCCAAAAACACTAGAAACCACTAAAAAATGCTAACAGTTCTAGAACACTCTAAAAAACTCTTGAAAGCCCTAAAAAATCCTAGAAAACTCTATAAACTCGAGAAAACAAAAAAAAAATCCTAGTAAATCCTAAAGACTAATAAAATCCCTAGAAAACTATGAAAAACCCTACAAAACCATAAAAGCCCTAGAAAACTTTAAAGAACTCCTGAAAACCCTAAAAAAACCATAAAAATCATAGAAAACCCTAAATACCCTAAAAACCCTGAAAAAACTGAGAAAACTCTAAAATCTCTAGTAAAAAAAAAATCCTAGAAAATTCTAAAATACCCTAAAAACTTTAGAAAATCCAAAAAAACCCTAGAAAATCCTAAAAACTTAGAAAACTGTAGATAACCGTAAAAACCCTAGAAAATCCAAAAAAAAACCCTAGAAAATTCAAAAAACTCTAAAAAAATCCAACAAAATCCTAATAAATCCTAAAAAACCCTAAAAATCCTAGAAAAACATAACACCCTTGAAAACCATAAAAATCCTTAAAAATCCTAGAAAACTTTAAAAGACTCTAGAAAATCCAAAAAAATCCTAGTGTATCCTAAAAAACCCTAAAAATCCTACAAAACCCTAAAAACCCTACAAGACCCAAAAAATCTTATAAAATCATAGAAAACCCTGAAAACCCTAGAAAATCCTATAAAATCATAGAAAATCCTAAAAACCCTAGAAAATCTTAAAAACCATAAAAAAATCCTAGAAAACTCTAAAACCCCAAAAAAATCCTAGTAAATGCTAAAAAACTCTGAAAACCCAAGCAAACATGAAAAACCCAAAAAATCCTAGAAAATCCTAAATACTCCTAAAAACCATAGAAAACCCTAAAAAACTCTAAAAAACCCTAAAAACCCTGAAAAATCCTAGAAAACTCTAAAAAACTCTAGAAACCCCAAAAAAAACTAGAAAATCGTAAAATCCCTAAAAACACGGGAAAAACCTAAAAAATCCAAGAAAATCCTAGAAAAATCTAAAAAACCCTAGAAAACCATAAACAAACCCTAGAAAATCCTAGAAATCCTTAAAACCCCAGAAAACCCTAAAAACCCTAGAAATCCCAAAAAAACCCTAAAATCCCTAAAAACCCAAGAAAACTCTAAAAAATCCAAAAAATCCTATAAAATCATAGAAAACCCTAAAAACCCTAGAAAATCCTAAAAAACCTAGAAAACCCTAAAAACCCTAGAAAACCTTTAAAACCCTAAAAAATCTTAGAAAACTCTAAAAACCCAAAAAAATCCTAGTAAATGCTAAAAAATCCTGAAAACCCTAGCAAACCATGAAAAACCCTAAAAAACCCTAAAAACCCTAGAAAACTTAAAGAACTTTAGAAAATCGTAAAAAACCCTAAAAACCCTAAAAAAAACTTAGAAAACTCTAAAAGGCCTAGAAAACTCAAAAACCTCTAGAAAATCTAAAAAAAAATCCTGGTAAATCCTAAAAAACCATTCAAACCCTAGATAACCATAAAAAATCCTAGAAACACTAAAAACCATAAAAATCCTAGAAAACGATAAAACCGTAGAAAACATTAAAAAAGTCTAGAAAGCCCTAGAAAACTCTAAAAACCCTAGAAAATCCTAAAAAGACCCTAAAATCCTTAGAAAACCTTAAAAAATCTTGAAAAACTCTAAAAAATTCTAAAAAACTCTAGAAAACCCAAAAAAAACTAGAAAATCCTAAAAAGCCCTTAAAACCCTAGAAAATCTAAAAAATCCTAGAAAGCCTAGAAAACTAAAAAAACCCTAGAAAACGATAAAAAACCATAGAAAAACCAGAAAAACCCAAGAAAACTCTAATAAACTCGAAAAAACCACTAAAAAACCGTAGAGTTTTCTAGAGTTTTTAGAGTTTCTAGGTGTTTTCTGGATTCTTTAGGATTTTCTAGCACTTTTTTGGGTTTCTAGGATTTTCTAGGGTTTTCTAAGGTTTTTAGGGTTTTCTAGGGTTTTTAGGGGTTTCTAGGGTTGTTAGGATTTCCTAGAATTGTTTTCTAGGGTTTTTTAGTATTTTTTAGGATTTACTAGATATTTTAGGGTTTTCAGCATTTTCTACGGTTTTTAGGGTTTTTCTAGGAATTTTAGGGTTTTTTAAGGTTTTCAGGGTTTTCGAGGGTGTTCTAGGATTATTTGGGTTTTCTAGGGTTTTTTAGGAATCTTTAGGATTTTCTAGGATTTTTTTTTGGATTTTATAGACTGGTTTAGGATTTTCTATGGTTTTTAGGGTTTTTTAGGGTTTTCTAGGATTTTTTAGCGTTTTCTAGGGTTTTTAGGGTTTTCTAGGGTTCTTAAGGTGTTCAATGGTAGAAAACTCTAAAAAACTCTAGAAAATCCAAAATAATCCTAGTAAATCGTAAAAAGCACTAAAATTCCTAGAAAACCATGAAAAACCCTACAAAACTCTAAAAAACCATAGAGTTTATTTTTAGGGTTTCTAGGGGTTTTCAGGATTCTTTAGGATTTTCTAGCATTTTTTTGGTTTTTCTAGAGTGTTTTAGAGTTTTCTAGGGTTTCTAGGATTTTCTAGGGTTTTCTAAGGTTTTTAGGGTTTCCTAGGGTTTTTTGGGTTTTTCTAGGAGTTTTCTAGGGTTTTTATGGTTTTTTTTATGGTTATTAGGGTTTTAGGATTTACTTTGATTGTTTTTGGGTTTTCTAGGGTTTTTAGAGTTTTCTAGGATTTTTTAGGATTTACTAGGATTTTTAGACTTCTAGGATTTTTCAGGGCTTTTATCTAGGGTTTTTATGGTTACCTAGGGTTTTTAAGGTTTTTTAGGATTTATTAGCATTTTTTTAGATTTTCTACAGGTTTTTGTGTTTTCTAGGATTTTTAGTGTTTTTAGGGTTTTCTAGGGTTTATAGGGTTTTTTGTGGTTTTAGGAGTATTTAGGATTTTCTAGGATTTTTTTATTTTTCTAGGGCTTTTAAGAGTTTTCTAGGTTTTTCTTAGGGTTTTTAGGGTTTTCTAGGATTTTCTAAAGTTCTTTAAGTTTTCTAGGGATTTTATGGTTTTTTTTAGGATTTTTCATGGTTTTCTAGGGTTTTTTAGAATTTACTAGGATTTTTTGGGTTTTTAGAGTTTTCTGGGAATTTTTTAGGGTTTTTCAGGTTTTTTAGGGGTTTTAGGATTTTCTAAGTTTTTTAGGATTTTCTAGGGTTTTCAGGGTTTTCTATGATTTTATAGGATTTTTTGAGTTTTTTAGAGTTTTCTACGGTTCTTAGGGATTTTCTGGTTTTTTTTTTTTGGATTTCTAGGGTTTTACAGATTTCTAGGATTTTCTAGAGTTTTTTTAGAGTTTCCTAGGGTATTTTAGAGTTTCTTTGGTTTTTTTTATGGTTTTTAGGAATTTTATGATTTTCTAGAATTTTTTTGGGTTTTCTAGTGTTTTTTAGAGTTTTGTAGGGTTTTCAGGATTTTTTAGGGTCTTCAGGGTTTTCTAGGGTTTTTTAAGATTTTCTAGGGGTTTTAGAGCTTTCTAGGGTTTTCTAGAGTTCTTTAATGTTTTCTAGGGTTTTTTTATGGTTTTGTAGGATTTTTAGCGTTTTTTAAGATATACTAGGATTTTTTTGGGTTTTCTAGAGTCTTTAGAGTTTTCTAGGATTTTTTTAGGGTTTTTATGGTTTTCAAGGGTGTTATGTTTTTCTAGAGTTTTTAGGGTTTTTTAGGATTTATTAGGATTTTTTAGAGTTTTCTAGGATTTTTTTGGATTTTCTAAAGTTTTTAGGGTATTTCTCTATAGATTTTAGAGTTTTCTCGGTTTTTTATGGTTTTCTAGGGATTTTAGTACTTTTTAGGATTTACTACTATTTTTTTTTTGTTTTCTCTAGTTTATAGTGTTTTCTAAGATTATTTTGGGATTTCTAGAGTTTTTTAGAGTTTTCTAGGACTGTTAGGATTTTTTAGGGGTTTCTAGTGTTTTTTGAGGTTTTCAACTTTTTAGTATTTTTTAGGATTTTCTAGGATTATTAGGGTTTTTAGGGAGTTTTCTAGGATTTTTTGGATTTTTTAGAATTCTCTAGGATTTTCTAGAGTTTTTTTTAATGTTTTTTAGAGTTTTTATGATTTTTCAGAGTTTTTTATGGTCATTCTAGGATTTTTTAGGATTTTTTTATAATTTTTTCCCAAAAAACCCTAAAAACTAGAACCCTAAAAACCTATAAAACCCTAGAAAACCACATAAAAAGCTAGAAAATTTTAAAAAACTATAGAAAACTCTAAAGAACATAGAGAACCCTAGAAACCCCTAAAAACCATTGAAAACCTAAAAAACCTAGAAAATCCTAGAAAACTCTCAAAACTCAAGAAAACCAAAAAAATCCTAGTAAATCCAAAAAAAAATCATAAAAACCCTAGAAAACCATAAAAAACCTTAGAAAACCATAAGAACCCTAGAAAACTTTAAACAACTTAAGAAAACCCTAGAAACTCCTAAACACCCTAAAAATTCTAGAAAACCCTAAAAACCTAGTAAAACCTATAAAAACCCTGAAAAATCCTTGAAATGTCTAAATCCTAGTAAATCCTAAAAAACCCTAAAAAAATCCTAAAAAACTCAAAAAAACTCTAGAAAATCCAAAAACAATAAAACCCTAATAACCATAAAAAAATCCTAAAAACCCTAGAAAACCCTGAAAACCCAAGAAAATCTTAAAAAACCCTAGAAAATCCTAAAAAATCATAGAAAACCTTAAAAACCCTAAAAAATGTAGAAAACCCGAAAAACCCTAAAAAACCTAAAAAAAACCCTAGAAAACCATAAAAACCTTAGAAAACTTTAAAAAACTCTAGAAAATCTTAAAAATCTTAAAATCCCTAAAAATCCAAAAAATACATAGAAAATCCTAAAAACCCTAAAAAAAACCTAGAAAACTCTAAAAAAAACTCAAGAAAATCCAAAAAAATCCTAGAAAGTCCTAAAAATCCTATAAATCCTAGAAAACCCTGATAAATCCTAGAAAATCCTAGAAACCCTAGTAAACCCTAGAAAACTCAAAAAATTCTAGAAAACCAAAAAATCCTGGTAAATCCAAAAAACCCCTTAAAACCCTAGAAGCCATAAAAAAAACCTTAGAAAACCATAAAAATCCTAGAAAACTTTAAAGAACGCAAGAAAACCCTAGAAACCCCAAAAGACCCTAGAAAATCCTAAAAATCCCTAAAAATACTAAGAACCCTAAAAAACCTTGAAAAACCCTAGAAAACTCTAAAAACTTTAAAAAACCCAAAAAATCCTAAAAAATCCAAAAAAGCCCTAAAAACGCGAGAAAATCCTAAAAAATACGAGAAATCTTTAAAAAACTCAAGAAAACCCAAAAAAAATCTAGAAAATCCTAAAAAACCCTAAAATACGCTAGAAGACCCTAATAATCTCAGAAAATCCTAGAAAGCACTAAAAATCTTAGAAAACCCAAAAAACCCTAAAAAACATAAAAAGACCATAAAAAACCTTGAAAAATTTAAAAAAACTCTAGAAAACCCTAAAAACTCTAGAAAATCCTATAAACTCTAGTAAACCCTACAAAACACTGAAAAAACCTAGAAAAGTCTAAAATTCCTAGTAAATCCTGAAAAACCCTAGAAAACCTAAAAACAATCCTAGTAAATCTTAAAAACCGTAATAACCCTAGAAAACCCTAAAAAATTCTAAAAACCCTAGAAAACCCTAAAAAATTCTAGAAAATCCTAAAATACCCTAAAAATCTTAGAAAACTCTAAAAACCCTAAAACACTCTAGTAATTTAAAAAAAAATCCTAGAAAATCCTAAAGAATCCTAAAAAACCCTAGAAAACCCATATAATCCTAGAAAACCCTACAAATCCCAAGAAAATCCTAAAAATCCTAGAAAACCCGAAAAAAACCCTAAAAACTGTAAAAAAGTCCTAAAAAACCCTAGAAAATGCAAAAAACCTCATAGAAAATTCTAAAGAATCTTAAAAAACCCTAGAAAACCCATATAATCCTAGAAAACCCTAGAACATCCTAGCAAACCCTACAAATCCCTAGAAAACCCTAAAAATCATAAAAAAACCCTAAGAAACCCTAAAAACCCTAGTAAACCCAAAACAATTCTAGTAAATCCTAAAAACCCTAATAACCCTAGAAAACTCTAAAAAACCATAGAACACCCTAGAAAACCCTGAAAAATCCTAAAAAACCTAGAAAAATCTGAAAACTCCTACAAAAACCCTAGAAAATCCTAAAAACCCTGGAAAACCCTTGAAAATCCTTGAAACCCTAGAAAACTCGAAAACACTCTAGAATATCCTAAAGAATCCTAAAAAACCCTAGAAACCCTTAAAACTGTAGAAAACCCTTGGGTTTTTTAGGTGTTTTTTCGAGTTTATTAGAGTTTTCTTGGGTTTTTCCGGTTTTTTTAGGGCTTTAAGATTTTCGAGGGTTTCTTGGAAAAACTCTTAAAAATTCTAGAAAATCCAAAAAATCGTAATAAATCCTTAAAAAATCCTAAAAACCCTTGAAAACCATAAAAAACTTAAAAAAACTCTAGAATACCCTAGAAAACCCTAAAAATCCTAAAAACTCAAAAAAAACCTAGAAAATCCTAAAAATCCTAGAAAACGCTAAAAATCCTAAAAAAAACTAAAAACACTAAAACACTCTAGAAAACCCAAAAATATCCTAGTAAATCCTAAGGAATCCTAGAAAACCTAGAAAACCGTAAAAACTCTAAAAAACCATTGAAAACATTAAAAACCCTAAAAAACCCTAGAATATCCTAGAAAACACTAAAAACCCAAAAAAACCCTAGAAAACTATAGAAAATCCTAAAAAAAGCTGAAAAACCCTAAAAACACTAAGAACCCAAAAAAACCCTAGAAAACTCTAAAAACTCTACAAAACCAACAAGAACCCGAGAAACCCTAACCATCCATAAAAACCCCAAAAAATCCATGAAAGCTAGAAAAGCCAAAAAAAATCCTAGGAAATCCTAAAAAACCCTAGAAAAGCCTAAAAATCCCTAATAATCTTAGAAAATCCTAGATAGCCCTAAAAACTTTAGAAAAACCTTGAAAACCATAAAAAACCTAAAAAAATTTAAAAAACTCTAGAAAACCTTAAAAAAACACTAAAAACTCTAGAAAACCCTAGAAAACCCTCAAAAACCCTAGAAAACTCTAAAAACTCTATAAACCCAAAAACAATCCTAGTAAATCCTAAAAACCCTAATAACCCTTGAAAACACTGAAAAACCCTAGAAAAACCTGAAAACCCTAGAACACCGTAAAAAATCCTAGAAAATCTTAAAAAACCCTAAAAACCCTAGAAAACCCTAGAAAACTATAAAAACCCTGGAAAACCTTAAAAAACTCTACAAAACCCTAGTTTTTTTAGGGGTTTTCTTGAGTTTTTTAGAGTTTTCACGGGTTTTTCTGGGTTTTTAGGGTTTTATGATTTTTCTAGAGTTGTTTTCGTTTTTTATGGATTTTCTAGGATTTTCTAGTGTTTTTTTAAGTTTTCTAGGGTTTTTTAGGGTTTTTAGTTTTTTTTCGGGTTTTTTAGGGTTTTTTATCATTTTCTAGGGTTTAGGGTTTTCTAGGATTTTTTAGGGTTTTTTAGTTTTTTTCGGGTTTTTTAGGGTTTTTTAAAGTTTTCTAGGATATTTTTAGGGTTTTTTATAGTTTTAAAGGTTTTCTAGGGTTTTTAGGGTTTTCTAGTTTTTTTAGGGTTTTCTAGGGTTTTAAGGGTTTTCCATGATTTTCTAGGATTTTTTGGAGTTTATAGAGTTTATAGAGTTTTCTAGGGTTTTTAAGGGTTTTCTAGTGTTTTTTGGAGTTTTGTAGACTTTTTAGGAATTTTCAGGATTTTCTAGTATTATTAGCGTTTTTTAGGTTTTTTAGAGATCCCTAAAAAGCCCCTGAAAAACCCTAGAAAACTCTTAAAAATTCTAGAAAATCCAAAAAATCGTAGTAAATCTTTAAAAAACCCTAAAAACAATAGAAAACCATAAAAATCCTAAAAACCCAAAGAAAAACCTAGAAAATCCTAAAAACCCTAAAAATCCTAGAAAACGCAAAAAAAACCCTGAAAAAAAACTAAAAAACACTAAAACTCTAGAAAACCCTATAAAATCCTAAGGAATCCTAAAAACCCAAAAAAATCCTAATACCCTAGAAAACCATAAAAAACCATAGAAATGCATAAAAACCCTAGAAAACTTTAAAGAACTCAAGAAAACCCTAGAAAACCCTAAAAATACTAAAAAACCCTAACAAAACCTGAAAAACCCTAAAAACACTAAGAATCCTAAAAAACCTTAGAAAGCTCTAAAAACATTAGAAAATCCAAAAAAAACCTGAGAAAACCATAACCATCCCTAAAAACCCCCCAAAAATCCAAGAAAGCTTTAAAAACTCGAGAAAACCCAAAAAAAATCCTAGGAAATCCCGAAAAATCCAAGAAAAGCCTAACCCTAATAATCTTAGAAAATCCTAGAAAGCTCTAAAAACTTTAGAAACCCCAAAAAACCCTAAAAAAAACCTTGAAAACGATAAAAAAAAATCTAGAAAAATTTAAAAAACTCTGGAAAATCCTAAAAAACCCTAAAAACGCTAGAAAACCCTGAAAACCCCAGTAAACCCTATAAAAATCCCTGAAAAATCCTCGAAAAGTCTAAAAATCCTAAAATACCCTAAAAACCCTAGAAAACTCTAAACACTCTAGAAAACCCAAAATCAATCCTAGTAAATCCTAAAAACCCTAATAACCCTTGAAAACCCTAAAAAAGTCTAGAAAAACCCTGGAAAACCTTGAAAACCCTAGAAAATCCTAAAAAACCCTAAAAACCCTAGAAAATCCTAAAAAACCCTAAAAACCCTAGAAAACCGTAGAAAAACCCAAAAAATCCTAGAAAATCCTAACAAATCCTAAAAAACCCTAAAAACCGTAGAAAACCTTAAAAAATTCTACAAAACCCTAGTGTTTTTTAGCGATTTTCTTGAGTTTTTTAGAGTTTTCTCGGGTTTTTCTGGTTTTTTAGGGTTTTAAGATTCTCTAGAGTTGTTTTCGTTTTTTATGAACTTCTAGGGTTTTCTAGAGTTTTTTAAAGTTTTCTAGGGTTTTTTAGGTTTTTTAAGGTTTTTATAGTTTTCTAGTTTTTTTTTTGGGTTTTTTAGTTTTTTCAGGTTTTTTTATGATTTTTTGGGTTTTCTAGAGTTTTTTAAAGTTTTCTAGGATTTTTTTAGTGTTTTTTAGGGTTTTAAAGGTTTTCTAGGTTTTTAGGGTTTTGAAGTTTTTTTAAGTTTTTCTGGGATTTTTAGGGTATTCTATGATTTTCTAGGATTTTTTGGGTTTTCTAGAGGCTTTTAGATTTTTCTAGGATTTTTAGGATTTTTAGGGTTTTTTTTTTGGGATTTCTAGGGTTTTTATGGGTTTCTAGGGTTTTTAGGTTTTTTAAAATTTTCTAGAATTTTTTTGGGTTTTCTAGAGTTTTTTTTTGGTTTTCTAGGGTTTTTTACGGCTTTCTAGGGTTTTCTAGGATTATTAGGATTTTTTTTGTTTTCAAGGATTTTTTAGAATCCATTTGGATTTTTAGGGTTTTTTAGGATTTTCTAGAATTTTTTTGGATTTTCTAGAGATTTTTAGAGAGTTTTCTAGGAGTTTTTAGGGTTTTCTACGATTATTAGGTTTTTTTAGGCTTTTCTAGGGTTTTTTTTTGTTTTTTAGGATTTTCTAGAATTTTTTAAAGTTTTCTAGGGTTTTTATGATTTTTCATGGTTTTTTATGGTTTTCTAGGATTTTTAGTGTTTTCTAGGGATTTTTGGATTTTTTAGGGTTTTGTAAGATTTTTTAGGTTTTCTTAGGAATTTCATGGGTTTGTTTATGGTTTTCTAGGATTTTTAGGGTTTTCAAGCATAAACCCTTAAACCCTAAACCATAAACCCTCAACCCTGCCATAACCCGAAACCCTAAACCACAAAACCCTCAATCCCATACCATAAACCCTAAACCCTACACCCTAAACATGAAACCTCAAACCCTAAAGCCTGAATCATAAACCCTCAACCGGAATCCAAAAATCCTAAACCCTAAACCCCAAACCCCAAACCCTAGAACCAACCCTAAAAACACTAATCCCTAACCCATAAACCCTAAACCCTACATGCTAAACCCTAAACCATAAACCCTAAACAGTAAACCATACACCCTAAACCATAAACCACAAACCCTAAAGCCTAAAACCCTACACCCTAGACCTAAACCCTAAACCCTAAACACTAAACCCTAAACCATAAACCCTAAACCCTAAATAGTAAACACAAAACCAGCCTAAACCCTAAACCCTACACCATAAACCATAAACCCACCCTAAACCCTAAACCTTAAAACCCTAAAGCCTAAACCTAAACCAAAAACACGCATAAACCCTAAACCATAAACCCTAAACTATAAACCCTAAACCCTAGACCCTAAACCTTAAACCACGAACCCTAAAGACTAAACCCTAGACTGTAAACCTTAAACCAACCATAAACCCTCAACGCCAAACCGTAAACCCTAAAACCTAAACGCTACACCAAATCCTAAACCATAAATCCTCAACCACAAACCATAAACCCTAAACCATAAATCTTCAACCCCAAACCATAAACTATAAACCCTAGACCCTAGACCCTAAACCCTAAACCCTAAACCGTAAACCTTAAATCCTAAAACCATAAACCCTAAACAAGAAACACTAAACCCTAAACCCTAAAGCCTAAACTCTAAACACTAAAGCCTAAACCCTAAACCCTAAACCTTAAACCATAATCCCTAAACCACAAACATACCGAAACCATAAACTATAAACCCTAAACGTTAAACTATAAACCATCAACACCAAACCATAAACCTTTAACCCTAAACAACAAACCCTAAACCCTAAAGCCTAAACCCTAAATCCTAAACCATAAACACTAGACCATAAACCATAAACCCTAAACCCTAAATCCTAAACCATAAACCCTAAACCCTAAACCATAAACCCTAAATCCTACTACACCTTTTAACCCTAAACCATAAACCCTAAATCCTAAACCCCAAACCCTAAACCACAAACACTAAAGCA
>NC_029793.2:75533532-75545115 GCF_000816755.2 Arachis ipaensis | reverse complement strand
AAAGCATTCCTAAACTATAAATCCTAAACCCTAAACAATAAATAAACCATCAACCCCAAACAATAAACCAAGCCCAAATCATAAACCCTAAACCCTAAATCCTACACCCTTAACCCTAAACCACAAATCCTAAAGCCTAAACCCTAAATCCGCCCTAAACACTAAACCTTAAACCACTAAACCCTAAAACCTAAACCCTAACCCCATAAACCATAAACTTTAAACCATAAACCCTAAACCCTACACCCTAAAACCCTAAACCACAAACCCTAAAACCTAAATTCTAAACCATAAACTCTCAAACCCAAACCCTAAACCCTACATCGTAAACCTTAAACCACAAACCCTAAAGCCTAAACCTTACCCCCATAAACCCTCAACGCCAAACCATAAACCCTAAACCATACACCCTAAACCATAAATCACAAACCTTAAAGCCTAAACCCTAAACCCTAAACCCGAAACCATAAACCTTCAACTCTATACCATAAACCCTAAACAGTAAAACATACACCCTTAACCCTAAACCACAAAGACTAAAGCCTAAACCCTAAATCCGCCCTAAACACTAAACCTTAAACCACTAAACCCTAAAACCTAAACCCTGCCTAAACCCTAAACCATAAACCCTCAACCCCAAACCATAAACCCTAAACCCTTATGCCTAAACCATAAACCATAAATCCTAAGGCCTAAACCCCGAACCCTAAACCATAAACCCCAAACCCTAAACCCTAAATCACAACCCTTAAAACCTAAACTATAAATTCTCAACCCCCTAAACCATAAACCCTAACCAAAAACCCTACACCCTAAATCATAAACCCTCAACCCCTAAACCCTAAATCCTAAATCATAAACCCTAAAGCGTAAACCCTAAACCCTAAACCTCAAACATTAAACCACAAACACTAAAGTATAAACCCTATATGCTAAACCATAAAGCACAAACCCTAAAGCCTAAACCCTAAACTACAAACACTAAACCCTACACCATTAAACATCAACCCCAAGCCATAAACCCTAAACCCTAAATCCTACACCCTAAACCACACCCTAAATCCTAAACCATAAACCCTCAATCCCAAACCATAAACCCTAAACCCTACACCCTAAACCCTAAACTAGAAACCCTCAAGCCCAAACCATAAACCCTAAACCCTAAATCCTACACCCTTAACCCTTAAACCACAAATCCTAAAGCCTAAACGCTAAATCCTAAACCCTAAAGCATAAACCCTAAACCCTAAACCATAAACTCTCAACCCCAAACCATAAACTATAAACCCTAAACCTTAAACCCCACCCCCTAAACCCTAAACCACAAACCCTAAAGCTAAAATCCTAAACCATAAACCCTCAACCCCAAACAATAAATCTTAAACCCTACCCTATACCCTAAATCTTAAACCACAAATCCTAAGCCTAAACCCTAAACCCCAAACCATAAACCCTAAAACCCTAAACCCTACACCCTAAACACTAAACTTGAAACCCTAAAGCATAAACCCTAAACGATAAAGCATCAATCCCAAACCATAAACCCCAAACCCTAAACCGTACACCCTAAACCTTAAACCACAAACCCTAAATCCAAAACCCTAAACCATAAACCATCAACCCTGATCCATAACCCCTAAACCCTACACCCAAAACTCTAACCAAAATTTCTAAAGCCTAAACCCTAAACTATAAACCCTAAACCCTAAACCGTAAACCCTCAACCCGAAAGCATAAACTCTAAACCCTAAATGGTACACCCTAAACCCTAAATCCTACACCCTTAACCCTAAACCACAAACCCTAAACCCTAAACCCTAAATTCTAAACCCTAAACACTAAACCTTAAACCAAAAACCCTAAAGCCTAAATGCTAAAACCTAAAACCTAAGGCATAAACACAAACCCTAAACCATAAACCCTCAACCCCAAACCATAAACTATAAACCATAAACCCTAAAGCCTAAAACCCTAAAGCCTAAATCCTAAACCATAAACCTTCAACCCCTAAACCCTACATCGTAAATCTTAAACCACAAACCCTAAAGCCTAAACCTTAAACCATAAACACTCAACCCCAAACCATAAACCCTAGACCCTACACCGTAAACCCTAAACCCTAAACCCGAAACCATTAACCCTAAACCCTAAACCCTAAACCCTAAACCCCAAAGCCTAAACCCTAAATCACAACCCTTAAACACAAAACCATAAAACCTCAACCCCCTAAACCATAAACCCTAAACCCTAAACCCTTAAACCCTAAACCATAAACCCTAAACCCTAAACCATAAACTCTAAACCCTAAACCTCAAACCTTAAACCACAAACACTAAAGCATAAACTCTGTACCCTAAATCATAAAGCACAAACCCTAAAGCCTAAACCCTAAACTACAAACAACCCCAAGCCATAAACCCTAAACACTAAACCCTAGACCCGAAAACAAAAACCCTAAACCCTAAACCATAAACCCTCAACCCCAAACCATAAATCCTACACACTACACCCTAAACCCAAAACCAAAAACCCTCAAGCCCAAACCATAAACCCTAAACCCTAAATCCTACACCCTTAACCCTTAAACCACAAATCCTAAAGCCTAAATGCTAAACCCTAAACCCTAAACCATAAACTCTCAACACCAAACCAAAAACTATAAACCCTAAACCCTAAACCCTACCCTAAACCCTAAAGCCTAAACCTAAAACCATAAACCCTAAACCCGAAACCATAAACCCTAAACCCTACATCATAAACCATAAATCAAAAACTTTAAACTATAAACCCTAAACTTTAAACCATAAACCCTCAACCCCAAACCATAAATCCTAAACCCTAAACCACAAATCCTAAAGTCTAAACCCTAAACCATAACCCCTCAACCCCAAACCATATACCCTAAACCCTACACTAAACCAAACATCTTTAACCCTAAGCCACAAACACTAAAGCCTAAAGCATAAACCCTAAATCCTAAACCCTAAACCCCAAACCATAGATCCTAAACCTTAAACCCTAAACCCTACACCACCCTAAAACATTAAACCAGAAACCCTAAACCCTAAACCCTAAACCGTACACACTAAACCTTAAACCACTAACCCTAAACCATAAATCCTCAAACCCGAGCCATAAACCCTAAACCCTAAACCCTAAACCCGAACCATAATCCTTAAAGACTAAACGCTAAACTATAAACCCTAAACCCTAAACCATAAACCCTCAACCCCAAAGCATAGACCTTAAACCCTAAACCCAAAACCATAAACCCTAAAACCCTAAACCCTAAACCCTCAACCCTAGACCCTAAACCCCAAACCATAAACCCTTACCCGTAAAGCCTCAACCCCAAACCATAAATCATAAACCCTAAACCCTACACACTAAACACTAAACCATAAACCCTAAACCCAAAACCCTAAACCCAAAACCCTAAACCCTAAACCATAAAGCCTAAAACCTAAACCATAAACCACAAACCCTAAATCCTAAACCCTAAAACATAAACCAAAAACACGCATAAAACCTAAATTATAAACTCTAAACCTTAAACCATAAACACTTAACCCCAAACCATAAACCCTAAACCCTAAATCCTAAACCACAAAACCAAAAGACTAAACCGTAAACCATAAACCCTCAACCGTAAACCATAAACCCTAAACCCTACACCCTTAACACTAAACCACAAATCCTAAAGCCTAAAGCCTAAACCCTAAATCCTACGCCCTAAACCACACCCTAAATCCTAAATCATAAACCCTCAAACCCAAACCATAAACCCTAAACCCTACACCCTAAACCCTAAACTAGAAACCCTCAAGCCCAAACCATAAACCCTAAACCCTAAATCCTACACCCTTAACCATTAAACCACAAATCCTAAAGCCTAAACGCTAAATCCTAAACCCTAAAGCATAAACCCTAAACCCTAAACCATAAACTCTCAACCCCAAACCATAAACTATAAACCCTAAACCTTAAACCCTACACCCTAAACCCTAAACCACAAACCCTAAAGCCTAAATCCTAACCACAAACCCTCAACCCCAAACAATAAATCTTAAACCATAAACCCTACACCCTAAACCTTAAACCACAAATCCTAAGCCTAAACCCTAAACCCCAAACCATAAACCCTAAAACCCTAAACCCTAAACCCTACACCCTAAACACTAAACTTGAAACCCTAAAGCATAAATCCTAAACGATAAAGACTCAACCCCAAACCATAAACCATAAACCCTAAACCGTACACCCTAAACCTTAAACCACAAATCCTAAATCCAAAACCCTAAACCATAAACCCTAAACCCCGATCCATAACCCCTAAACCCTCCAAAACTCTAACCAAAATTTCTAAAGCCTAAACCCTAAACTATAAACCCTAAACCCTAAACCGTAAACCCTCAACCCCAAAGCATAAACTCTAAACCCTAAATGGTACACCCTAAACCCTAAATCCTACACCCTTAACCCTAAACCACAAACCCTAAACCCGAAACCATAAATCCTAAACCCTAAACAATAAACCTTAAACCAAAAACCCTAGAGCCTAAATGCTAAAACCTAAAACCTAAGGCATAAACACAAAACCCTAAACCATAAACCCTCAAACCCAAACCATAAACTATAAACCATAAACCCTAAACCCTAAACCACAAACCCTAAAGCCTAAATCCTAAACCATAAACCTTCAACCCTAAACCTTAAACTATAAACACCCAACCCCAAACCATAAACCCTAGACCCTACACCGTAAACCATAAATCACAAACCTTAAAGCCTAAACCTTAAACTATAAACCCTAAACCCGAAACCATAAACCTTCAACCCTAAACCATAAACCCTAAACTCTAAACCCTACACCCTTAACCCTAAACCACAAAGACAAAAGCCTAAACCCTAAACCCTAACCCTCAACCCCAAACCCTAAACCTTAAACCCTTATGCCTAAACCCTAAACCATAAATCCTAAGGCCTAAACCCCGAACCGAAAACCCTAAACCCAAAATCCTAAACCCTAAACCCTAAACCCTAAACCCTAAACCATAAACCCCAAAGCCTAAACCCAAAATCACAACCCTTAAACACAAAACCATAAAACCTCAACCCCCTAAACCATAAACCCTAAACCATAAACCCTAAACCCTTAAACCCTAAACCCTAAACCATAAACCCTAAACCATAAACTCTAAACCCTAAACCTCAAACCTTAAACCACAAACACTAAAGCATAAACTCTGTACCCTAAATCATAAAGCACAAACCCTAAAGCCTAAACCCTAAACTACAAACAATAAACCATAAACCATTAACCATCAACCCCAAGCCATAAACCCTAAACACTAAACCCTAGACCCGAAACCACAAACCCTAAACCCTAAACCATAAACCCTCAACCGCAAACCATAAATCCTACACACTACCCCCTAAACCCAAAACCAAAAACCCTCAAGCCCAAACCATAAACCCTAAACCCTAAATCCTACACCCTTAACCCTTAAACCACAAATCCTAAAGCCTAAACGCTAAACCCTAAACCCTAAAGCATAAACCCTAAACCCTAAACCATAAACTCTCAACACCAAACCAAAAACTATAAACCCTAAACCCTAAACCCTACCCTAAACCCTAAAGCCTAAAACTTAAACCATAAACCCTCAACCCCAAACCATAAACCCTAAACCCTACATCATAAACCATAAATCACAAACCTTAAAGCCTAAACCCTAAACTATAAACCATAAACCTGACACCATAAACCTTCAACCCTAAACCATAAACCCTAAACCAGAAACCCTAATGCCCAAATAGTAAACCCTAAACCCTAAACTATAAACCCTAAACCTTAAACCATAAACCCTCAACCCCAAACTATAAACCGTAAACCCTAAACCCTACACCATAGACACTAAACTCTAAACCCTAAACCCTAAAACCTAAACCCTAAACCATAAACCCTAAACCAGAAACCCTAATGCCCAAATAGTAAACCCTAAACCCTAAACTATAAACCCTAACCATAAACCCCAAACCCTAAAGCCTAAAGCCTAAACCCTAACCCCTAAACCCTAAACTATAAACCCTAAACCTTAAACCATAAACCCTCAACCCCAAACCATAAATCCTAAACCCTAAACCACAAATCCTAAAGTCTAAACCCTAAACCATAACCCCTCAACCCCAAACCATATACCCTAAACCCTACACTAAACCAGACATCTTTAACCCTAAGCCACAAACACTAAATCCTAAACCCTAAACCCTAAATCCTAAACCATAAACACTAAGCCCTAAACCCTAAACCACAAACCATAAAGGCTAACCATAAACCCCGAACCCTAAAGCATAAGCCCTAAACCATAAACCCTAAACCCTAAACCATAAATCCTACACACTGATGACAAGTCATCTTAGCCCATTCTAGCTAGTCTTTTTCTTTTGTTTTCATTAGAATTATGCACTTTCTTAAGCTACAAGCAAGCTAATTGAGTAGAATTTCATGTTTCCCTTGATTGAACCAACCATATGTGAATTCATGCCATTTCCACACTACACCCTAAACCCAAAACCAAAAACCCTCAAGCCCAAACCATAAACCCTAAACCCTAAATCCTACACCCTTAACCCTTAAACCACAAATCATAAAGCCTAAACGCTAAACTCTAAAACCCTAAAGCATAAACCCTAAACCCTAAACCATAAACTCTCAACACCAAACCAAAAACTATAAACCCTAAACCCTAAACCCTACCCTAAACCCTAAAGCCTAAACCTTAAACCATAAACCCTCAACCCCAAACCATAAACCCTAAACCCTACATCATAAACCATAAATCACAAACCTTAAAGCCTAAACCCTAAACTATAAACCATAAACCTGACACCATAAACCTTCAACCCTAAACCATAAACCCTAAACCATAAACACTAAAACCCTAAACGCTACACCTTAATCCCTAAATCACAAACCCTAAACCCTATACCCTAAACCATAAACTCTTAACCCCAAACCATAAACCCTCAACCCCAAACTATAAACCGTAAACCCTAAACCCTACACCATAGACACTAAACTATAAACCCTAAACCCTAAAACCTAAACCCTAAATCATAAACCCTAAAGTAGAAACCCTAATGCCCAAATAGTAAACCCTAAACCCTAAACTATAAACCCCAAACCCTAAAGCCTAAAGCCTAAACCCTAACCCATAAACCCTAAACTATAAACCCTAAACCTTAAACCATAAACCCTCAACCCCAAACCATAAATCCTAAACCCTAAACCACAAATCCTAAAGTCTAAACCCTAAACCATAACCCCTCAACCCCAAACCATATACCCTAAACCCTACACTAAACCAAACATCTTTAACCCTAAGCCACAAACACTAAAGCCTAAAGCATAAACCCTAAATCCTAAACCCTAAACACTAAGCCCTAAACCCTAAACCACAAACCCTAAAGGCTAACCGTAAACCCTGAACCCTAAAGCATAAGCCCTAAACCATAAACCCTAAACCCTAAACCATAGATCCTAAACCCTAAACCCTAAACCCTACACCACCCTAAACATTAAACCAGAAACCCTAAACCCTAAACCATAAACCCTAAACCGTACACACTAAACCTTAAACCACTAACCCTAAACCATAAATCCTCAAACCCGAACCATAATCCTTAAAGCCGAAACTCTAAACTATAAACCCTAAACCCTAAACCCTAAACCCGAACCATAATCCTTAAAGCCGAAACTCTAAACTATAAACCCTAAACCCTAAACCATAAACCCTCAACCCCAAAGCATAGACCTTAAACCCTAAACCCAAAACCATAAACCCTAAAACCCTAAACCCTCAACCTTAAACCCTAGACCCTAAACCCCCAACCATAAACCCTACCCGTAAAGCCTCAACCCCAAACCATAAACCATAAACCCTAAACCCTACACAATAGACACTAAACCCTAAACCCTAAACCCAAAACCCAAAACCCAAAACCCAAAACCCAAAACCCTAAACCATAAAGCCTAAAACCTAAACCATAAACCACAAACCCTAAATCCTAAACCCTAGAACCTAAACCCTAAACCAAAAACACACATAAACCCTAAATTATAAACCCTAAACCTTAAACCATAAACACTTAACCCCAAACCATAAACCCTAAACCCTAAATCCTAAACCACAAAACCAAAAGACTAAACCGTAAACCATAAACCCTCAACCGTAAACCATAAACCCTAAACCCTACACCCTTAACACTAAACCATAAATCCTAAAGCCTAAAGCCTAAAGCCTAAACCCTAAATCCTACGCCCTAAACCACACCCTAAATCCTAAATCATAAACCCTCAAACCCAAACCATAAACCTTAAATCCTTACACCCTAAACCCTAAACTAGAAATCCTCAAGCCCAAACCATAAACCCTAAACCCTAAATCCTACACCCTTAACCATTAAACCACAAATCCTAAAGCCTAAACGCTAAATCCTAAACCCTAAAGCATAAACCCTAAACCCTAAACCATAAACTCTCAACCCCAAACCATAAACTATAAACCATAAACCTTAAACCCTACACCCTAAACCCTAAACCACAAACCCTAAAGCCTAAATCCTAACCACAAACCCTCAACCCCAAACAATAAATCTTAAACCATAAACCCTACACCCTAAACCTTAAACCACAAATCCTAAGCCTAAACCCTAAACCCCAAACCATAAACCCTAAAACCATAAACCCTAAACCCTACACCTTAAACACTAAACTTGAAACCCTAAAGCATAAATCCTAAACGATAAAGCCTCAACCCCAAACCATAAACACTAAACCCTAAACCGTACACCCTAAACCTTAAACCACAAACCCTAAATCCAAAACCCTAAACCATAAACCCTAAACCCCGATCCATAACACCTAAACCCGACACCCAAAAAACCCCTAAACCCTACATCGTAAATCTTAAACCACAAACCCTAAAGCCTAAACCTTAAACCATAAACACTCAACCCCAAACCATAAACCCTAGACCCTACACCGTAAACCATAAATCACAAACCTTAAAACCTAAACCCTAAACTATAAACCCTAAACCCGAAACCATAAACCTTCAACCCTAAACCATAAACCCTAAACTCTAAACCCTACACCCTTAACCCTAAACTACAAAGACAAAAAACTAAACCCTAAACTAGCCTAAACCCTCAACCCCAAACCATAAACCCTAAACCCTTATGCCTAAACCCTAAACCATAAATCCTAAGGCCTAAACCCCGAACCCAAAACCCTAAACCCAAAATCCTAAGCCCTAAACCCACTAACCCTAAACCATAAATCCTCAAACCCGAACCATAAACCCTAAACCCTAAACCCTAAACCCGAACCATAATCCTTAAAGCCTAAACGTTAAACTATAAACCCTAAACCCTAAACCATAAACCCTCAACCCCAAAGCATAGACCTTAAACCCTAAACCCAAAACCATAAACCCTAAAACCCTAAACCCTAAACCATCAACCCTAAACCCTAGACCCTAAACCCCAAACCATAAACCGTACCCGTAAAGCCTCAACCCCAAACCATAAACCATAAACCCTAAACCCTACACATTAGACACTAAACCCTAAACCCTAAACCCAAAACCCAAAACCCAAAACCCAAAATCCTAAACCATAAAGCCTAAAACCTAAACCATAAACCACAAACCCTAAATCCTAAACCAATCCTAAGCCTAAACCCTAAACCCCAAACCATAAACCCTAAAACCCTAAACCCTACACCCTAAACACTAAACTTGAAACCCTAAAGCATAAACCCTAAACGATAAAGCATCAATCCCAAACCATAAACCCCAAACCCTAAACCGTACACCCTAAACCCTAAACCACAAACCCTAAATCCAAAACCCTAAACCATAAACCCTAAACCCCGATCCATAACACCTAAACCCGACACCCAAAACTCTAACCAAAATTTCTAAAGCCTAAACCCTAAACTATAAACCCTAAACCCTAAACCATAAACCCTCAACCCCAAAGCATAAACTCTAAACCCTAAATGGTACACCCTACTAAACCCTAAACCCTAAACCCTACACCACCCTAAACATTAAACCAGAAACCCTAAACCCTAAACCCTACACACTAAACCTTAAACCACTAACCCTAAACCATAAATCCTCAAACCCGAACCATAAAGCCTAAACCCTAAACCCTAAACCCGAACCATAATCCTTAAAGCCTAAACGCTAAACAATAAACCCTAAACCCTAAACCATAAACCCTCAACCCCAAAGCATAGCCCTTAAACCCTAAACCCAAAACCATAAACCCTAAAACCCTAAACCCTCAACCCTAAACCCTAGACCCTAAACCCTAAACCATAAACCCTACTCGTAAAGCCTCAACCCCAAACCATAAACCATAAACCCTAAACCCTACACACTAGACACTAAACCCTAAACCCAAAACCCAAAACCCTAAACCCTAAACCATAAAGCCTAAAACCTAAACCATAAACCACAAACCCTAAATCCTAAACCCTAAAACCTAAACCCTAAACCCTAAACCAAAAACACGCATAAACCCTAAATTATAAACCCTAAACCTTAAACCATAAACACTTAACCCCAAACCATAAACCCTAAACCCTAAATCCTAAACCACAAAACCAAAACACTAAACCGTAAACCATAAACCCTCAACCGTAAACCATAAACCCTAAACCCTACACCCTTAACACTAAACCACAAATCCTAAAGCCTAAAGCCTAAAGCCTAAACCCTAAATCCTACGCCCTAAACCACACCCTAAATCCTAAATCATAAACCCTCAAACCCAAACCATAAACCCTAAATCCTACACCCTAAACCCTAAACCCTAAACCATAAACCCTAAACCCTAAACCATAAACCCTAAACACTTAACCCCAAACCATAAACCCTAAACCCTAAATCCTAAACCACAAAACCAAAACACTAAACCGTAAACCATAAACCCTCAACCGTAAACCATAAACCCTAAACCCTAAACCCTAAACACTAAATCTTAAACCAAAAACCCTAAAGCCTAAATGCTAAAATCTAAAACCTAAAGCATAAACCCAAAACCCTAAACCATAAACCCTCAACCCCAAACCATAAACTATAAACCATAAACCCTAAACCCTAAACCACAAACCCTAAAGCCTAAATCCTAAACTATAAACCTTCAACCCTAAACCCTACATCGTAAATCTTAAACCACAAACCCTAAAGCTTAAACTCCTACACCCTAGTCACTAAACACTAAACCCTAATCCCTAAACCCTAACCCTAAACCCTAACCCTAAACCCTAAACCCTAAACCCTAAACTATAAACCATAAACCTGACACCATAAACCTTCAACCCTAAACCATAAACCCTAAACCATAAACACTAAACCCCAAACGCTACACCTTAAACCCTAAATCACAAACCCTAAACCCTATACCCTAAACCATAAACTCTTAACCCCAAACCATAAACCCTCAACCCCAAACTATAAACCGTAAACCGTAAACCCTACACCATAGACACTAAACTCTAAACCCTAA
>NC_029793.2:75508532-75531032 GCF_000816755.2 Arachis ipaensis | reverse complement strand
CCCTAAACCATAAACCCCAAATCCTAAAGCCTAAAGCCTAAACCCTAACCCCTATACCATGAACTATAAACCCTAAACCTTAAACCATAAACCCTCAACCCCAAACCATAAATCCTAAACCCTAAACCACAAATCCTAAAGTCTAAACCCTAAACCATAACCCCTCAACCCAACCATATACCCTAAACCATACACTAAACCAAACATCTTTAACCCTAAGCCAAAAACACTAAAGCCTAAAGCATAAACCCTAAATCCTAAACCCTAAACCCTAAACCACAAACCCTAAAGGCTAACCATAAACCCTGAACCCTAAAGCATAAACCCTAAACTATAAACCATAAACCCCAAACCATAGATTCTAAACCCTAAACCCTAAACCCTACACCACCCTAAACATTAAACCAGAAACCCTAAACCCTAAACCCTACACACTAAACCTTAAACCACTAACCCTAAACCATAAATCCTCAAACCCGAACCATAAAGCCTAAACCCTAGACCCTAAACCCGAACCATAATCCTTAAAGCCTAAACGCTAAACTATAAACCCTAAACCCTAAACCATAAACCCTCAACCCCAAAGCATAGACCTTAAACCCTAAACCCAAAACCATAAACCCTAAAACCCTAAACCCTCAACCCTAAACCCTAGACCCTAAACCCTAAACCATAAACCCTACTCGTAAAGCCTCAACCCCAAACCATAAACCATAAACCCAAAATCCTACACACTAGACACTAAACCCTAAACCCTAAACCCAAAACCCAAAACCCAAAACCCTAAACCCTAAACCATAAAGCATAAAACCTAAACCATAAACCACAAACCCTAAATCCTAAACCCTAAAACCTAAACCCTAAACCCTAAACCAAAAACACTCATAAACCCTAAATTATAAACCCTAAACCTTAAACCATAAACACTTAACCCCAAACCATAAACCCTAAACCCTAAATCCTAAACCACAAAACCAAAACACTAAACCGTAAACAATAAACCCTCAACCGTAAACCATAAACCCTAAACCCTACACCCTTAACACTAAACCACAAATCCTAAAGCCTAAAGCCTAAACCCTAAACCCTAAATCCTACGCCCTAAACCACACCCTAAATCCTAAATCATAAACCCTCAAACCCAAACCATAAACCCTAAATCCTACACCCTAAACCCTAAACTAGAAATCCTCAAGCCCAAACCATAAACCCTAAACCCTAAATCCTACACCCTTAACCATTAAACCACAAATCCTAAAGCCTAAACGCTAAATCCTAAACCCTAAAGCATAAACCCTATACCCTAAACCATAAACTCTCAACCCCAAACCCTAAACTATAAACCCTAAACCTTAAACCCTACACCCTAAACCCTAAACCACAAACCCTAAAGCCTAAATCCTAACCACAAACCCTCAACCCCAAACAATAAATCTTAAACCATAAACCCTACACCCTAAACCTTAAACCACAAATCCTAAGCCTAAACCCTAAACCCCAAACCATAAACCCTAAAACCATAAACCCTAAACCCTACACCCTAAACACTAAACTTGAAACCCTAAAGCATAAATCCTAAACGATAAAGCCTCAACCCCAAACCATAAACACTAAACCCTAAACCGTACACCCTAAACCTTAAACAACAAACCCTAAATCCAAAACCCTAAACCATAAACCCTAAACCCCGATCCATAACCCCTAAACCCTACACCCAAAACTCTAACCAAAATTTCTAAAGCCTAAACCCTAAACTATAAACCCTAAACCCTAAACTATAAACCCTCAACCCCAAAGCATAAACTCTAAACCCTAAATGGTACACCATAAACCCTAAATCCTACACCCTTAACCCTAAACCACAAACCCTAAACCCTAAACCCTAAATCCTAAACCCTAAACACTAAATCTTAAACCAAAAACCCTAAAGCCTAAATGCTAAAATCTAAAACCTAAAGCATATAAACCCAAAACCCTAAACCATAAACCCTCAACCCCAAACCATAAACTATAAACCCTAAACCCTAAACCCTAAACCACAAACCCTAAAGCCTAAATCCTAAACTATAAACCTTCAACCCTAAACCCTGCATCGTAAATCTTAAACCACAAACCCTAAAGCTTAAACCTTAAACCATAAACACTCAACCCCAAACCATAAACCCTAAACCCTACACCGTAAACCATAAATCACAAACCTTAAAACCTAAACACTAAACTATAAACCCTAAACCCGAAACCATAAACCTTCAACCCTAAACCATAAACCCTAAACTCTAAACCCTACACCCTTAACCCTAACTACAAAGACAAAAGCCTAAACCCTAAACCCTAAACCCTAAACCCTAAACCATAAACCCTAAACCCTTATGCCTAAACCCTAAACCATAAATCCTAAGGCCTAAACCCCGAACCCAAAACCCTAAACCCAAAATCCTAAGCCCTAAACCCTAAACCATAAACCCTAAACGATAAACCCCAAAGCCTAAACCCTAAATCACAACCCTTAAACACAAAACCATAAATCCTCAACCCCCTAAACCATAAACCCTAAAGCATACCCTAAACCCTAAACCCTAAACCCTAAACCCCTAACCCTAAACCCTAAACCCTAAACCTCAAACCTTAAACCACAAACACTAAAGCATAAACCATATACCCTAAATCATAAAGCACAAACCCTAAAGCCTAAACCCTAAACTACAAACAATAAACCCTAAACCATTAACCATCAATCCTAAGCCATAAACCCTAAACCCTAAACCCTACACCCGAAACCACAAACCCTAAACCCTAAACCATAAACCCTCAACCCCAAACCATAAACCCTACACACTACACCCTAAACCCAAAACCAAAAACCCTCAAGCCCAAACCATAAACCCTAAACCAGAAACCCTAAACCAAAATCCTAAACCCTAAACCCTAAACCGTACACACTAAACCTTAAACCACTAACTCTAAACCATAAATCCTCAACCCCGAACCATAAACCCTGAACCCTAAACCCGAACCATAATCCTTAAAGCCTAAACGCTAAACTATAAACCCTAAACACTAAACCATAAACCCTCACCCCCAAAGCATAGACCTTAAACCCTAAACCCAAAACCATAAACGCTAAAACCCTAAACCCTCAACCCTAGACCCTAAACCCCAAACCATAAACCGTAAACCCTAAACCCTACACACTAGAAACCAAACCCTAAACCCTAAACCCTAAACCTTAAACCCTAAACCCAAAACCCTTAAGCCCAAAGACGAAACCCTAAACCCTAAAGCCTAATACCTAAACCATAAACCATATAACCTAAACCCTAAACCCTAAACCCTAAACCCTAAACCCTAAACCCTAAAGCCTAAACCCTAAACCCTAAACCCTTAAACCCTAAACCCTAAACCCTAAACCCTAAACCCTAAACCCTAAACAATAAATTCTAAACCCTAAACCCTAAAGCCTAAACCCTAAACCCCAAACACTAAATCCTAAACCCTAAACCATAAACTATAAACCCTAAACCCTAAACCATAAACAATAAACCCTAAACCACAAACATACCGAAACCATAAACTATAAACCCTAAACGTTAAACTATAAACCATCAACCCCAAACCATAAACCTTTAACCCTCAACCACAAACCCTAAAGCCTAAAGCCTAAACCCTAAATCCTAAACCCTAAACACTAGACCATAAACCCTAAACCCTAAACACTAAATCCTAAACCATAAACCATAAACCCTAAATCCTACTACACCTTTTAACCATAAACCATAAACCCTAAATCCTAAACCCCAAACCCTAAACCACAAACACTAAAGCATAAACCCTACACCCTAAACCATAAACCACAAACCCTAAAGCCTTCATAAACTATAAATCCTAAACCCTAAACAATAAATAAACCATCAACCCCAAACAATAAACCCTCAAGCCCAAACCATAAACCCTAAACCCTAAATCATACACTCTTAACCATAAACCACAAATCCTAAAGCCTAAACCCTAAATCCGCCCACAAACCCTAAAGCCTAAATGCTAAAACCTAAACCCTAACCCCATAAACCATAAACTATAAACCATAAACCCTAAACCCTACACCCTAAACCCTAAACCACAAACCCTAAAACCTAAATTCTAAACCATAAACTCTCAAACCCAAACCATAAACCCTAAACCCTACATCGTAAACCTTAAACCACAAACCCTAAAGCCTAAACCTTACACCATAAACCCTCAACGCCAAACCATAAACCCTAAACCCTACACCCTAAACCATAAATCACAAACCTTAAAGCCTAAACCCAAAACCCTAAACTATAAACCCTAAACCCGAAACCATAAACCTTCAACCCTAAACCATAAACCCTAAACAGTAAACCATACACCCTTAACCCTAAACCACAAAGACTAAAGCCTAAACCCTAAACCATAAACCCTCAACCCCAAACTATAAACCCTAAACCCTTATGCCTAAACCCTAAACCATAAATCCTAAGGCCTAAACCCCGAACCATAAACCCTAAATCCTAAACCCTAAACCCTAAACCATAAACCCCAAAGCCTAAACCCTAAATCACAACCCTTAAACCCTAAACGATAAATTCTCAACCCCCTAAACCCTAAACCCTAAACCATAAACCCTACACCATAAACCATAAGCCCTCAACCCCTAAACCCTAAATCCTAAATCATAAACCCTAAAGCGTAAACCCTAAACCCTAAACCTCAAACATTAAACCACAAACACTAAAGCATAAACCCTATACGCTAAACCATAAAGCACAAACCCTAAACTACAAACACTAAACCCTACACCATTAACCATCAACCCCAACCATAAACCCTAAACCCTAAATCCTACAGCCTAAACCACACCCTAAATCCTAAACCATAAACCCTCAACCCCAAACCATAAACCCTAAACCCTACACCATAAACCCTAAACTAGAAACCCCAAGCCCAAACCATAAACCCTAAACCCTAAATCCTACACCCTTAACCCTTAAACCACAAATCCTAAAGCATAAACGCTAAATCCTAAACCCTAAAGCATAAACCGTAAACCCTAAACCATAAACTCTCAACCCCAAACCATAACCTATAAACCCTAAACCTTAAACCCTACCCCTAAACCCTAAACCACAAACCCTAAAGCCTAAATCCTAAACCATAAACCCTCAACCCCAAACAATAAATCTTAAACCCTAAACCCTACACCCTAAACCTTAAACCACAAATCCTAAGCATAAACCCTAAACCCCAAACCATAAACCCTAAAATCCTAAACCCTAAATCCTAAACCCTACATCGTAAACCTTAAACCACAAACCCTAAAGCCTAAACCCTAAACCATAAACCATAAAGCATAAACCCTAAACACTAAACTTGAAACCCTAAACAATAAAGCATTAACCCCAAACCATAAACCCTAAACCCTAAACCGTACACCCTAAACCTTAAACCACAAACCCTAAATCCAAAACCCTAAACCATAAACCCTCAACCCCGATCCATAACCCCTAAACCCTACACCCAAAACTCTAACCAAAATTTCTAAAGCCTAAACCCTAAACTATAAACCCTAAATCCTAAACCATAAACCCTCAACCCCAAAGCATAAACTCTAAACCCTAAATGGTACACCCTAAACCCTAAATCCTACACCCTTAACCCTAAACCACAAACGCTAAACCCTAAACCCTAAATCCTAAACCCTAAACACTAAACCTTAAACCAAAAACCCTAAATCCTAAATGCTAAAACCTAAAACCTAAAGCATAAACACAAAACCCTAAACCATAAACCCTCAACCCCAAACCATAAACTATAAACCATAAACCCAAAACCCTAAACCACAAACCCTAAAGCCTAAATCCTAAACCATAAACCTTCAACCCTAAACCCTACATCGTAAATCTTAAACCACAAACCCTAAAGCCTAAACCTTAAACCATAAACACTCAACCCCAAACCATAAACCCTAGACCCTACACCGTAAACCATAAATCACAAACCTTAAAGCCTAAACCCTAAACTATAAACCCTAAACCCGAAACCATAAACCTTCAACCCTAAACCATAAACCCTAATGATGTGCGGAAAACGATCCGACACAAAACTCACCGGCAAGTGTACCGGGTCGCATCAAGTAATAATAACTCACATGAGGGGTAAATTGCAGGAAATAAAAGAGAACAGAAAATAAAAGTGCTGAATCTTAAAGAACAAGAAATTAAATGGCAGAAACTTAGAACGCAAGAAATGTAAATTGCAGAATCTTAGAATGCAAGAAATGTAAATTGCAGAATCTTAGAATGCAAGAAATGTAAATGGCTTGAATTGTAAATGGATCAGGGAAGTGGGATTGCAAAAATTAAACAAGAGAGCAGTAAATCTCAACAAACAGAAACTTAGAAGATGGATCTAATTGAACCGGATCTTAAATGCAAATGAAAATAACCTTGGTGTAGCAATGTAACAAGGAAATTGAAATTGAAAGATGTAGATCTCAGGACTCAAGAGACTAGATAACCAAGTCTAGATCTCACTGCCTTCTTAGATCCAAATTTAGAATTCAATTGCAAGAGATTAAAAATCAAAACAGAAGAAAACTTGGATTCAAATCTCAATTCTCCAATGGTGAAGTGAAAGAAACAAAAAGAGATCTCAAGGTGAGATTGAGACAGAATTTCCTCAATTCTTCAACACCCAAGACTCTAAATCTCCAAATAGCTCAAAACCCAAAAGTTCTCTACTGTGAATACTATGAAAACTCTTAAAGAAAACTCAAAACCCTAAATCCTAAATCCTAAATCCTAAACCACAAATCCTACACCCTTAACCCTAAAGCATAAACCCTAAACCCTAAAATCCTAAACCCTAAACCCTAAATCCTACACCCTAAACCCTAAACCCTAAGCCCTAAATCCTACACCCTTAACCCTTAAACCACAAATCCTAAAGCCTAAATGCTCCTAAACCCTGAAGCATAAACCCTAAACCCTAAACCATAAACTCTCAACACCAAACCAAAAACTATAAACCCTAAACCCTAAACCCTACCCTAAACCCTAAAGCCTAAACCTTAAACCATAAACCCTCAACCCCAAACCATAAACCCTAAACCCTACATCATAAACCATAAATCACAAACCTTAAAGCCTAAACCCTAAACTATAAACCCTAAACCTGAAACCATAAACCTTCAACCCTAAACCATAAACCCTAAACCATAAACACTAAACCCTAAACGCTACACCTTAAACCCTAAATCACAAACCCTAAACCATATACCCTAAACCATAAACTCTTAACCCCAAACCATAAACCCTCAACCCCAAACCATAAACCCTAAACCCTACATCATAAACCATAAATCACAAACCTTAAAGCCTAAACCCTAAACTATAAACCCTAAACCTTAAACCATAAACCCTCAACCCCAAACCATAAATCCTAAACCCTAAACCGCAAATCCTAAAGTCTAAACCCTAAACCATAACCCCTCAACCCCAAACCATATACCCTAAACCCTACACTAAACCAAACATCTTTAACCCTAAGCCACAAACACTAAAGCCTAAAGCCTAAACCCTAAATCCTAAACACTAAACACTAAGCCCTAAACCCTAAACCACAAACCCTAAAGGCTAAACCATAAACCCTGAACCCTAAAGAATAAACCCTAAGCCCTAAACCCTAAACCCTAAACCCCAAACCATAGATCCTAAATCCTAAACCCTAAACCCTACACCACCCTAAACACTAAACCAGAAACCCTAAACCCTAAACCCTAAACCGTACACACTAAACCTTAAACCACTAACCCTAAACCATAAATCCTCAAACCCGAACCATAAACCCTAAAGCCCTAAACCCAAACCATAATCCTTAAAGCCTAACGCTAAACTATAAACCCTAAACCCTAAACCATAAACCCTCAACCCCAAAGCATAGACCTTAAACCCTAAACCCAAAACCCTAAACCCTAAAACCCTAAACCCTCAACCCTAAACCCTAGACTCTAAACCCCAAACCATAAACCCTACCCGTAAAGCCTCAATCCCAAACCATAAATCATAAACCCTAAATCCTATACACTAGACACTAACCCAAAACCCTAAACCCAAAACCCTAAACCCAAAACCCTAAACCATAAACCATAAAGCCTAAAACCTAAACCATAAACCACAAACCCTAAATCATAAACCCTAAAACCTAAACCCTAAACCATAAACCAAAAACACGCATAAACCCTAAATTATAAACCCTAAACCTTAAACCATAAACACTTAACCCCAAACCATAAACCCTAAACCCTAAATCCTAAACCACAAAACCAAAAGACTAAACCGTAAACCATAAACCATCAACCGCAAACCATAAACCCTAAACCCTACACCCTTAACACTAAACCACAAATCCTAAAGCCTAAACCCTAAATCCTACGCCCTAAACCACACCATAAATCCAAAATCATAAAAACCATAAATCCTCAACCCCCTAAACCATAAACCCTAAACCATAAACCCTACACCCTAAATCCTAAACCCCTAACCCTAAACCCTAAACCCTAAACCTCAAACCTTAAACCTCAAACACTAAAGCACAAACCCTAAAGCCTAAAACCTAAACTACAAACAATAAACCCTAAACCATTAACCATCAATCCTAAGACATAAACCCTAAACCCTAAACCCTACACCCGAAACCACAAACCCTAAACCCTAAACCATAAACCCTCAACCCCAAACCATAGACCTTAAACCCTAAACCCAAAACCATAAACCCTAAAACACTAAACCCTGAAACCCTATCGTCATTCTTACTAAACCAGAAACCCTAAACCAAAAACCCTAAACCCTAAACCCTAAACCCTAAACCGTACACACTAAACCTTAAACCACTAACCCTAAACCATAAATCCTCAACCCCGAACCATAAACCCTAAACCCTAAACCCTAAACCCAAACCATAATCCTTAAAGCCTAAACGCTAAACTATAAAACCTAAAGCCTAAACCATAAAACCTCACCCCCAAAGCATAGACCTTAAACCCTAAACCCAAAATCATAAACCCCAAAACCCTAAACCCTCAACCCTAGACCCTAAACCCCAAACCATAAACCCTACCCGTAAAGCCTCAACCCCAAACCATAAACCATAAACCCTAAACCCAAAACCCTAAACCCTACACACTAGAAACCAAACCTTAAACCCTAAACCCAAAACCCTAAACCTTAAACCCTAAACCCAAAACCCTTAAGCCCAAAGACGAAACCCTAAACCCTAAACCTTAAACCCTAAACCCAAAACCCTTAAGCCCAAAGACGAAACCCTAAACCCTAAAGCCTAAAACCTAAACCATAAACCAATCAAACTTACACATTAAACCCTAAACCCTATACCACAATCCCTATAGCCTAAACTATAAACAATAAACCTTCAACCCCAAAACATAACTATAAACCCTAAACCTTAAACCATAAACCCTCAACCCCAAACCATAAATCTTAAACCCTAAACCACAAACCATAAAGTCTAAACCATAAACCATAACCCCTCAACCCCAAACCATATACCCTAAACCCTACACTAAACCAAACATCTTTAACCCTAAGCCACAAACACTAAAGCCTAAAGCATAAACCCCAAATCCTAAACCCTAAACACTAAACCCTAAACCACAAACCCTAAAGGTTAAACCATAAACACTGAACCCTAAAGCATAAGCCCTAAACCCTAAACCCTAAACCCCAAACCATAGATCCTAAACCCTAAACCCTAAACCCTAAACCCTAAACCGTACACACTAAACCTTAAACCACTAACCCTTAACCATAAATCCTCAACCCCGAACCATAAACCCTAAACCCTAAACCCTAAACCCAAACCATAATCCTTAAAGCCTAAACGCTAAACTATAAACCCTAAAGCCTAAACCATAAAACCTCACCCCCAAAGCATAGACCTTAAACCCTAAACCCAAAATCATAAACCCCAAACCCCAAAACCCTAAACCCTCAACCCTAGACCCTAAACCCCAAACCATAAACCCTACCCGTAAAGCCTCAACCCCAAACCATAAACCATAAACCCTAAACCCTACACCCTAAACCCTAACCCGCAAACCCTCAAGCCCAAACCATAAACCCTCAACCCCAAAGCATAGACCTTAAACCCTAAACGCTTAACCCCAAACCATACCCCCTAAACCCTAAATCCTACCCCCTTAACCCTAAACCACAAAGCATAAACTCTAAACCCTAAATCCTACCCCCTTAACCCTAAACCACAAAGCATAAACTCTAAACCCTAAATCCTACCCCCTTAACCCTAAACCACAAAGCATAAACTCTAAACCCTAAATCCTACCCCCTTAACCCTAAACCACAAAGCATAAACTCTAAACCCTAAATCCTACCCCCTTAACCCTAAACCACAAAGCATAAACTCTAAACCCTAAATCCTACCCCCTTAACCCTAAACCACAAAGCATAAACTCTAAACCCTAAATCCTACCCCCTTAACCCTAAACCACAAAGCATAAACTCTAAACCCTAAATCCTACCCCCTTAACCCTAAACCACAAAGCATAAACTCTAAACCCTAAATCCTACCCCCTTAACCCTAAACCACAAAGCATAAACTCTAAACCCTAAATCCTACCCCCTTAACCCTAAACCACAAAGCATAAACTCTAAACCCTAAATCCTACCCCCTTAACCCTAAACCACAAAGCATAAACTCTAAACCCTAAATCCTACCCCCTTAACCCTAAACCACAAAGCATAAACTCTAAACCCTAAATCCTACCCCCTTAACCCTAAACCACAAAGCATAAACTCTAAACCCTAAATCCTACCCCCTTAACCCTAAACCACAAAGCATAAACTCTAAACCCTAAATCCTACCCCCTTAACCCTAAACCACAAAGCATAAACTCTAAACCCTAAATCCTACCCCCTTAACCCTAAACCACAAAGCATAAACTCTAAACCCTAAATCCTACCCCCTTAACCCTAAACCACAAAGCATAAACTCTAAACCCTAAATCCTACCCCCTTAACCCTAAACCACAAAGCATAAACTCTAAACCCTAAATCCTACCCCCTTAACCCTAAACCACAAAGCATAAACTCTAAACCCTAAATCCTACCCCCTTAACCCTAAACCACAAAGCATAAACTCTAAACCCTAAATCCTACCCCCTTAACCCTAAACCACAAAGCATAAACTCTAAACCCTAAATCCTACCCCCTTAACCCTAAACCACAAAGCATAAACTCTAAACCCTAAATCCTACCCCCTTAACCCTAAACCACAAAGCATAAACTCTAAACCCTAAATCCTACCCCCTTAACCCTAAACCACAAAGCATAAACTCTAAACCCTAAATCCTACCCCCTTAACCCTAAACCACAAAGCATAAACTCTAAACCCTAAATCCTACACCCTAAACCCTAACCCGCAAACCCTCAAGCCCAAACCATAAACCCTCAACCCCAAAGCATAAACTCTAAACCCTAAATGGTACACCCTAAACCCTAAATCCTACACCCTTAACCCTAAACCACAAACCCTAAACTCTAAACCCTAAATCCTAAACCCTAAACACTAAATCTTAAACCAAAAACCCTAAAGCCTAAATGCTAAAATCTAAAACCTAAAGCATAAACCCAAAACCCTAAACCATAAACCTTCAACCCTAAACCCTACACCCTTAACCCGAAACCACAAAGACTAAAGCCTAAACCCTAAACGCTACACCTTAAACCCTAAATCACAAACCCTAAACCCTAAACCGTACACCCTAAACCTTAAACCACAAACCCTAAAGCTTAAACCTTAAACCATAAACCCTCAACCTTACACCGTAAACCATAAATCACAAACCTTAAAGCCTAAACCCTAAACGCTACACCTTAAACCCTAAATCACAAACCCTAAACCCTAAACCGTACACCCTAAACCTTAAACCACAAACCCTAAAGCTTAAACCTTAAACCATAAACCCTCAACCTTACACCGTAAACCATAAATCACAAACCTTAAAGCCTAAACCCTAAACGCTACACCTTAAACCCTAAATCACAAACCCTAAACCCTAAACCGTACACCCTAAACCTTAAACCACAAACCCTAAAGCTTAAACCTTAAACCATAAACCCTCAACCTTACACCGTAAACCATAAATCACAAACCTTAAAGCCTAAACCCTAAACGCTACACCTTAAACCCTAAATCACAAACCCTAAACCCTAAACCGTACACCCTAAACCTTAAACCACAAACCCTAAAGCTTAAACCTTAAACCATAAACCCTCAACCTTACACCGTAAACCATAAATCACAAACCTTAAAGCCTAAACCCTAAACGCTACACCTTAAACCCTAAATCACAAACCCTAAACCCTAAACCGTACACCCTAAACCTTAAACCACAAACCCTAAAGCTTAAACCTTAAACCATAAACCCTCAACCTTACACCGTAAACCATAAATCACAAACCTTAAAGCCTAAACCCTAAACGCTACACCTTAAACCCTAAATCACAAACCCTAAACCCTAAACCGTACACCCTAAACCTTAAACCACAAACCCTAAAGCTTAAACCTTAAACCATAAACCCTCAACCTTACACCGTAAACCATAAATCACAAACCTTAAAGCCTAAACCCTAAACGCTACACCTTAAACCCTAAATCACAAACCCTAAACCCTAAACCGTACACCCTAAACCTTAAACCACAAACCCTAAAGCTTAAACCTTAAACCATAAACCCTCAACCTTACACCGTAAACCATAAATCACAAACCTTAAAGCCTAAACCCTAAACGCTACACCTTAAACCCTAAATCACAAACCCTAAACCCTAAACCGTACACCCTAAACCTTAAACCACAAACCCTAAAGCTTAAACCTTAAACCATAAACCCTCAACCTTACACCGTAAACCATAAATCACAAACCTTAAAGCCTAAACCCTAAACGCTACACCTTAAACCCTAAATCACAAACCCTAAACCCTAAACCGTACACCCTAAACCTTAAACCACAAACCCTAAAGCTTAAACCTTAAACCATAAACCCTCAACCTTACACCGTAAACCATAAATCACAAACCTTAAAGCCTAAACCCTAAACGCTACACCTTAAACCCTAAATCACAAACCCTAAACCCTAAACCGTACACCCTAAACCTTAAACCACAAACCCTAAAGCTTAAACCTTAAACCATAAACCCTCAACCTTACACCGTAAACCATAAATCACAAACCTTAAAGCCTAAACCCTAAACGCTACACCTTAAACCCTAAATCACAAACCCTAAACCCTAAACCGTACACCCTAAACCTTAAACCACAAACCCTAAAGCCTAAAGCATAAACCCCAAATCCTAAACCCTAAACACTAAACCCTAAACCACAAACCCTAAAGGCTAAACCATAAACCCTGAACCCTAAAGCATAAGCCCTAAACCCTAAACCCTAAACCCCAAACCATAGATCCTAAACCCTAAACCCTAAACCCTACACCACCCTAAACACTAAACCAGAAACCCTAAACCAAAAACCCTAAACCCTAAATCCTAAACCCTAAACCCTAAACCGTACACACTAAACCTTAAACCACTAACCCTAAACCATAAATCCTCAACCCCGAACCATAAACCCTAAACCCTAAACCCTAAACCCAAACCATAATCCTTAAAGCCTAAACGCTAAACTATAAACCCTAAAGCCTAAACCATAAACCCTCACCCCCAAAGCATAGACCTTAAACCCTAAACCCAAAACCATAAACCCTAAAACCCTAAACCCTCAACCCTAGACCTTAAACCCCAAACCATAAACCCTACCCGTAAAGCCTCAACCCCAAACCATAAACCATAAACCCTAAACCCTACACACTAGAAACCAAACCTTAAACCCTAAACCCAAAACCCTAAACCTTAAACCCTAAACCCAAAACCCTTAAGCCCAAAGACGAAACCCTAAACCCTAAAGCCTAAAACCTAAACCATAAACCATAAACCACAAACCCTAAAACCTAAACCCTAAACCCTAAACCAAAAACACGGATAAACCCTAAATTATAAACCCTAAACCTTAAACCATAAACACTTAACCCCAAACCATAAATCCTAAACCCTAAATCCTAAACCACAAACCCAAAAGACTAAACCGTAAACCATAAACCCTCAACCGCAAACCATAAACCCTAAACCCTACACCCTTAACCCTAAATCACAAATCCTAAAGCCTAAAGCCGAAAGCCTAAATCCTAAACGTTAAACACTAAACCCTAAACCGAAAACCATAAAGCCTAAACCCTAAACCCTAAAGTATATAACCTACACCCTAAACCATAAAGCATAAACACTAAACCCTAACTCTTAAACCTTCAACCCCAAACCAACCTTAAACCCTAAACCCTACACCCTAAACCCTACACACTAAACCATAAACCACAAACCTTAAAGCCTAAACTACAAACCATAAACCCTCAACCCCAAACCATGAACCCTAAACCATAAACCGTACACCCTAAACCTTAAACCACAAACCCTAAACACTAAACCATAAACCATAAACCCTCAACCCCAAAGCATAAACCCTAAACCCTAAATGGTACACCCTAAACCTAAAATCTTACACCCTTAACCCTAAAACCACAAACCGTAAAGCCAAAACCCTAAATCCTAAACCCTAAACACTAAACCTTAAAACAAAAACCCTAAAGCCTAAATGCTAAAACCTAAACCCTAAAGCATAAACCCAAAACCCAAAACCATAAACCCTCAACCCAAACCATAAACTATAAACCATAAACCCTAAACCCTACACCATAAACCCTAAACCACAAACCCTAAAGCCTAAATCCTAAGCCATAAACCCTCAACCCCAAACCATAAACCCTAAACTCTACATCATAAACTTTAAACCACAAACCCTAAAGCCTAAACCTTAAACCATAAACACTCAACACCAAACCATATACACTAAACCTTACACCCTAAACCATAAATCACAAACCTTAAAGCCTAAACCCTAAACTATAAACCATAAACCCGAAACCATAAACCTTCAACCCTAAACCCTACACCCTTAACCCGAAACCACAAAGACTAAAGCCTAAACCCTAAACTATAAACCCTCAACCCCAAACCATAAACCCTAAACCCTTATGCCTAAACCCTAAACCATAAATCCTAAGGCCTAAACACCGAACACTAAACCCTAAACCCTAAATCCTAAACCATAAACCCTAAACCATAAACCCTAAACCGCTAAACCCTAAACCCTAAACCATAAACCCTAAAGCATAAACCCTAAACCCTTAACCTCAAACGTTAAACCACAAACACTAAACCCTAAACCATTAACCATCAACCCCAAGCCATAAACCCTTAACCCTAAACCCTACACCCTAAACCACAAACCCTAAACCCTAAACCATCAACCCCAAACCATAAACCATAAATCCTACACCCTAAACCCTAAACCACAATCCCTCAAGCCCAAACCATAAACCCTAAACCCTAAATCCTACACCCTTAACCCTTAAACCACAAATCTTAAAGCCTAAACGCTAAACCCTAAACCCTAAAGCATAAACCCTAAACCCTAAACCACTACCCTAAAGCCTAAATCCGAAACCATAAACCATCAACCCCAAACCATAAACCCTAAACCCTACATCGTAAACTTTAAACCACAAACTGATACGTGGTCAAGAGGGCATTTTCGTCATCTTAGAGTTAAGGGACACAATATTAATCTCGTCACATTCAAAGATCTGAATACTAGAAGAATCATACCATGTCGGTCTTAGACATCTAGAAGACCAAAAGTTCGTCTCAAAAACAGTGGTGCTGAAACTACGACAACTCATAAGGCCCAATAGTCTAAGTCAGGACAGCAAGAAGCCCAATAATGCTTTTCAAATTCAGTGAGAGGCATAATTTATTATTTATTTCGAGTTTATTAGCTTTTATTTTAATTTATTTTTCTGTTAGAGTTTGTTAGAAGATTTGATTTAGTTATAATTTGCTTACTAGTATTTTTAGGATTTTAAAATTTAAATCAAATCTGATCTAATCCAATAAGATCAAATCTGATTTAAATTAGTTATCATATCTTTAGGATTTTAAAATTTAAATCAAATCTGATCTAATCCAAAAAGATCAAATCTGATTTAAATTAAGTTATCTTATTTTATCTTTTAGTTAGTTTGTTAATTTCCTATTTAAACACCTTCTGGTGAGACAATTTATATAACTTTTGATGAATAAAATTTTCTTAGTGCTTTATGCACGTTTTTTTAGTGTGATTAAGCGAGGTGAGTGATTTGCTTCGCTTGTTGCATGGAGAAGATTGAGTGATTCAATTTTCATCCCTCTGATATAGGTTGTCAAGGACAAGTTCTTTGAAGGTCTAGTAGGGAATGCATTCCGGTTACCTAGGCTGCTAAGAATACGTATCTTAGAGGTCTAGTAGGAAAATCCTTTATCAATCTTTTTTGTTTTTGCTGTGTCTCTTTATGCCAATAAATTCTTCTTGTTAATGCCATTCTTTCCTTGTCCCCCCCTTCTGTTAGGATTTTATTACTTTGAATGTATTAAACCCCAATTAAATCCAAACACTAAACCCTAAATCCAGAACCCTAAACCCTAAACCATAAACCCCAAAGCCTAAACCCTAAATCACAACCCCTAAACCCAAAACCATAAACCCTACACCCTAAACCCTAAATCTTAAAACCCTAAACTATAAACTAGAAACCATAAACCCTAAACCATAAACCATAAACCCTAAATAAAGCTTAAACCCTAAACCATAAACCCTCAATGCCAAACCATAAACCCTAAAACCTAAATGCTACACCTTAAATCCTAAATCACAAACCCTAAACCCTACACCCTAAACCTTAAACCGCAGACCCTAAAGCCTAAATCCTAAACCATAAATAAACCCTCAACCCCAAACCATAAACCCTAAACCCTAAACCCTAAACCATACACCCTAAACACTAAACCTAAAACCTTAAACCATAAACCCTAAACGATAAACCCTCAACCCCAAACCATAAACCCTAAACCCTAAACCGTACACCCTAAACATTAAACCACAAACCCTAAATCCTAAACCCTAAACCATAAACCCTCAACCCCGATCCATAAACCCTAAACCCTACACCCAAAACCCGAACCATAATCCCTGAAGCCTAAACCCTAAACTATAAACCATAAACCATAAACCCTCAACCCCAAAGCATAAAACCTAAACCCTAAATGGTACACACTAAACCCTAAACCTCAAACCCAAAAGCCTAAACCCTAAACCATAAACCATAAACTATAAACCATAAAGCCTAATCCCTAAAGCATAAACCCTAAAACCTAAATGCTAAAACTTAAACCCTAAACCATAAACCCAAAACCCTAAACCATAAACCCTCAACCCCAAACCATAAACTATAAACCATAAACCCTAAACCCTACACCCTAAACCCTAAACCACAAACCCTAAAGCCTAAACCATAAACCATAAACCATAAACCCTAAACCCTAAACCCTAAACCCTAAACCATAAATCACAAACCTTAAAGCCTAAACCCTAAACTATAAACCCTAAACCCGAAACCATAAACCTTCAACCCTAAACCATAAACACTAAACTCTAAACCCTACACCCTTAACCCGAAACCACAAAGACTAAAGCCTAAACCCTAAACTATAAACCCTCAACCCCAAACCATAAACCATAAACCCTTATGCCTAAACCCTAAACCATAAATCCTAAGGCCTAAACACCGAACACTAAACCCTAAACCCTAAATCCTAAACCATAAACCCTGAACCATAAACCATAAACCCTAAACCCTAAACCATAAACCCTAAACCCTAAACCCGAAATCATAAACCCTAAACCCCTAAACCCGAAACCATAAACCCTAAACCCCTAAACCATAAACCCTAAACCATAAACCCTAAAGCATAAATCCTAAACCCTTAACCTCAAACGTTAAACCACAAACACTAAACCCTAAACCATTAACCATCAACCCCAAGCCATAAACCCTAAAACCCTAAACCCTACACCCTAAACCACAAACCCTAAATCCTAAACCATAAACCCTCAACCCCAAACCATAAACCATAAACCCTACACCCTAAACCCTAAACCACAATCCCTCAAGCTCAAACCATAAACCCTAAACCCTAAATCCTACACCCTTAATCCTTAAACCACAAATCTTAAAGCCTAAACGCTAAACCCTAAACCATAAACTTACAACCCCAAACCATAAATTATAAACCCTAAACCCTAAACCCTACACCCTAAACCCTAAACCACATACCCTAAGGCCTAAATCCTAAACCATAAACCATCAACCCCAAACCATAAACCCTAAACCCTACATCGTAAACTTTAAACCACAAACTGATACGTGGTCTAGAGGGCATTTTCGTCATCTTAGAGTTAAGGGATAGAATATTAATCTCGTCACATTCAAAGATCTGAATACTAGAAGAATCATACCATGTCGGTCTTAGACATCTAGAAGACCAAAAGTTCGTCTCAAAAACAGTGGTGCTGAAACTGCGACAACTCATAAGGCCCAATAGGCTAAGTCAGGATAGCAAGAAGCCCAATAATGCTTTTCAAATTCAGTGGGAGGCATAATTTATTATTTATTTCGAATTTATTAGGCTTTTATTTTAATTTATTTTTCTGTTAGAGTTTGTTAGAAGATTTGATTTAGTTATAATTTGCTTACTAGTATTTTTAGGATTTTAAAATTTAAATCAAATCTGATCTAATCCAATAAGATCAAATCTGATTTAAATTAAGTTATCTTATTTTATCTTTTAGTTAGTTTGTTAGGTGCCTATTTAAACACCTTCTGGTGAGACAATTTATATAAATTTTGATGAATAAAATTTTCTTAGTGCTTTATGCACGTTTTTTTAGTGTGATTAAGCGAGGTGAGTGATTTGCTTCGCTTGTTGCATGGAGAAGATTGAGTCATTCAATTTTCAAGGACAAGTTCTTTGAAGGTCTAGTAGGGAATCCTTTCCGGTTACCTAGGTTGCTAAGAATAGGTATCTTAGAGGTCTAGTAGGAAAATCCTTTATCAATCTTTTTTGTTTTTGCTGTGTCTCTTTATGCCAATAAATTCTTCTTCTTAATGCCATTCTTTCCTTGTCCCCCCTTCTGTTAGGATTTTCTTACTTTGAATGTATTAAACCCCAATTAAATCCCTATCACAAACACTAAACCCTAAACCCTAAACACCAAACCCTAAACCATAAACCCCAAAGCCTAAACCCTAAATCACAACCCCTAAACCCAAAACCATCCTAAACCATAAATTCCAAAATCTTAATCCTAAACCCTAAACCATAAACCCTACACCATAAACCCTAAACCTTAAACCCCTAAACCATAAACTAGAAATCCTAAACCCTAAACCGTAAACCCTAAACCCTAAATAAAGACTAAACACTAAACCCTAAACCCTCAATGCCAAACCCTAAACCCTAAAACCTAAATGCTACACCTTAAACCCTAAATCACAAACCCTAAATCCTACACCCTAAACCTTAAACCGCAAACACTAAAGCCTAAATCCTAAACCATAAATAAACCCTCAACCCCAAACCATAAACCCTAAACCCTAAACCCTAAACCCTGCACCCTAAACACAAAACCTGAAACCTTAAAGCATAAACCCTAAACGATAAACCCTCACCCCCAAACCATAAACCCTAAACCCTAAACCGTACGCCCTAAACCTTAAACCACAAACCCTAAATCCTAAACCCTAAACCATAAACCCTCAACCCCAATCCATAAACCCTAAACCCTACACCCAAAACCCGAACCATAATCCCTAAAGCCTAAACCCTAAACTATAAACCATAAACCCTAAACCATATGCCCTCAACCCTAAAGCATAAAACCTAAACCCTAAATGGTACACACTAAACCCTAAACCTCAACAAACCCTAAAGCCTAAACCCTAAACCATAATGCCTTAACCCCAAACCATAAACCATAAACCATAAACCCTCAACCCCAAACCATAAACCATAAAGCCTAAACCCTAAAGCATAAACCATAAAACCTAAATGCTAAAACCTAAACCCTAAATCATAAACCCAAAACCCTAAACCATAAACCCTCAACCCCAAACCATAAACTATAAACCATAAACCCTAAACCCTACACCCTATACCCTAAACCACAAACCCTAAAGCCTAAATCCTAAACCATAAACCCTAAACCCTCAACCATAAACCCTAAACCCTACATCGTAAACCTTAAACCATAAACCCTAAAGCCGAAACCTGAAACCATAAACCCTCAACCCCAAACCATAAACCCCAAACCCTAAACCCTAAACCATAAATCACAAACCTTAAAGCCTAATCCCTAAACGATAAACCCTAAACCCGAAACCATAAACCTTCAGCCCTAAACAATAAACCATAAACCCTAAACTCTAAACCCCACACCCTTAACCCTAAACCACAAATGCTAAACCCTCAACCCCAAACCATAAACCCTAAATCCTAAATCCTAAACCATAAACCCTAAACCCTAAACCATAAACCCCAAAGCCTAAACCCTAAATCACAACCCTTAAACCCTAAACCATAAACACTAAACCATAAATCTTAAACCATAAACCATACACCAGAAACCCTAAACCCTAAATTCTAAAGCGTAAACCCTAAACCCTAAACCTCAAACCTTAAACCACAAACACTAAAGCATAAACCCCTATACCCTAAACCATAAAACACAAACCCTAAAGCCTAAACCCTAAACTACAAACACTAAACCCTAAACCATTAACCATCAACCCCAAGCCATAAACCCTAAACCCTAAACCCTACTCCTTAAACCACAAACCCTAAACCATAAACCATAAACCCTCAACCCCAAACTATAAACCGTAAACCCTACACCCTAAACCCTAAACTATAAACCCTCAAATCCTAAAGCCTAAACGCTAAATCCTAAATCCTAAAGCATAAACCCTAAATCCTAAACCATAAACTCTCAACCCCAAACCATAAACTATAAACCCTAAACTCTAAACCCTACACCCTAAACCCTAAACCACAAACCCTAAAGCCTAAATCCTAAACCATAAACCATCAACCCCAAACCAAAAACCCTAAACCCTAAACCCAACATCGTAAACCTTAAACCACAAACCCTAAAGCCTAAACCATAAACCATAAACCATCAACCCTAAATCCTAAACCCTAAACCATAAATCACAAACCCTAAAGCCTAAACCCTAAACTATAAATCCTAAACCCAAAACAATATACCCTCAACCCCAAACCATAAACACTAAACCCTAAACGCTACACCCTAAACCCTTAACCACAAATACTAAAGCCTAAACCCTAAACCATAAACCTTCAACCCCAAACCATAAACCCTAAACCCTTATGCCTAAACCCTAAACCATAAATCCTAAGGCATAAATCCCAAACCCTAAAGCCTAAACCCAAAATCCTGAACACTAAACCCTAAACACCAAACCCTAAACCCTAAACCATAAACTCCAAAGCCTAAACCCTAGATTATAATCCCTAAACCCTAAACCATAAATCCTCAACCCAAAACCCTAAATCCAAAACCCTAAACCATAAATTCCAAACTCTCAATCCTAAACCCTAAACCATAAACCCTACATCCTAAACCCTAAACCCTAAACACATAAACCCTAAACCGTAAATCCTAAAGCATAAACCCTAAAGCCTAAACCCTAAACCATAAATCCTCAATGCCAAACCATAAACCCTAAACCCTAAATGCTACACCTTAAACCCTAAATCGTAAACCCTAAACCCTAAACCCCAAAACATAAACCCTCAACCCTACCCTCAATCCCAAACCATAAATCGTAAACCCTAAACCCTACACCCTAGACCATAAACACTAAACCCTAGACCCTAAACCTTAAACCCTAAACCCTAAACCATAAACCCTAAAGCCTAAACCCTAAACCATAAACCATCAACCCCAAACTCTAAAGCCTAAACCCTAAACCTTAAACCCTAAACCATAAATATGCCTAAACCCTAAACTAAAAACCCTAAACCTTAAACCATAAACTCTCAACCCCAAACCATAAACCATAAACCATAAACCCTAAACCCTAAACCCTAAACCCTAAATCCTAAACCAAACACCTTTAACCCTAAGCCACAAACCCTAAAGCCTAAAGCATAAACCGTAAATCCTAAACCCTAAACCATAAATCCTAAACCACAAACCCTAAAGCCTAAACCATAAACCCTAAGCCCTAAAGCATAAGCCCTAAACCCTAAACACTAACCCCTCAACCCCAAACCATAAATCCTAAATCCTAAACCCTAAACCCTACACCCTAAACACTATACCAAAAACCCTAAACCATAAACCCTAAACGATAAACCCTCAACCCCAAACCATAAACCCTA
>NC_029793.2:75486343-75497911 GCF_000816755.2 Arachis ipaensis | reverse complement strand
TAAACCCTACACCCTAAACCCAAACCATAATCCTTAAAGCCTAAACACTAAACCCTAAACCATCAACCCCAAACCATTAACCCTAGACCCTAAACCCTAAACCCCAAACCCTATACCCTAAATGCTAAATCACAAACAATAAAAGCCTAAATCCTAAACCATAAACCCTCAACCCCAAACAATAAACCATAAATCCTTAAACCCTAAAGCATAAACCCTAAACCCTAAACCCTAAACCCCAAACCATAAACCCTAAACCACAAACATGCCTAAACCCTAAACTATAAACCCTAAACCTTAAGCCATAAACTCTCAACCCCAAACCATAAACCCTAAACCCTAAATCCTAAGCCCTAAACCCTGAACTAAACACCTTTAACCCTAAGCCACAAACGCTAAAGCCTAAAGCATAAACCGTAAATCCTAAACCCTAAAACACAAACCCTAAAGCCTAAACCATAAACCCTACCCTAAAGCATAATCCCTAAACCCTAAACCCTAACCCTTCAATCCTAAACCATAAATCCAAAACCCTAAACCATAAACCCTACACCCTAAACACTATACCAAAAACCCTAAAGCATAAACCCTAAACCCTAAACCATAAACCCTAAATGATAAACCCTCAACCCTAAACCATAAATCCTAAACCCTAAACCGTACACCCTAAACCTAAACCACTAACCCATAAGCCTAAACCCTAAACCCTAAACCCTCAACCCTTACACCCTAAACCCTAAACCCTACACCATAAACCCAAACCATAATCCTTAAAGCCTAAACACTAAACCCTAAACCATCAACCCCAAACCATTAACCCTAGACCCTAAACCCTAAAGTATAAACCCTAAACCTTAAGCCATAAACTCTCAACCCCAAGCCATAAACCCTAAACGATAAACCCTCAACCCCAAACCATAAATCCTAAATCATAAATCCTAAACCCCATATCCTAAACCCTAAACCCTCAACCCTTACACCCTAAACCCTAAAGTATAAACCCTAAACCTTAAGCCATAAACTCTCAACCCCAAACCATAAACCCTAAATCCTAAACCCTAAAACACAAACCCTAAAGCCTAAACCATAAACCCTACCCTAAAGCATAAGCCCTAAACCCTAAACCCTAACCCTTCAAACCTAAACCATAAATCCAAAACCCTAAACCATAAACCCTACACCCTAAACACTATACCAGAAACCCTAAAGCATAAACCCTAAACCCTAAAGTATAAACCCTAAACCCTAAACATCAAACCTTAAACCACAAACACTAAAGCATAAACCCTATACCCTAAACCATAAAATACAAAACCTAAAGCCTAAACCCTAAACTACAAACACTAAACACTAAACCATTAACCATCAACCCCAAGCCATAAACCACCCTAAACCACAAACCATAAACCCTAAACCATAAATCCTCAACCCCAAACCATAAACCATAAACCCTAAACCCTACACCCTAAACCCTAAACTATAAACCCTCAAGTCCAAACCATAAACCCTAAACCCTAAATCCTACACCCTTATCCCTTAAACCACAAATCCTAAAGCCTAAACGCTAAATCCTAAATCCTAAAGCATAAACCCTAAACCCTAAACCATAAACTCTCAACCCCAAACCATAAACTATAAACCCTAAACCCTAAACCCTACACCAAACCGTAAACCACAAACCCTGAAGCCTAAATCCTAAACCATAAACCATCAACCCCAAACCATAAAACCTAAACCCTAAACCCTACATCGTAAATCTTAAACCATAAACCCTAAAGCCTAAACCCTAAACCATAAACCTTAAACCAAAACCATAAACCCTAAACCCTAAACCATAAATCACAAACCCTAAACCCTAAACCCAAAACTATAAACCTTAAACCCGAAACAATAAACCCTCAACCCCAAACCATAAACATTAAACGCTAAACGCTACACCTTAAACCCTAAATAACAAATCCCAAACCATAAACCCTCATCCCTACCCTCAACCCCAAACCATAAACACTAAACCCTACACCCCAGACCATAAACACTAAACCCTAGACCCTAAACCTTAAACCCTAAACCCTAAACCATAAACTTGCCTAAACCCTAAACTATAAACCCTAAACCTTAAACCATAAACTCTCAACCCCAAACCATAAACCCTAAACCCTAAACCATAAACCCTAAACCCTAAACCCTGAACCAAACAACTTTAACCCTAATCCACAAACCCTAAAGCCTAAAGCATAAACTGTAAATCCTAAACCCTAAACCATAAAGCCTAAACCACAAACCCTAAAGCCTAAACCATAAACCCTAAGCACTAAAGCATAAGCCCTAAACCCTCAACCCCGAACCATAAATCCTAAACCCTAAAACCCTACACCCTACCCCCTAAACACTATACCAGAAACCATAAAGCATAAACCCTAAACGATAAACCCTCAACCCCAAACCATAAATCCTAAACCCTAAACTGTACACCCTAAACCTAAACCACAAACCCAAAAGCCTAAACCATAAACCATAAACCCTCAACCCCGAACCATAAACCCTAAACCCTACACCCTAAACCCGAACCATAATCCCTAAAGCCTAAACACTAAACCCTAAACCATTAAACCCAAACCATTAACCCTAGATCCTAAACCCTAAACCCCAAACCCTACACCCTAAATGCTAAATCACAAACAATAAAATCCTAAATCCTAAACCATAAACCCTAAATCCCAAACCATAAACCATAAACACTAAACCCTAAACCCTAAACCCTAAAACCCTAAACCCCAAACCCCTAAAGCCTAAACCCTCAACCGCAAACATGCCTAAACCCTAAACTATAAACCCTAAACCTTAAACCATAAACTCTCAACCCCAAACCCCAAAACCCTAAACCCTAAACCCTACACCCTAGACCATAAACACTAAACCCTAGACCCTAAACCTTAAACCCTAAACCCTAAACCATAAGCCCTAAAGCCTAAACCCTAAACCATAAACCATCAATCCCAAACTCTAAAGCCTAAACCCTAAACCTTAAACCCTAAACCATAAATATGCCTAAACCCTAAACTATAAACCCTAAACCTTAAACCATAAACTCTCAACCCCAAACCATAAACCATAAACCATAAACACTAAACCCTAAATCCTAAATCCTAAACCAAACACCTTTAACCCTAAGCCACAAACCCTAAAGCCTAAAGCATAAACCGTAAATCCTAAACCCTAAACCATAAATCCTAAACCACAAACCCTAAAGCCTAAACCATAAACTCTAAGACCTAAAGCATAAGCCCTAAACCCTAAACCCTAACCCCTCAACCCCAAACCATAAATCCTAAGCCCTAAACTCTAAACCCTACACCCTAAACACTATACCAAAAACCCTAAACCATAAACCCTAAACGATAAACCCTCAACCCCAAACCATAAATCCTAAACCCTAAACCGTACACCCTAAACCTAAACCACTAACCCATAAGCCTAAACACTAAAACATAAACCCTCAACCCCAAACCATAAACCTTAAACCCTACACCCTAAACCCAAACCATAATCCTTAAAGCCTAAACACTAAACCCTAAACCATCAACCCCAAACCATTAACCCTAGACCCTAAACCCTAAACCCCAAACCCTATACCCTAAATGCTAAATCACAAACAATAAAAGCCTAAATCCTAAACTATAAACCCTCAATCCCAAACAATAAACCATAAACACTAAATCATAAATCCTAAACCCCATACCCCTAAAGCCTAAACCCCAAACCATAAACCCTAAACCACAAACATGCATAAACCCTAAACTATAAACCCTAAACCTTAAGCCATAAACTCTCAACCCCAAACCATAAACCCTAAACCCTAAATCCTAAGCCCTAAACCCTGAACTAAACACCTTTAACCCTAAGCCACAAACGCTAAAGCCTAAAGCATAAACCGTAAATCCTAAACCCTAAACCATAAATCCTAAACCACAAACCCTAAAGCCTAAACCATAAACCCTACCCTAAAGCATAATCCCTAAACCCTAAACCCTAACCCTTCAATCCTAAACCATAAATCCAAAACCCTAAACCATAAACCCTACACCCTAAACACTATACCAGAAACCCTAAAGCATAAACCCTAAACCCTAAACCATACACCCTAAATGATAAACCCTCAACCCTAAACCATAAATCCTAAACCCTAAACCGTACACCCTAAACCTAAACCACTAACCCATAAGCCTAAACACTAAAACATAAACCCTCAACCCCAAAACATAAACCTTAAACCCTACACCCTAAACCCAAACCATAATCATTAAAGCCTAAACACTAAACCCTAAACCATCAACCCCAAACCATTAACCCTAGACCCTAAACCCTAAACCCCAAACCCTATACCCTAAATGCTAAATCACAAACAATAAAAGCCTAAATCCTAAACCATAAACCCTCAACCCCAAACCATAAATCCTAAACCCTAAACCGTACACCCTAAACCTAAACCACTAACCCTAAACCGTACACCCTAAACCTAAACCACTAACCCTAAACCGTACACCCTAAACCTAAACCACTAACCCTAAACCGTACACCCTAAACCTAAACCACTAACCCTAAACCGTACACCCTAAACCTAAACCACTAACCCTAAACCGTACACCCTAAACCTAAACCACTAACCCTAAACCGTACACCCTAAACCTAAACCACTAACCCTAAACCGTACACCCTAAACCTAAACCACTAACCCTAAACCGTACACCCTAAACCTAAACCACTAACCCTAAACCGTACACCCTAAACCTAAACCACTAACCCTAAACCGTACACCCTAAACCTAAACCACTAACCCTAAACCGTACACCCTAAACCTAAACCACTAACCCTAAACCGTACACCCTAAACCTAAACCACTAACCCTAAACCGTACACCCTAAACCTAAACCACTAACCCTAAACCGTACACCCTAAACCTAAACCACTAACCCTAAACCGTACACCCTAAACCTAAACCACTAACCCTAAACCGTACACCCTAAACCTAAACCACTAACCCTAAACCGTACACCCTAAACCTAAACCACTAACCCTAAACCGTACACCCTAAACCTAAACCACTAACCCTAAACCGTACACCCTAAACCTAAACCACTAACCCTAAACCGTACACCCTAAACCTAAACCACTAACCCTAAACCGTACACCCTAAACCTAAACCACTAACCCTAAACCGTACACCCTAAACCTAAACCACTAACCCTAAACCGTACACCCTAAACCTAAACCACTAACCCTAAACCGTACACCCTAAACCTAAACCACTAACCCTAAACCGTACACCCTAAACCTAAACCACTAACCCTAAACCGTACACCCTAAACCTAAACCACTAACCCTAAACCGTACACCCTAAACCTAAACCACTAACCCTAAACCGTACACCCTAAACCTAAACCACTAACCCTAAACCGTACACCCTAAACCTAAACCACTAACCCTAAACCGTACACCCTAAACCTAAACCACTAACCCTAAACCGTACACCCTAAACCTAAACCACTAACCCTAAACCGTACACCCTAAACCTAAACCACTAACCCTAAACCGTACACCCTAAACCTAAACCACTAACCCTAAACCGTACACCCTAAACCTAAACCACTAACCCTAAACCGTACACCCTAAACCTAAACCACTAACCCTAAACCGTACACCCTAAACCTAAACCACTAACCCTAAACCGTACACCCTAAACCTAAACCACTAACCCTAAACCGTACACCCTAAACCTAAACCACTAACCCTAAACCGTACACCCTAAACCTAAACCACTAACCCTAAACCGTACACCCTAAACCTAAACCACTAACCCTAAACCGTACACCCTAAACCTAAACCACTAACCCTAAACCGTACACCCTAAACCTAAACCACTAACCCTAAACCGTACACCCTAAACCTAAACCACTAACCCTAAACCGTACACCCTAAACCTAAACCACTAACCCTAAACCGTACACCCTAAACCTAAACCACTAACCCTAAACCGTACACCCTAAACCTAAACCACTAACCCTAAACCGTACACCCTAAACCTAAACCACTAACCCTAAACCGTACACCCTAAACCTAAACCACTAACCCTAAACCGTACACCCTAAACCTAAACCACTAACCCTAAACCGTACACCCTAAACCTAAACCACTAACCCTAAACCGTACACCCTAAACCTAAACCACTAACCCTAAACCGTACACCCTAAACCTAAACCACTAACCCTAAACCGTACACCCTAAACCTAAACCACTAACCCTAAACCGTACACCCTAAACCTAAACCACTAACCCTAAACCGTACACCCTAAACCTAAACCACTAACCCTAAACCGTACACCCTAAAAACCCTAAACCCTAAAACCCTAAACCCTAAACCCCAAACCCCTAAAGCCTAAACCCTCAACCGCAAACATGCCTAAACCCTAAACTATAAACCCTAAACCTTAAACCATAAACTCTCAACCCCAAACCATAAACCCTAAACCATAAAACCCTAAACGCTGAACCAAACACCTTTAACCCTAAGCCATAAACGCTAAAGCCTAAAGCATAAACCGTAAATCCTAAACCCTAAATCACAAACCCTAAAGCCTAAACCATAAACCCAAAGCCCTAAAGCATAAGCCCTAAACCCTAAAGCCTAACCCTTCAATCCCAAACCATAAATCGAAAACCCTAAATCCTAAACCCTACATCGTAAACACTACACCAGAAACCCTAATGCATAAACCCTAAAGCATAAACACTAAATCATAAACCCTCAACCCTAAACCATAAACCCTAAACCCTAAACCGTACACCCTAAACCTTAAACCACAAACCCAAAAGCATAAACCCTAAACCATAATCCCTCGTCCCCGAACCCTGAACCATAATAAACCCTACACCCTAAACCCGAACCATAATCCTTAAAGCCTAAATCCTAAACCCTAAACCATCAACCCCAAACAATAAACCCTAGACCCTAAACCCTAAACCCCAAAACCTACAAACTAAATGCTAAACCACAAACAATAAAAGCCTAAATCCTAAACCATAAACCCTCAACCCCAAACCATAAACCTTAAACCCTAAACCCTACAACCTAAACCTTAAACCACAAACCCTAAAGCCTAAATCCTAAACCATAAACCCTTAACCCCAAACCACAAACCCTAAACCCTACACGCTAAACCATAAACCCTAAACCCTAAACCACAAACCCCAAATCCTAAAGCATAAACCCTAAACCCTAACCCATAAACCCTAAACCACAAACAAGCCTAAACCCTAAACCTTAAACCATAAATCCTCAACCATAAACCACAAACCCTAAAGTCTAAACTCTAAACCATAAACCATCAACCCCAAACCATAAACCCTAAACCCTACCCTAAACCAAACACCTTTAACCCTAAGCCACAAACCCTAAAGCCTAAAGCATAAACCCTAAATGCTAAACCCTAAACACTAAACCCTAAACCAAAAACCCTAAACCCTACACCACACTAAACACTAAAGCAGAAACCCTAAAGCATAAACATTCAACCCCAAACCATAAACCATAAACCCTAAACCCTTATGCATAAACCCTAAACCATAAATCCTAAACCCTTATGCATAAACCCTAAACCATAAATCCTACGGCGTAAACCCCGAACCCTAAACCCTAAACCCTAAATCCTGAACACTAAACCCTAAACACCAAACCCTAAACCCTAAACCATAGACCCCAAAGCCTAAACCCTAAATCACAACCCCAAAACCCTAAATCATAAATCCTCAACCCTAAACCATAAACCGTAAATCCAAAACTCTAAACCATAACTTCCAAACTCTCAATCCTAAACCCTAAACCATAAACCCTACATCCTAAACACTAAACCCTAAACCCTAAACCGTAAACGAAAAAGCATAAACCCTAAAGCCTAAACCCTAAACCATAAATCCTAAACCCTAAACGCTACACCTTAAACCCTAAATCACAAACCCTAAACCCTAAACCCCAAACCATAAACCCTCAACCCTACCCTCAACCACAAACCATAAACCGTAAACCCTAAACCCTACACCCTAGACCCTAAACACTAAACCCTAGACCCTAAACTTTAAACTCTAAACCCTAAACCATAAACCATAAACCCTAAACCCTAAACCCTAAACCCCAAACTCTAAAGCCTAAACCCTAAACTATAAACCCTAAACCTTAAACCATAAACTCTCAACCCCATACCATTAACCCTAAACCCTGAACCAAACACCTTTAACCCTAAGCCACAAACCCTAAAGCCTAAAGCACAAACCGTAAATACTAAATCCTAAACTCTAAACCGTAAACCACAAACCTTAAAGCCTAAACCATAAACCCTAAGCCCTAAAGCATAAGCCCCAAACCCTAAACCCTAACCCATCAACCCCAAACCATAAATTCTAAACCCTAAACCCTACACCCTAAACACTATACCAGAAACCCTAAAGCATAAACCCTAAACAAAAAACCTCAACCCCAAACCATAAATCCTAAACCTTAAACTATACACCCTAAACCTTAAACCATTAACCCAAAAGCCTAAACTGTAAACCATAAACCCTCAACCCCGAACCATAAACCCTAAACCATCAACCCCAAACCATTAACCCTAGACCCTAAACCCTAAGCCGCAAACTCTACACCCTAAATGCTAAACCACAAACAATAAAAGCATAAATCCTAAACCATAAACCATCAACCCCAAACCAGAAACCATAAATCCTAAACTCTAATCCCTAAACCATAAACCCTAAACCCCAAACACCTAAACACTAAACCTGAAACCTTAAAGCATAAACCCTAAACGATAAACCCTCAACCCCAAACCATAAACCCTAAACCCTAAACCGTACACCCTAAACATTAAACCATAAACCCTAAATCCTAAACCCTAAACCATAAACCCTCAACCCCGATCCATAAACCCTAAACCCTACACCCAAAACCCGAACCATAATCCCTGAAGCCTAAACCCAAAACTATAAACCATAAACCATAAACCCTCAACCCCAAAGCATAAAACCTAAACCCTAAATGGTACACACTAAACCCTAAACCTCAAACCCTAAAGCCTAAACCCTAAACCATAATGCCTTAACCCAAACCATAAACCATAAACTATAAACCCTCAACCCCAAACCATAAACCATAAAGCCTAATCCCTAAAGCATAAACCCTAAAACCTAAATGCTAAAACCTAAACCCTAAACCATAAACCCAAAACCTTAAACCATAAACCGTCAACCCCAAACCATAAACTATAAACCATAAACTATAAACCATAAACCCTAAACCCTACACCCTAAACCCTAAACCACAAACCCTAAAGCCTAAATCCTAAACCAGAAACCCTCAACCCGAAACCATAAACCCTAAACCCTACATCGTAAACCTTAAACCATAAACCCTAAAGCCTAAACCTTAAACCATAAACCATAAACCCCAAACCCTAAACCCTAAACCATAAATCACAAACCTTAAAGCCTAAACCCTAAACGATAAACCCTAAACCCGAAACCATAAACCTTCAGCCCTAAACCATAAACCATAAACCCTAAACTCTAAACCCCACACCCTTAACCCTAAACCACAAAGACTAAAGCCTAAATCCTAAACTATAAACCCTCAACACCAAACCATAAACCCTAAACCCTAATGCCTAAACCCTAAACATTAAATCCTAAGGCATAAACCCTGAACACTAAACCCTAAATCCTAAACCCTAAACACTAAAGCATAGACCCTAAACCCTAAACCTCAAACCTTAAACGATAAATACTAAAGCATAAACACTATACCCTAAACCATAAAACACAAACCCTAAACCTGAAACCCTAAACTACAAACACTAAACCCTAAACCATTAACCATTAACCCCAAGCCATAAACCCTACACCCTAAATCCTACTCCCTAAACCACAAACCCTAAACCCTAAACCATAAATCCTCAACCCCAAACTATAAACCCTAAACCCTACACCCTAAACCCTAAACTATAAACCCTCAAATCCAAAAGCCTAAACGCTAAATCCTAAATCCTAAAGCATAAACCCTAAATCCTAAACCATAAACTCTCAACCCCAAACCATAAATTATAAACCCTAAACTCTAAACCCTACACCCTAAACCCTAAAACACAAATCCTAAAGCCTAAATCCTAAACCCTAAACGATCAACCCCAAACCATAAACCATAAACCCTAAACCCTACATCGTAAACCTTAAACCACACACCCTAAAGCCTAAACCCTAAACCATAAACCATAAACCCTAAACCCTAAACCATAAATCACAAACCTTAAAGCCTAAACCCTAAACTATAAACCCTAAACCCGAAACCATAAACCTTCAACCCTAAACCATAAACACTAAACTCTAAACCCTACACCCTTAACCCGAAACCACAAAGACTAAAGCCTAAACCCTAAACTATAAACCCTCAACCCCAAACCATAAACCATAAACCCTTATGCCTAAACCCTAAACCATAAATCCTAAGGCCTAAACACTGAACACTAAACCCTAAACCCTAAATCCTAAACCATAAACCCTGAACCATAAACCATAAACCCTAAACCCTAAACCCTAAACCCTAAACCCTAAACCATAAACCATAAACCCCTAAACCCTAAACCTGAAACCATAAACCCTAAACCCCTAAACCATAAACCCTAAACCATAAACCCTAAAGCATAAATCCTAAACCCTTAACCTCAAACGTTAAACCATAAACACTAAACCCTAAACCATTAACCATCAACCCCAAGCCATAAACCCTAAAACCCTAAACCCTACACCCTAAACCACAAACCCTAAACCCTAAACCATAAACCCTCAACCCCAAACCATAAACCATAAACCCTACACCCTAAACCCTAAACCACAATCCCTCAAGCTCAAACCATAAACCCTAAACCCTAAATGCTACACCCTTAATCCTTAAACCACAAATCTTAAAGCCTAAACGCTAAACCCTAAACCATAAACTCACAACCCCAAACCATAAATTATAAACCCTAAACCCTACACCCTAAACCCTAAACCACATACCCTAAGGCCTAAATCCTAAACCATAAACCATCAACCCCAAACCATAAACCCTGAACCCTACATCGTAAACTTTAAACCACAAATTGATACGAGGTCTAGAGGGCATTTTCGTCATCTTAGAGTTAAGGGACAGAATATTAATCTCATCATATTCAAAGATCTGAATACTAGAAGAATCATACCATGTCGGTCTTAGACATCTAGAAGACCAAAAGTTCGTCTCAAAAACAGTGGTGCTGAAACTGCGACAACTCATAAGGCCCAATAGGCTAAGTCAGGATAGCAAGAAGCCCAATAATGCTTTTCAAATTCAGTGGGAGGCATAATTTATTATTTATTTCGAATTTATTAGGCTTTTATTTTAATTTATTTTTCTGTTAGAGTTTGTTAGAAGATTTGATTTAGTTATAATTTGCTTAGTAGTATTTTTAGGATTTTAAAATTTAAATCAAATCTGATCTAATCCAA
>NC_029793.2:75472891-75484898 GCF_000816755.2 Arachis ipaensis | reverse complement strand
AAGATCAAATCTGATTTAAATTAAGTTATCTTATTTTATCTTTTAGTTAGTTTGTTAGGTGCCTATTTAAACACCTTCTGGTGAGACAATTTATATAACTTTTGATGAATAAAATTTTCTTAGTGCTTTATGCACGTTTTTTTAGTGTGATTAAACGAGGTGAGTGATTTGCTTCGCTTGTTGCATGGAGAAGATTGAGTCATTCAATTTTCAAGGACAAGTTCTTTGAAGGTCTAGTAGGGAATCCTTTCCGGTTACCTAGGTTGCTAAGAATAGGTATCTTAGAGGTCTAGTAGGAAAATCCTTTATCAATCTTTTTTGTTTTTGCTGTGTCTCTTTATGCCAATAAATTCTTCTTCTTAATGCCATTCTTTCCTTGTCCCCCCTTCTGTTAGGATTTTATTACTTTGAATGTATTAAACCCCAATTAAATCCCTATCACAAACACTAAACCCTAAACCCTAAATCCAGAACCCTAAACCCTAAACACCAAACCCTAAATCACAACCCCTAAACCCAAAACCATCCTAAACCATAAATTCCAAAATCTTAATCCTAAACCCTAAACCATAAACCCTACACCCTAAACCCTAAACCTTAAACCCATAAACCATAAACTAGAAACCCTAAACCCTAAACCGTAAACCCTAAACCCTAAATAAAGCCTAAAACCCTAAACCCTAAACCCTCAATGCCAAACCATAAACCCTAAAACCTAAATGCTACACCTTAAACCCTAAATCACAAACCCTAAATCCTACACCCTAAACCTTAAACCGCAAACACTAAAGCCTAAATCCTAAACCATAAATAAACCCTCAACCCCAAACCATAAACACTAAACCCTAATAAACCCTAAACCCTGCACCCTAAACACAAAATCTGAAACCTTAAAGCATAAACCATAAACGATAAACCCTCAACCCCAAACCATAAACCCTAAACCCTAAATCGTACGGGCTAAACCTTAAACCACAAACCCTAAATCCTAAACCCTAAACCATAAACCCTCAACCCCGATCCATAAACCCTAAACCCTACACCCAAAACCCGAACCATAATCCCTAAAGCCTAAACCCTAAACTATAAACCATAAACCCTAAACCATAAGCCCTCAACCCCAAAGCATAAAACCTAAACCCTAAATGGTACACACTAAACCCTAAACCTCAAACCCTAAAGCCTAAACCCTAAACCATAATGCCTTAACCCCAAACCAAAAACCATAAACCATAAACCCTCAACCCCAAACCATAAACCATAAAGCCTAAACCCTAAAGCATAAACCCTAAAACCTAAATGCTAAAACCTTAAACCCTAAATCATAAACCCAAAACCCTAAACCATAAACCCTCAACCCCAAACCATAAACTATAAACCATAAACCCTAAACCCTACACCCTATACCCTAAACCACAAACCCTAAAGCCTAAATCCTAAACCATAAACCCTCAACCCGAAACCATAAACCCTAAACCCTACATCGTAAACCTTAAACCATAAACCCTAAAGCCGAAACCCTCAACCCCAAACCATAAACCCTAAACCCTAAACCCTAAACCATAAATCACAAACCTTAAAGCCTAATCCCTAAACGATAAACCCTAAACCCGAAACCATAAACCTTCAGCCATAAACCATAAACCATAAACCCAAAACTCTAAACCCCACACCCTTAACCCTAAACCACAAATGCTAAACCCTCAACCCCAAACCATAAACCCTAAACCCTTATGCCTAAACCCTAAACATTAAATCCTAAGGCATAAACCCCGAACACTAAACCCTAAATCCTAAACCCTAAACCATAAACCCTAAACCATAAACCATAAACCCCAAAGTCTAAACCCTAAATCACAACCCTTAAACCCTAAACCAGAAATCCTCAACTCTAAACACTAAACCATAAATCTTAAACCATAAACCATACACCAGAAACCCTAAACCCTAAATTCTAAAGCATAAACCCTAAACCCTAAACCTCAAACCTTAAACCACAAATACTAAAGCATAAACCCCTATACCCTAAACCATAAAACACAAACCCTAAAGCCTAAACCCTAAACTACAAACACTAAACCCTAAACCATTAACCATCAACCCCAAGCCATAAACCCTAAACCCTAAACCCTACTCCCTAAACCACAAACCCTAAACCCTAAACCATAAACCCTCAACCCTAAACTATAAACCGTAAACCCTACACCCTAAACCCTAAACTATAAACCCTCAAATCCTAAAGCCTAAACGCTAAATCCTAAATCCTAAAGCATAAACCCTAAATCCTAAACCATAAACTCTCAACCCCAAACCATAAACTATAAACCCTCAATCCCAAACAATAAACCATAAACACTAAATCATAAATCCTAAACCCCATACCCCTAAAGCCTAAACCCCAAACCATAAACCCTAAACCACAAACATGCCTAAACCCTAAACTATAAACCCTAAACCTTAAGCCATAAACTCTCAACCCCAAACCATAAACCCTAAACCCTAAATCCTAAGCCCGAAACCCTGAACTAAACACCTTTAACCCTAAGCCACAAACGCTAAAGCCTAAAGCATAAACCGTAAATCCTAAACCCTAAAACACAAACCCTAAAGCCTAAACCATAAACCCTACCCTAAAGCATAAGCCCTAAACCCTAAACCCTAACCCTTCAATCCTAAACCATAAATCCAAAACTCTAAACCCTAAACCCTACACCCTAAACACTATACCAGAAACCCTAAAGCATAAACCTTAAACCCTAAAGCATAAACCCTAAACCCTAAACATCAAACCTTAAACCACAAACACTAAAGCATAAACCATATACCATAAACCATAAAATACAAACCCTAAAGCCTAAACCCTAAATTACAAACACTAAACCCTAAACCATTAACCATCAACCCCAAGCCATAAACCACCCTAAACCACAAACCATAAACCCTAAACCATAAATCCTCAACCCCAAACCATAAACCATAAACCCTAAACCCTACACCCTAAACCCTAAACTATAAACCCTCAAGCCCAAACCATAAACTCTAAACCCTAAATCCTACACCCTTATCCCTTAAACCACAAATCCTAAAGCCTAAACGCTAAATCCTAAATCCTAAAGCATAAACCCTAAACCCTAAACCATAAACTCTCAACCCCAAACCATAAACTATAAACCCTAAACCCTAAACCCTACACCATAAACCCTAAACCACAAACCCTGAAGCCTAAATCCTAAACCATAAACCATCAACCCCAAACCATAAAACCTAAACCCTAAACCCTACATCGTAAATCTTAAACCATAAACCCTAAAGCCTAAACCCTAAACCATAAACCTTAAACCAAAACCATAAACCCTAAACCCTAAACCATAAATCACAAACCCTAAACCCTAAACCCTAAACTATAAACCCTAAACCCGAAACAATAAACCCTCAACCCCAAACCATAAACACTAAACCCTAAACACTACACCTTAAACCCTAAATAACAAACCCCAAACCATAAACCCTCAACCCTAGCCTCAACCCCAAACCATAAACTGTAAACCCTAAACCCTACACCCCAGACCATAAACACTAAACCCTAGACCCTAAACCTTAAACCCTAAACCCTAAACCATAAACTTGCCTAAACCCTAAACTATAAACCCTAAATCTTAAACCATAAACTCTCAACCCCAAACCGTAAACCCTAAACCCTAAACCATAAACCCTAAACCATAAACCCTGAACCAAACACCTTTAACCCAAAGCCACAAACCATAAAGCCTAAAGCATAAACTGTAAATCCTAAACCCTAAACCATAAAGCCTAAACCACAAACCCTAAAGCCTAAACCATAAACCCTAAGCACGAAAGCATAAGCCCTAAACCCTCAACCCCGAACCATAAATCCTAAACCCTAAACCCTACACCCTACACCCTAAACACTATACCAGAAACCATAAAGCATAGACCCTAAACGATAAACCCTCAACCCCAAACCATAAATCCTAAACCCTAAACCGTACACCCTAAACCTAAACCACAAACCCAAAAGCCTAAACCATAAACCATAAACCCTCAACCCCGAACCATAAACCCTAAACCCGAACCATAATCCCTAAAGCCTAAACCCTAAATTATAAACCCTAAATCCTAAACCATAAACCCTCAACCCCAAAGCATAAACCCTAAACCCGAAACCCTACACCCCAAACCCTACACCCTAAATGCTAAATCACAAACAATAAAATCCTAAATCCTAAATCCTAAACCATAAACCCTAAATCCCAAACCATAAACCCTAAACCCTAAACCATAAACCCTAAACCCTAAACCCCAAACCCTAAAGCCTAAACCCTAAACTATAAACCCTAAACCTTAAACCATAAACTCTCAACCCCAAACCATAAACCCTAAACCCTAAACCCTAAACGCTGAACCAAACACCTTTAACCCTAAGCCGCAAACGCTAAAGCCTAAAGCATAAACCGTAAATCCTAAACCCTAAATCACAAACCCTAAAGCCTAAACCATAAACCCAAAGCCCTAAAGCATAAGCCCTAAACCCTAAAGCCTAACCCTTCAATCCCAAACCATAAATCGAAAACCCTAAATCCTAAACCCTACATCCTAAATACTACACCAGAAACCCAAATGCATAAACCCTAAAGCATAAACAATAAATCATAAACCCTCAACCCAAAACCATAAACCCTAAACCCTAAACCGTACACCCTAAACCTTAAACCACAAACCCAAAAGCCTAAACCCTAAACCATAACAATCCCTCGACCCCGAACCCTGAACCATAATAAACCCTACACCCTAAACACGAACCATAATCCTTAAAGCATAAACCCTAAACCCTAAACCATCAACCCCAAACCATAAACCCTAGACCCTAAACCCTAAACCCCAAAACCTACACCCTAAATGCTAAACCACAAACAATAAAAGCCTAAATCCTAACCCATAAACCCTCAACCCCAAACCATAAACCTTAAACCCTAAACCCTACAACCTAAACCTTAAACCACAAACCCTAAAGCCTAAATCCTAAACCATAACCCCTTAACCCCAAACCACAAACCCTAAACCCTACACGCTAAACCATAAACCCTAAACCCTAACCCCTAAACCACAAACCCCAAATCCTAAAGCCTAAAGCCTAAACCATAACCCCTAACCCCTAAACCACAAACAAGCCTAAACCCGAAACCTTAAACCATAAATCCTCACCCCTAAACCCTAAACCCTAAAGTCTAAACTCTAAACCATAAACCATCAACCCCAAACCATAAACCCTAAACCCTAACCCCTAAACCACAAACCCCAAATCCTAAAGCCTAAAGCCTAAACCATAACCCCTAACCCCTAAACCACAAACAAGCCTAAACCCGAAACCTTAAACCATAAATCCTCACCCCTAAACCCTAAACCCTAAAGTCTAAACTCTAAACCATAAACCATCAACCCCAAACCATAAACCCTAAACCCTAACCCCTAAACCACAAACCCCAAATCCTAAAGCCTAAAGCCTAAACCATAACCCCTAACCCCTAAACCACAAACAAGCCTAAACCCGAAACCTTAAACCATAAATCCTCACCCCTAAACCCTAAACCCTAAAGTCTAAACTCTAAACCATAAACCATCAACCCCAAACCATAAACCCTAAACCCTAACCCCTAAACCACAAACCCCAAATCCTAAAGCCTAAAGCCTAAACCATAACCCCTAACCCCTAAACCACAAACAAGCCTAAACCCGAAACCTTAAACCATAAATCCTCACCCCTAAACCCTAAACCCTAAAGTCTAAACTCTAAACCATAAACCATCAACCCCAAACCATAAACCCTAAACCCTAACCCCTAAACCACAAACCCCAAATCCTAAAGCCTAAAGCCTAAACCATAACCCCTAACCCCTAAACCACAAACAAGCCTAAACCCGAAACCTTAAACCATAAATCCTCACCCCTAAACCCTAAACCCTAAAGTCTAAACTCTAAACCATAAACCATCAACCCCAAACCATAAACCCTAAACCCTAACCCCTAAACCACAAACCCCAAATCCTAAAGCCTAAAGCCTAAACCATAACCCCTAACCCCTAAACCACAAACAAGCCTAAACCCGAAACCTTAAACCATAAATCCTCACCCCTAAACCCTAAACCCTAAAGTCTAAACTCTAAACCATAAACCATCAACCCCAAACCATAAACCCTAAACCCTAACCCCTAAACCACAAACCCCAAATCCTAAAGCCTAAACCCTAAACCATAAACCCTCAACCCCAAACCATAAACCTTAAACCCTAAACCCTACAACCTAAACCTTAAACCACAAACCCTAAAGCCTAAATCCTAAACCATAAACCCTAAACCCCAAACACCTAAACACTAAACCTAAAACCTTAAAGCATAAACCCTAAACGATAAACCCTCAACCCCAAACTATAAACCCCAAACCCTAAACCGTACACCCTAAACATTAAACCACAAACCTTAAATCTTAAACCCTAAACAATAAACCCTCAACCCCGATCCATAAACCCTAAACCCTACACCCAAAACCCGAACCATAATCCCTGAAGCCTAAACCCTAAACTATAAACCATAAACCATAAACCCTCAACCCCAAAGCATAAACTATAAACCATAAACCCTAAACCCTAAACCCTAAACCCTCAACCCTAAACCAGAAACCCTAAACCCTACATCGTAAACCCTAAACCATAAACCCTAAATCCCAAACCATAAACCCTAAAGCCTAAACCCTAAACCCTAAACCCCAAACTCTAAAGCCTAAACCCTAAACTATAAACCCTAAACCTTAAACCATAAACTCTCAACCCCATACCATTAACCCTAAACCCTGAACCAAACACCTTTAACCCTAAGCCACAAACCCTAAAGCCTAAAGCACAAACCGTAAATACTAAATCCTAAACTCTAAACCGTAAACCACAAACCTTAAAGCCTAAACCATAAACCCTAAGGCCTAAAGCATAAGACCCAAACCCTAAACCCGTAAACACTATACCAGAAACCCTAAAGCATAAAACCTAAACAAAAAACCTCAACCCCAAACCATAAACCCTAAACCTTACACCATAAACCCTAAACCTTAAACCATTAACCCAAAAGCCTAAACTGTAAACCATAAACCCTCAACCCCGAACCATAAATCCTAAACCCTACACCCTAAACCCGAACCATAATTCCTAAAGCCTAAACACTAAACCCTAAACCATCAACCCCAAAGCATTAACCCTAGACCCTAAACCCTAAGCCGCAAACTCTACATCCTAAATGCTAAACCACAAACAATAAAAGCCTAAATCCTAAACCATAAACCATCAATCCCAAACCAGAAACCATAAATCCTAAACTCTAATCCCTAAACCATAAACCCTAAACCCCAAACACCTAAACACTAAACCTGAAACCTTACAGCATAAACCCTAAACGATAAACCCTCAACCCCAAACTATAAACCCCAAACCCTAAACCGTACACCCTAAACATTAAACCACAAACCTTAAATCTTAAACCCTAAACCATAAACCCTCAACCCCGATCCATAAACCCTAAACCCTACACCCAAAACCCGAACCATAATCCCTGAAGCCTAAACCCTAAACTATAAACCCTAAACCTTAAACCATAAACTCTCAACCCCATACCATTAACCCTAAACCCTGAACCAAACACCTTTAACCCTAAGCCACAAACCCTAAAGCCTAAAGCACAAACCGTAAATACTAAATCCTAAACTCTAAACCGTAAACCACAAACCTTAAAGCCTAAACCATAAACCCTAAGCCCTAAAGCATAAGCCCCAAACCCTAAACCCGTAAACACTATACCAGAAACCCTAAAGCATAAAACCTAAACAAAAAACCTCAACCCCAAACCATAAACCCTAAACCTTATACTATACATCCTAAACCTTAAACCATTAACCCAAAAGCCTAAACTGTAAACCATAAACCCTCAACCCCGAACCATAAATCCTAAACCCTACACCCTAAACCCGAACCATAATTCCTAAAGCCTAAACACTAAACCCTAAACCATCAACCCCAAACCATTAACCCTAGACCCTAAACCCTAAGCCGCAAACTCTACATCCTAAATGCTAAACCACAAACAATAAAAGCCTAAATCCTAAACCATAAACCATCAATCCCAAACCAGAAACCATAAATCCTAAACTCTAATCCCTAAACCATAAACCCTAAACCCCAAACACCTAAACACTAAACCTGAAACCTTAAAGCATAAACCCTAAACGATAAACCCTCAACCCCAAACTATAAACCCCAAACCCTAAACCGTACACCCTAAACATTAAACCACAAACCTTAAATCTTAAACCCTAAACCATAAACCCTCAACCCCGATCCATAAACCCTAAACCCTACACCCAAAACCCGAACCATAATCCCTGAAGCCTAAACCCTAAACTATAAACCATAAACCATAAACCCTCAACCCCAAAGCATAAAATCTAAACCCTAAATGGTACACACTAAACCCTAAACCTCAAACCCTAAAGCCTAAACCCTAAACCATAATGCCTTAACCCAAACCATAAACCATAAACTATAAACCCTCAACCCCAAACCATAAACCATAAAGCCTAATCCCTAAAGCATAAACCCTAAAACCTAAACCCTAAACCATAAACCCAAAACCCAAAACCCTAAACCCTAAACCCTCAACCCCAAACCATAAACTATAAACCATAAACCCTAAACCCTACACCCTAAACCCTAAACCACAAACCCTAAAGCCTAAATCCTAAACCAGAAACCCTCAACCCGAAACCATAAACCCTAAACACTACATCGTAAACCTTAAACCATAAACCCTAAAGCCTAAACCTGAAACCATAAACCCTAAACCCCAAACCATAAACCCCAAACCCTAAACCCTAAACCATAAATCATAAACCATAAACCCTCAACCCCAAACCATAAACTATAAACCATAAACCCTAAACCCTACACCCTAAACCCTAAACCACAAACCCTAAAGCCTAAATCCTAAACCAGAAACCCTCAACCCGAAACCATAAACCCTAAACACTACATCGTAAACCTTAAACCATAAACCCTAAAGCCTAAACCTGAAACCATAAACCCTAAACCCCAAACCATAAACCCCAAACCCTAAACCCTAAACCATAAATCACAAACCTTAAAGCCTAAACCCTAAACGATAAACCCTAAACCCGAAACCATAAACCTTCAGCCCTAAACCATAAACAATAAACCCTAAACTCTAAACCCCACACCCTTAACCCTAAACCACAAAGACTAAAGCCTAAATCCTAAACTATAAACCCTCAACACCAAACCATAAACCCTAAACCCTTATGCCTAAACCCTAAACATTAAATCCTAAGGCATAAACCCCGAACACTAAACCCTAAATCCTAAACCCTAAACCCTAAAGCATAGACCCTAAACCCTAAACCTCAAACCTTAAACGATAAACACTAAAGCATAAACCCTATACCCTAAACCATAAAACACAAACCCTAAACCCTAAACCCTAAACTACAAACACTAAACCCTAAACCATTAACCATTAACCCCAAGCCATAAACCCTAAACCCTAAATCCTACTCCCTAAACCACAAACCCTAAACCCTAAACCATAAATCCTCAACCCCAAACTATAAACCCTAAACCCTACACCCTAAACCCTAAACTATAAACCCTCAAATCCAAAAGCCTAAACGCTAAATCCTAAATCCTAAAGCATAAACCCTAAATCCTAAACCATAAACTCTCAACCCCAAACCATAAACTATAAACCCTAAACTCTAAACCCTACACCCTACACCCTAAACCCTAAACCACAAACCCTAAAGCCTAAATCCTAAACCATAAACCATCAACCCCAAACCATAAACCCTAAATCCTAAACCCTACATCGTAAACCTTAAACCACAAACCCTAAAGCCTAAACCCTAAACCATAAACCATAAACCATAAATTCTAAACCCTAAACCCTAAACGATAAATCACTAACCTTAAAGCCTAAACCCTAAACTATAAACCCTAAACCCGAAACCATAAACCTTCAACCCTAAACCATAAACACTAAACTCTAAACCCTACACCCTTAACCCGAAACCACAAAGACTAAAGCCTAAACCCTAAACTATAAACTCTCAACCCCAAACCATAAACCATAAACCCTTATGCCTAAACCCTAAACCATAAATCCTAAGGCCTAAACACCGAACACTAAACCCTAAACCCTAAATCCTAAACCATAAACCCTGAACCATAAACCCTAAACCCTAAACCCTAAACCCTAAACCATAAACCATAAACCCCTAAACCCTAAACCCGAAACCATAAACCCTAAACCCCTAAACCATAAACCCTAAACCATAAACCCTAAAGCATAAATCCTAAACCCTTAACCTCAAACGTTAAACCACAAACACTAAACCCTAAACCATTAACCATCAACCCCAAGCCATAAACCCTAAAACCCTAAACCCTACACCCTAAACCACAAAACCTAAACCCTAAACCATAAACCCTCAACCCCAAACCATAAACCATAAACCCTACACCCTAAACCCTAAACCACAATCCCTCAAGCTCAAACCATAAACCCTAAACCCTAAATCCTACACCCTTAATCCTTAAACCACAAATCTTAAAGCCTAAACGCTAAACCCTAAACCATAAACTCACAACCCCAAACCATAAATTATAAACCCTAAACCATAAACCCTACACCCTAAACCCTAAACCACATACCCTAAGGCCTAAATCCTAAACCATAAACCATCAACCCCAAACCATAAACCCTAAACCCTACATCGTAAACTTTAAACCACAAACTGATACGTGGTCTAGAGGGCATTTTCGTCATCTTAGAGTTAAGGGACAGAATATTAATCTCGTCACATTCAAAGATCTGAATACTAGAAGAATCATACCATGTCGGTCTTAGACATCTAGAAGACCAAAAGTTCGTCTCAAAAACAGTGGTGCTGAAACTGCGACAACTCATAAGGCCCAATAGGCTAAGTTAGGATAGCAAGAAGCCCAATAATGCTTTTCAAATTCAGTGGGAGGCATAATTTATTATTTATTTCGAATTTATTAGGCTTTTATTTTAATTTATTTTTCTGTTAGAGTTTGTTAGAAGATTTGATTTAGTTATAATTTGCTTAGTAGTATTTTTAGGATTTTAAAATTTAAATCAAATCTGATCTAATCCAAAATTTTCTTTGCACGTTTTTTTAGTGTGATTAAGCGAGGTGAGTGATTTGCTTCGCTTGTTGCATGGAGAAGATTGAGTCATTCAATTTATTCAATTTTGTTCTTTGAAGGTCTAGTAGGGAATCCTTTCCGGTTACCTAGGTTGCTAAGAATAGGTATCTTAGAGGTCTAGTAGGAAAATCCTTTATCAATCTTTTTTGTTTTTGCTGTGTCTCTTTATGCCAATAAATTCTTCTTCTTAATGCCATTCTTTCCTTGTCCCCCCTTCTGTTAGGATTTTCTTACTTTGAATGTATTAAACCCCAATTAAATCCCTATCACAAACACTAAACCCTAAACCCTAAATCCAGAACCCTAAACCCTAAACACCAAACCCTAAACCATAAACCCCAAAGCCTAAACCCTAAATCACAACCCCTAAACCCAAAACCATCCTAAACCATAAATTCCAAAATCTTAATCCTAAACCCTAAACCATAAACCCTACACCATAAACCCTAAACCTTAAACCCCTAAACCATAAACTAGAAACCCTAAACCCTAAACCGTAAACCCTAAACCCTAAATAAAGCCTAAAACCCTAAACCCTAAACCCTCAATGCCAAACCATAAACCCTAAAACCTAAATGCTACACCTTAAACCCTAAATCACAAACCCTAAATCCTACACCCTAAACCTTAAAACGCAAACACTAAAGCCTAAATCCTAAACCATAAATAAACCCTCAACCCCAAACCATAAACCCTAAACCCTAAACC
>NC_029793.2:75430473-75464941 GCF_000816755.2 Arachis ipaensis | reverse complement strand
AAGATCAAATCTGATTTAAATTAAGTTATCTTATTTTATCTTTTAGTTAGTTTGTTAGGTGCCTATTTAAACACCTTCTGGTGAGACAATTTATATAACTTTTGATGAATAAAATTTTCTTAGTGCTTTATGCACGTTTTTTTAGTGTGATTAAGCGAGGTGAGTGATTTGCTTCGCTTGTTGCATGGAGAAGATTGAGTCATTCAATTTTCAAGGACAAGTTCTTTGAAGGTCTAGTAGGGAATCCTTTCCGGTTACCTAGGTTGCTAAGAATAGGTATCTTAGAGGTCTAGTAGGAAAATCCTTTATCAATCTTTTTTGTTTTTGCTGTGTCTCTTTATGCCAATAAATTCTTCTTCTTAATGCCATTCTTTCCTTGTCCCCCCTTCTGTTAGGATTTTATTACTTTGAATGTATTAAACCCCAATTAAATCCCTATCACAAACACTAAACCCTAAACCCTAAATCCAGAACCCTAAACCCTAAACACCAAACCCTAAACCATAAACCCCAAAGCCTAAACCCTAAATCACAACCCCTAAACCCAAAACCATCCTAAACCATAAATTCCAAAATCTTAATCCTAAACCCTAAACCATAAACCCTACACCCTAAACCCTAAACCTTAAACCCCTAAACCATAAACTAGAAACCCTAAACCCTAAACCGTAAACCCTAAACCCTAAATAAAGCCTAAAACCCTAAACCCTAAACCCTCAATGCCAAACCATAAACCCTAAAACCTAAATGCTACACCTTAAACCCTAAATCACAAACCCTAAATCCTACACCCTAAACCTTAAAACGCAAACACTAAAGCCTAAATCCTAAACCATAAATAAACCCTCAACCCCAAACCATAAACCCTAAACCCTAAACCCTAAACCCTGCACCCTAAACACAAAACCTGAAACCTTAAAGCATAAACCCTAAATGATAAACCCTCAACCCCAAACCATAAACCCTAAACCCTAAACAGTACGCCCTAAACCTTAAACCACAAACCCTAAACCCTAAATCCTAAACCCTAAACCATAAACCCTCAACCCCGATCCATAAACCCTAAACCCTACACCCAAAACCCGAACCATAATCCCTAAAGCCTAAACCCTAAACTATAAACCATAAACCCTAAACCATAAGCCCTCAACCCCAAAGCATAAAACCTAAACCCTAAATGGTACACACTAAACCCTAAACCTCAAACCCTAAAGCCTAAACCCTAAACCATAATGCCTTAACCCCAAACCATAAACCATAAACCATAAACCCTCAACCCCAAACCATAAACCATAAAGCCTAAACCCTAAAGCATAAACCCTAAAACCTAAATGCTAAAACCTAAACCCTAAGTCCTAAACCCAAAACCCTAAACCATAAACCCTCAACCCCAAACCATAAAATATAAATCATAAACCCTAAACCCTACACCCTATACCCTAAACCACAAACCCTAAAGCCTAAATCCTAAACCATAAACCCTCAACCCGAAACCATAAACCCTAAACACTACATCGTAAACCTTAAACCATAAACCCTAAAGCCGAAACCTGAAACCATAAACCCTCAACCCCAAACCATAAATCCCAAACCCTAAACCCTAAACCATAAATCACAAACCTTAAAGCCTAATCCCTAAACGATAAACCCTAAACCCGAAACCATAAACCTTCAGCCCTAAACCATAAACCATAAACCCTAAACTCTAAACCCCACACCCTTAACCCTAAACCACAAATGCTAAACCCTCAACCCCAAACCATAAACCCTAAACCCTTATGCCTAAACCCTAAACATTAAATCCTAAGGCATAAACCCCGAACACTAAACCCTAAATCCTAAACCCTAAACCATAAACCCTAAACCCTAAACCATAAACCCCAAAGCCTAAACCCTAAATCACAACCCTTAAACCCTAAACCATAAATCCTCAACTCTAAATACTAAACCATAAATCTTAAACCATAAACCATACACCAGAAAACCTAAACCCTAAATTCTAAAGCATAAACCCTAAACCCTAAACCTCAAACCTTAAACCACAAACACTAAAGCATAAACCCCTATACCCTAAACCATAAAACACAAACCCTAAAGCCTAAACCCTAAACTACAAACACTAAACCCTAAACCATTAACCATCAACCCCAAGCCATAAACCCTAAACCCTAAACCCTACTCCCTAAACCACAAACCCTAAACCCTAAACCATAAATCCTCAACCCCAAACTATAAACCGTAAACCCTACACCCTAAACCCTAAACTATAAACCCTCAAATTCTAAAGCCTAAATGCTAAATTTTAAATCCTAAAGCATAAACCCTAAATCCTAAACCATAAACTCTCAACCCCAAACCATAAACAATAAACCCTAAACTCTAAACCCTACACCCTAAACCCTAAACCACAAACCCTAAAGCCTAAATCCTAAACCATAAACCATCAACCCCAAACCAAAAACCCTAAACCCTAAACCCCACATCGTAAACCTTAAACCACAAACCCTAAAGCCTAAACCATAAACCATAAACCATCAACCCTAAATTCTAAACCCTAAACCATAAATCACAAACCCTAAAGCCTAAACCCTAAACTATAAATCCTAAACCCGAAACAATATACCCTCAACCCCAAACCATAAACACTAAACCCTAAATGCTACACCCTAAACCCTTAACCACAAATACTAAAGCCTAAACCCTAAACCATAAACCTTCAACCCCAAACCATAAACCCTAAACCCTTATGCCTAAACCCTAAACCATAAATCCTAAGGCATAAACCCCAAACCCTAAAGCCTAAACCCAAAATTCTGAACACTAAACCCTAAACACCAAACCCTAAACCCTAAACCATAAACTCCAAAGCCTAAACCCTAGATCATAATCCCTAAACCCTAAACCATAGATCCTTAACCCTAAACCCTAATCCCAAAACCCTAAACCATAAATTCCAAACTCTCAATCCTAAACCCTAAACCATAAACCCTACATCCTAAACCCTAAACCCCTAAACCCTAAACCCTAAACCGTAAATCCTAAAGCATAAACCCTAAAGCCTAAACCCTAAACCATAAATCCTCAATGCCAAACCATAAACCCTATACCCTAAATGCTACACCTTAAACCCTAAATCGCAAACCCTAAACCCTAAACCCTAAACCCCAAAACATAAACCCTCAACCCTACCCTCAACCCCAAACCATAAATCGTAAACCCTAAACCCTACACCCTAGACCATAAACACTAAACCCTAGACCCTAAACCTTAAAACCTAAACCCTAAACCATAAACCCTAAAGCCTAAACCCTAAACCATAAACCATCAACCCCAAACTCTAAAGCCTAAACCCTAAACCTTAAACCCTAAACCATAAATATGCCTAAACCCTAAACTATAAACCCTAAACCTTAAACCATAAACTCTCAACCCCAAACCATAAACCATAAACCATAAACCCTAAACCCTAAACCCTAAATCCTAAACCAAACACCTTTAACCCTAAGCCACAAACCCTAAAGCCTAAAGCATAAACCGTAAATCCTAAACCCTAAACCATAAATCCTAAACCACAAACCCTAAAGCCTAAACCATAAACCCTAAGCCCTAAAGCATAAGCCCTAAACCCTAACCCCTCAACCCCAAACCATAAATCCTAAACCCTAAACCCTAAACCCTACACCCTAAATATTATACCAAAAACCCTAAACCGTACACCCTAAACGATAAACCCTCAACCCCAAACCATAAATCCTAAACCCTAAACCGTACACCCTAAACCTAAACCACTAACCCATAAGCCTAAACCCTAAAACATAAACCCTCAACCCCAAACCATAAACCCTAAACCCTACACCCTAAACCCAAACCATAATCCTTAAAGCCTAAACACTAAACCCTAAACCATCAACCCCAAACCATTAACCCTAGACCCTAAACCCTAAACCCCAAACCCTATACCCTAAATGCTAAATCACAAACAATAAAAGCCTAAATCCTAAACCATAAACCCTCAACCCCAAACAATAAACCATAAACCCTAAATCATAAATCATAAACCCCATACCCCTAAAGCCTAAATCCCAAACCATAAACCCTAAACCACAAACATGCCTAAACCCTAAACTATAAACCCTAAACCATAAGCCATAAGCTCTCAACCCCAAACCATAAACCCTAAATCCTAAATCCTAAGCCCTAAACCCTGAACTAAACACCTTTAACCCTAAGCCACAAACGCTAAAGCCTAAAGCATAAACCGTAAATCCTAAACCCTAAAACACAAACCCTAAAGCCTAAACCATAAACCCTACCCTAAAGCATAAGCCCTAAACCCTAACCCTTCAATCCTAAACCATAAATCCAAAACCCTAAACCCTAAACCCTACACCCTAAACACTATACCAGAAACCCTAAAGCATAAACCCTAAACCCTAAAGCATAAACCCTAAACCCTAAACATCAAACCTTAAACCACAAACACTAAAGCATAAACCCTATACCCTAAACCATAAAATACAAACCCTAAAGCCTAAACCCTAAACTACAAACACTAAACCCTAAACCATTAACCATCAACCCCAAGCCATAAACCACCCTAAACCACAAACCATAAAACCTAAACCATAAATCCTCAACCCCAAACCATAAACCATAAACCCTAAACTTTACACCCTAAACCCTAAACTATAAACCCTCAAGCCCAAACCATAAACCATAAACCCTAAATCCTACACCCTTATCCCTTAAACCACAAATCCTAAAGCCTAAACGCTAAATCCTAAATCCTAAAGCATAAACCCTAAACCCTAAACCATAAACTCTCAACCCCAAACCATAAACTATAAACCCTAAACCCTAAACCCTACACCATAAACCCTAAACCACAAACCCTGAATCCTAAATCCTAAACCATAAACCATCAACCCCAAACCATAAAACCTAAACCCTAAACCCTACATCGTAAATCTTAAACCATAAACCATAAAGCCTAAAGCCTAAACCCTAAACCTTAAACAAAACCATAAACCCTAAACCCTAAACCATAAATCACAAACCCTAAACCCTAAACCCTAAACTATAAACCCTAAACCCGAAACAATAAACCCTCAACCCCAAACCATAAACACTAAACCCTAAACGCTACACCTTAAACCCTAAATAACAAACCCCAAACCATAAACCCTCAACCCTACCCTCAACCCCAAACCATAAACTGTAAACCCTAAACCCTACACCCCATACCATAAACACTAAACCCTAGACCCTAAACCTTAAACCCTAAACCCTAAACCATAAACTTGCCTAAACCCTAAACCATAAACCCTAAACCTTAAACCATAAACTCTCAACCCCAAACCATAAACCCTAAACCCTAAACCATAAACCCTAAACCCTAAACCCTGAACCAAACACCTTTAACCCTAAGCCACAAACCCTAAAGCCTAAAGCATAAACTGTAAATCCTAAACCCTAAACCATAAAGCCTAAACCACAAACCCTAAAGCCTAAACCATAAACCCTAAGCACTAAAGCATAAGCCCTAAACCCTCAACCCCGAACCATAAATCCTAAACCCTAAACCCTACACCCTACACCCTAAACACTATACTAGAAACCATAAAGCATAAACCCTAAACGATAAACCCTCAACCCCAAACCATAAATCCTAAACCCTAAACCGTACACCCTAAACCTAAACCACAAACCCAAAAGCCTAAACCATAAACCATAAACCCTCAACCCCGAACCATAAACCCTAAACTTAAACCCTAAACCCGAACCATAATCCCTAAAGCCTAAACACTAAACCCTAAACCATCAACCCCAAACCATTAACCCTAGACCCTAAACCCTAAACCCCAAACCCTACACCCTAAATGCTAAATCACAAACAATAAAATCCTAAATCCTAAATCCTAAACCATAAACCCTAAATCCCAAACCATAAACCATAAACCCTAAACCCTAAACCCTAAACCCAAAACCTTAAACCCCAAACCCCTAAAGCCTAAACCCTAAACCGCAAACATGCCTAAAACCTAAACTATAAACCCTAAACCTTAAACCATAAACTCTCAACCCCAAACCATAAACCCTAAACCCTAAACCCTAAACGCTGAACCAAACACCTTTAACCCTAAGCCACAAACGCTAAAGCCTAAAGCCTAAACCGTAAATCCTAAACCCTAAATCACAAACCCTAAAGCCTAAACCATAAACCCAAAGCCCTAAAGCATAAGCCCCAAACCCTAAAGCCTAACCCTTCAATCCCAAACCATAAATCGAAAACCCTAAATCCTAAACCCTACATCCTAAACACTACACCAGAAACCCTAATGCATAAACCCTAAAGCATAAACACTAAATCATAAACCCTCAACCCTAAACCGTACACCCTAAACCTTAAACCACAAAACCAAAAGCCTAAACCCTACCCCATAATCCCTCGACCCCGAACCCTGAACCATAATAAACCCTACACCCTAAACCCGAACCATAATCCTTAAAGCATAAACCCTAAACCCTAAACCATCAACCCCAAACCATAAACCCTAAACCCTAAACCCTAAACCCCAAAACCTACACCCTAAATGCTAAACCACAAACAATAAAAGCCTAAATCCTAAACCATAAACCCTCAACCCCAAACCATAAACCTTAAACCCTAAACCCTACAACCTAAACCTTAAACCACAAACCCTAAAGCCTAAATCCTAAACCATAAACCCTTAACCCCAAACCACAAACCCTAAACCCTACACGCTAAACCCTAAACCCTAAACCCTAAACCCTAAACCACAAACCCCAAATCCTAAAGCCTAAACCCTAAACCCTAACCCCTAAACCCTAAACCACAAACAAGCCTAAACCCTAAATCTTAAACCATAAATCCTCAACCCTAAACCACAAACCCTAAAGTCTAAACTCTAAACCATAAACCATCAACCCCAAACCATAAACCCTAAACCCTACCCTAAACCAAACACCTTTAACCCTAAGCCACAAACCCTAAAGCCTAAAGTATAAACCCTAAATGCTAAACCCTAAACACTAAACCCTAAACCAAAAACCCTAAACCCTACACCACACTAAACACTAAAGCAGAAACCCTAAAGCATAAACATTCAACCCCAAACCCTAAACCCCAAACCCTAAACCCTTATGCATAAACCCTAAACCATAAATCCTAAACCCTTATGCATAAACCCTAAACCATAAATCCTACGGCGTAAACCCCAAACCCTAAACCCTAAACCCTAAATCATGAACACCAAACCCTAAACCCTAAACCATAAACCCCAAAGCCTAAATCCTAAATCACAACCCCAAAACCCTAAATCATAAATCCTCAACCCTAAACTATAAACCCTAAATCCAAAACTCTAAACCATAACTTCCAAACTTTCAATCCTAAACCCTAAACCATAAACCCTACATCCTAAACACTAAACCCTAAACCCTAAACCGTAAAGGAAAAAGCATAAACCCTAAAGCCTAAACCCTAAACCATAAATCCTAAACCCTAAACGCTACACCTTAAACCATAAATCACAAACCCTAAACCCTAAACCCCAAACCATAAACCCTCAACCCTACCCTCAACCACAAACCATAAACCGTAAACCCTACCCTAAAGCCTAAACACTAAACCCTAAACCATCAACCCCAAACCATTAACCCTAGACCCTAAACCCTAAGCCGCAAACTCAGCACCCTAAATGCTAAACCACAAACAATAAAAGCCTAAATCCTAAACCATAAACCATCAACCCCAAACCAGAAACCATAAATCCTAAATTCTAATCCCTAAACCATAAACCCTAACCCCAAACACCTAAAGCCTAAACCCTAAACCATAAACCATAAACCCTAAACCACAAACATGCATAAACCCTAAATTATAAACCTTAAACCTTAAACCATAAACTCTCAACCCTATACCCTAAACCCTAAACCCTAGACCATAATCCCTAAACCAGAAACCATAAACACTACCCACAAAGCCTCAACCCCAAACTATAAACCATAAACCCTAAACCCTACACACTAGACACAAAACCATAAACCCTAAACCCAAAATCCTAAACTTTAAACCCTAAACCCAAAACCCTAAAGCCCAAAGACGAAACCCTAAACCCTAAAGCCTAAACCCTAAACCATAAACCATAAACCACAAACCCTAAATCCTAAACCCTAAACCCTAAGCCAAAAAGACACATAAACCCTAAATTATAAACCCTAAACCTTAAACCATAAACGCTCAACCACAAACCAAAAACCCTAAACCACAAACCCTAAAGACTAAACTGTAAACCATAAAACTTAAACCGCAAACCATAAACCCTAAACCCTACACCCTTAACCCTAAACCACAAATCCTAAAGCCTAATGCCTAAAGCTTAAATCCTAAACATTAAACACTAAACCTTAAATCACAAACCCTAAAGCCTAAACCCTAAACCATAAACCTACACCCTAAACCATAAAGCATAAACACTAAACCCTAACCCTTAAACCCTCAACACCAAACCATAAACCTTAAACCCTAAACCCTACACCCGAAACCTTAAACCACAAACCCTAAAGCCTAAAGACAAACCCTAAAGCCTAAATCCTAAATAAACCCTAAACCCTAAACCCTACACCCTAACCCTTAAACCACAAACCCTAAAGCCTAAACCCTAAACCATAAACCTACACCCTAAACCATAAAGCATAAACACTAAACCCTAACCCTTAAACCCTCAACACCAAACCATAAACCTTAAACCCTAAACCCTACACCCTAAACCTTAAACCACAAACCCTAAAGCCTAAATCCTAAACCATAAACCCTCAACCCCAAACCCTAAACCCTAAACCCTAAACCCTACACCCTAAACACTAAAATTGAAACCATAAAGCATAAACCCTAAACGATAAACCCTCAACCACAAACCATAAACCCTAAACCCTAAACAGTACACCCTAGACCTTAAACCACAAACCCTAAATTCAAAACCATAAACCATAAACCCTCAACCCCGATCCATAAACCCTAAACCCTACACCCAAAACCCGAACCATAATCCCTAAAGCCTAAACCATAAACTATAAACCCTAAACCCTAAACCATAAACCCTCAACCCCAAAGCATAAACCCTAAACCCGAAATCGTACACCCTAAACCATAAACCCTAAATCCAAAACTCTAAACCATAACTTCCAAACTCTCAATCCTAAACCCTAAACCATAAACCCTACATCCTAAACACTAAACCCTAAACCCTAAACCGTAAACGAAAAAGCATAAACCCTAAAGCCTAAACCCTAAACCATAAATCCTAAACCCTAAAATGCTACACCTTAAACCCTAAATCACAAACCCTAAACCCTAAACCCCAAACCATAAACCCTCAACCCTACTCTCAACCACAAACCATAAATCGTAAACCCTAAACCCTAGACCCTAGACCCTAAACACTAAACCCTAGACCCTAAACTTTAAACTCTAAACCCTAAACCATAAACCCTAAAGCCTAAAGCCTAAACCCTAAACCCTAAACCCCAAACTCTAAAGCCTAAACCCTAAACTATAAACCCTAAACCTTAAACCATAAACTCTCAACCCCAAACCATAAACCCTAAACCCTGAACCAAACACCTTTAACCCTAAACCCAAAACCCTAAACCCTAAACCCTAAACCCTAAACAGTACACCCTAAACCATAAAGCATAAACACTAAACCCTAACCCTTAAACCCTCAACACCAAACCATAAACCTTAAACCCTAAACCCTACACCATAAACCTTAAACCACAAACCCTAAAGCCTAAATCCTAAACGATAAACCCTCAACCCCAAACCATAAACCCTAAACCCTAAACAGTACACCCTAGACCTTAAACCACAAACCCTAAATCCAAAACCATAAACCATAAACCCTCAACCCGATCCATAAACCCTAAACCCTACACCCAAAACCCGAACCATAATCCCGAAAGCCTAAACCATAAACTATAAACCCTAAACCCTAAACCATAAACCCTCAACCCCAAAGCATAAACCCTAAACCCGAAATCGTACACCCTAAACCGTAAATCCTACACCCTTAACCCTAAACCACAAACCCTAAATCCTAAACCCTAAACCACAAACCCTAAAGCATAAATGCTAAAACCTAAACCCTAAAGCATAACCCAAAACCCAAAACCATAAACCCTCAATCCCAAACCATAAACTATAAATTATAAACCCAAAACCCTACACCCTAAACCCTAAACCACAAACCCTAAAGCCGAAATCCTAAACCATAAACCTTCAACCCCAAACCTTAAACCCTAAACCCTACATCGTAAACCTTAAACCACAAACCCTAAAGCATAAACCTTAAACCATAAACCCTAAACCCCAAACCATAAACCCTAAACCCTACACCCTAAACCATAAATCACAAACCTTAAAGCCTAAACCCTAAACTATAAACCCTAAACCCAAACCATAAACCTTCAACCCTAAACCATGAACACTAAACTCTAAACTCTACACCCTAAACCCTAAACCACAAAGACTAAAGCCCAAACCCTAAACCATAAACCCTCAACCCCAAACCATAAACCCTAAACCCTACGCCCTAAACCATAAATCACAAACCTTAAAGCCTAACCCCTAAACCATAATCCCTAAACCCAAACCATAAACCTTCAACCCTAAACCATGAACACTAAACTCTAAACTCTACACCCTAAACCCTAAACCACAAAGACTAAAGCCCAAACCCTAAACCATAAACCCTCAACCCCAAACCATAAACCCTAAACCCTACGCCCTAAACCATAAATCACAAACCTTAAAGCCTAACCCCTAAACCATAATCCCTAAACCCAAACCATAAACCTTCAACCCTAAACCATGAACACTAAACTCTAAACTCTACACCCTAAACCCTAAACCACAAAGACTAAAGCCCAAACCCTAAACCATAAACCCTCAACCCCAAACCATAAACCCTAAACCCTAAATCCTACACCCTTAACCCTTAAACGACAAATCTTAAACCCTAAACCCTAAACCCTAAAGCATAAACCCTAAACCATAAACTCACAACCCCAAACTATAAATTATAAACCCTAAACCCTAAACCCTAAACCCTAAACCACAAACCCTAAAGCCTAAATCCTAAACCATAAACCATCAAACCCAAACCATAAACCATAAACCCTACATCGTAAACCTTAAACCATAAACCCTAAACCCTTAACCATAAATCCTGAACCCTAAACCCTAAACACCAAACCCTAAACCCTAAACCATAAACCCCAAAGCCTAAACCCTAAATCACAACCCCTAAACCCTAAACCATAAATCATCAACCCTAAACCATAAATTCCAAAATCTCAATCCTAAACCCTAAACCATAAACTCTAAACCCTAAACCTTAAACCCATAAACCATAAATCAGAAACCCTAAACCCTAAACCGTAAACCCTAAAGCATAAACACTAAAGCCTAAAGCCAAAACCCTAAACCATAAACCCTTAATGCCAAACCATAAACCTAAACCCTAAACGCTACACCTTAAACCCTAAATCACAAACCCTAAACCTTAAACCATAAACTCTCAACCCCGAACCCCTCAACCCAAAACCATAATTAGTAAACCCAAGACCATAAACCTTAAACCATAAACACTAAACCATAGACCCTAGACCTTAAATCCTTAACCCTAAACCATAAACCCTAAACCAAAAATCCTAATGCACAAACAGTAAACCATAAACCCTAAAGCCTAAAGCCTAAAGCCTAAACCCCAAAGCCTAAAGCCTAAACCCTAAACCATAAACCGTAAACCACAAACATGCTTAAACCCTAAACTATACATTAAACCATAAACTCCCAACCCCAAACAATAAACCATAAACCCTAATCCCTAAACCACAAACCCTAAAGCCTAAAGCATAAACCGTAAATCCTAAACCCTAAACCAAAAACCCTAAAGCCTAAACCATAAACCCTAAGCCCTAAAGCATACGCCTTAAACCATAAACCCTAACCCCTCAACCCCAAACCATAAACCCTAAAACCTAAACCATACACCCTAAACCTTAAACCACTAAGCCAAAAGCCTAAACCCTAAACCATAAACCTAAACCTCGAACCATAAACCCACAATCGTACACCCTAAACCCGAACCATAATCCCTAAAGGCTAAACACTAAACCCTAAACCATCAACCCCAAACTATAAACCCTACACCCTAAACCCTAAACCCCAAACCCTGCACTCGAAATGCTAAACCACAAACAATAAAAGCATAAATCCTAAACCATATACCCTCAACTCAAACCAAAAACCCTAAACCCTACACCCTAAACCTTAAACCCCAAATCTGAAAAGCCTAAATCCTAAACCATAAACCCTCAACCCTACCCTAAACCATAAACCACAATCCCTAAAGCCTAACCGCTAAACTATAAACCCTAAACCCTAAAACATAAACTCTCAACCCCAAACTATAAACCCTAAACCCTAAATGCTACACCATAAACCCTAAACCACAATCCCTAAACCCTAAACCCTAAACCCTAAACCATAAATCCTAAATCATAAACCCTAAACTATAAACCCTAAATGCTACGCCACAAACCCTAAATAGTAAACCCTAAACCCTAAACCCTAATCCATAAACCCTAAACCCCAAACCCTAAAGCCTAAACCACAAACATGCTTAAACCCTAAACATTAAACCATAAACCCACAACACCAAACCATAAACCCTAAACCCTAAACCACAAAGCCTAAAGTCTAAACCCCTAAACCATAAACCTTCAACCCCAAACCATAAACCCTAAACCCTAGCTAAACCAAACACATTTAACCCTAAACCACAAACCCTAAAGCCTAAACCATAAACCCTAAACCATAAAGCATAAGCCCTAAACCTTAAACCCTAAACCCTCAACCCTAAACCATAAATCCTAAATCCTAAACCCTAAACCCTACACCACCCTAAACACTAAACCAGAAACCCTAAAGCATAAACCCTAAACGATAAACCCTCAACCCCAAAGCATAAACCCTAAACCCTAAATCGTAACCCTAAACCTTAAACTACTCACCCTAAAGCCTAAACACTAAACCATAAACCCTCAACCCCAAACCATAAACCCTAAACCCTACACCCTAAACATGAACCATAATCCTTATAGCCTAAACCCTAAACTATAAACCCTAAACCCAAAACCATAAACCCTCAACCCTAAAATGTAAACCCTAAACCCTAAATGCTACACCCTAAACCTTAAACCAGAAACCAAAAACCATAAATCCTAAACCATAAATCCTCAACCCCAAACCCCATAATCCCTAAACCCTACACCCTAGACACTAAACCATAAATCCTAAACCCAAAACCCAAAACCTTAAACCCTAAAGCCCAAACCAAAAACCAAAAATCCTAAACCCCAAACCATAAACCCTACACCATAAAGCCTCAACCCCAAAAAATAAACCATAAACCCTAAACCCTACACTAGACACTAAACCATAAACCCTAAACCCAAAACTCTAAACCTTAAACCCTAAACCAAAAACCATAAAGCCCAAAGACGAAACCCTAAACCCTAAACCCTAAAACATAAACCCTAAACCCTAAACCCTAAACCATAAACCACAAACCCTAAATCCTAAACCCTAAACCCTAAACCAAAAACACACATAAACCCTAAATTATAAACCATAAACCTTAAACCATAAACGCTCAACCTCAAACCATAAACCCTAAACCCTAAATCCTAAACCACAAACCTAAAGACTAAACCGTAAACCATAAACCCTCAACCCCAAACCATAAACCCTAAACCTTACACCTTTAACCCTAAACCACAAACCCTAAAGCCTAAAGCCTAAATCCTAAACGTTAAACACTAAACCCTAAACCACAAACCCTAAAACTTAAACCCTAAACCATACACCCTAAACCATAAAGCATAAACACTAAATCCTAACCCTTAAACCCTCAACCTCAAACTATAGACTTTAAACCCTAAACCCTACAACACCCTAAACCTTAAACCACAAACCCTAGCCTAAATCCTAAACTATAAATAAACCCTCAACCCCAAACTATAAACCCTAAACCTTAAACCCTACACCCTACACCCTAAACACTAAACCTGAAACCTTAAAGCATAAACCCTAAACGATAAACCCTCAACCCCAAATCATAAACCCTAAACCCTAAACCGTACACCCTAAGCCTTAAACCACAAACCCTAAATCCTAAACCCTAAACCCTCAACCCCGATCTATAAACCCTAAACCCTACTCCCAAATTCCGAACCATAATCCCTAAAGCCTAAGCCCTAAACAATAAACCCTAAACCCTAAACCATAAACCCTCAACCACAAAGCATAAACCCTAAACCCTAAATGGTACACACTAAACCCTAAACCACAAACCCTAAAGTCTAAACCCTAAACTATAAAGCCTGATCCCCAAACCGTAAACCATAAACCATAAACCCTCAACCCCAAACCATAAAACCCTAAAGCCTAAACCCTAAATCATAAACCCTAAACACTAAACCTTAAATCCCAAACCATAAACCCTAAAGCCTAAACCCTAAATCCTAAACCCTAAACACTAAACCTTAAACCACAAACCCTAAAGCCTAAATGCTAAAACCTAAACCCTAATGCATAAACCCAAAACCCTCAACCATAAACCCTCAACCCCAAACCATAAACTATAAACCATAAACCCTAAACCCTACACCCTAAACCCTAAACCACAAACACTAAAGCCTAAATCCTAAACCATAAACCCTCAACCAAAAACCATAAACCCTAAACCCTACATCGTAAACCTTAAACCACAAACACTAAAGCCTAAACCTTAAACCATAAACCCTCAACCCCAAACCATAAACCCTAAACCCTACACCATAAACCATAAATCACAAACCTTAAAGCCTAAACCCTAAACTATAAACCCTAAACCCGAAACCATAAACCTTCAACCCTAAACCATAAACCCTAAACTCTAAACCCTACACCCTTAACCCTAAACCACAAAGACTAAAGCCTAAACTCTAAACCATAAACCCACAACCATAAACCATAAGCCCTAAACCCTTGTGCCTAAACCATAAACCATAAAGCCCAAGGCCTAAACCCCGAACCCTAAACCCTAAACCCTAAACCCTAAACCATAAACCCCAAAGCCTAAACCCTAAATCACAACCCTTAAACCATAAACCATAAATCCTCAACTTTAAACCCTAAACCATAAACCTTAAACCATAAACCCTACACCATAAACCCTAAACCTAAACCCCTAAACCATAAAGCATAAACCCTAAACCCCTAAACCCTAAACCATAAATCTTAAACCATAAACCATACACCAGAAATCCTAAACCCTAAATTCTAAAGCATAAACCCTAAACCATCAACCTCAAACCTTAAACCACAAACACTAAAGCATAAACCCTGTTCCCTAAACCATAAAACACAAACCCTAAAACCTAAACCCTAAACTACAAACACTAAACCCTAAACCATTAACCATTAACCCCAAGCCATAAACCCTAAATCCTACACCCTAAACCACAAACGTTAAACCTTAAACCATAAACCCTCAACCCCAAACCATAAATCCTACACCCAACACCCCAAACCCTAAACTATAAACCCTCAAGCCCAAACCATAAACCCTAAAACCTAAATCCTACACCCTTAATCCTTAAACCACAAATCCTAAAGCCTAAACACTAAATCCTAAACCCTAAAGCATAAACCCTAAACCCTAAACCATAAACTCTCAACCCCAAACCATAAACTATAAACCCTAAACCCTAAACCATACACCCTAAACCCTAAACCACAAACCCTAAATCCTAAACCATAAACCATCAACCCTAAACCATAAACCCTCAACCCAAAACCATAAACTGTAAACCCTAATCCCTAAACCATAAATCACAAACCCTAAAGCCTAAGCCCTAAACCCGAAACAATAAACCCTCAACCCCAAACCATAAACACTAAACCCAAAATGCTACAACCTAAACCTTTAACCACAAATACTAAAGCCTAAACCCTAAACCATAAACCCTCAACCCCAAACCATAAACCCTAAACCCTTATGCCTAACCCCTAAACCATAAATCCTAAGGCATAAACCCCGAACCCTAAACCCTAAATCCTAAATCCTGAACCCTAAACCCTAAACACCAAACCCTAAACCCTAAACCATAACCCCATAGCCTAAACCTTAAATCATAACCCCTAAACCCTAAATCATAAATCCTAAACCCTAAACCCTAAACCCTAAACCCAAAACTATAAGCCATAAATTCCAAACTCTCAATCCTAAACCCTAAACCATAAACCCTACATTCTAAACCCTAAACCCCAAACCCCTAAACTCTAAACCCTAAACCACAAACATGCCTAAAACCTAAACTATAAATCCTAAACCTTAAACCATAAACTCTCAACCCCAAACCATAAACCCTAAACCCTAAACCCTAAACCCTGAACCAAACACCTTTAACCCTAAGCCAGAAACGCTAAAGACTAAAGCATAAACCGTAAATCCTAAACCCTAAACCACAAACCCTAAAGCCTAAACCATAAACCCTAAGCCCTAAAGCATAAGCCATAAACCCTAAACCCTAACTCTTCAATCCCAAACCATAAATCCAAAACCCTAAACCCTAAACCCTACACCCTAAACACTATACCAAAAACCCTAAAGCAAAAACCCTAAAGCATAAACACTAAACGATAAACCCTACACCCTAAACCATAAACCCTAAACCCTAAATCGTATACCCTAAACCTTAAATCACAAACCCAAAAGCCTAAACACTAAACCATATACCCTCAACCCCGAACCATAAATCCTAAATCCTACACCCTAAACCCGAACCATAATCCCTAAAGCCTAAACTCTACACCATCAACCCCAAACCATAAACCCTAGACCCTAAACCCTAAACCCCAAACCCTACACCCTATATGCTAAACTACAAACAATAAAAGCCTAAATCCTAAACCATAAACCCTCAACCCCAAACCATAAACCTTAAACCCTAAACCCTACACCCTAAACCTTAAACCACAAACCCTAAAGCCTAAAGCCTAAATCCGAAACCATAAACCCTCAACCCCAAACCATAAACACTAAACCCTACACATTAACCATAAATCCTAAACCCTAAACTCTAAATCCTAAACCCTCAACCCTAAACCATACACCTTAAACTCTAAACCATACACCCTAAACCATAAACCACAAACCCTAAAGCCTAAATCCTAAACCATAAACCCTCAACCCCAAACCATAAACCATAAACCCCAAACACTAAACCCTACACCCTAAACATTAAACCTGAAACCCTAAAGCATAAACCCTAAATGATAAACCCTCAACCCCAAACCATAAACACTAAACCCTAAACAGTACACCCTAGACCTTAAACCACAAACCCTAAATCCAAAACCATAAACCATAAACCCTCAACCCCGATCCATAAACCTTAAATCCTACACCCAAAACCCGAACCATAATCCCTAAAGCCTAAACCCTAAATTATAAACCCTAAATCCTAAACCATAAACCCTCAACCCCAAAGCATAAATCCTAAACCCGAAATGGTAGACCATAAACCCTAAATCCTACACCCTTAACCCTAAACCACAAACCCTAAAGGATAAACCCTAAATCCTAGACCCTAAACCATACACCCTAGACCTTAAACCACAAACCCTAAATCCAAAACCATAAACCATAAACCCTCAACCCCGATCCATAAACCTTAAATCCTACACCCAAAACCCGAACCATAATCCCTAAAGCCTAAACCCTAAAGCATATAAACCCAAAACCCTAAACCATAAACCCTCAATCCCAAACCATAAACTATAAACCATAAACCCTAAACCGTACACCCTAAACCCTAAAGCCTAAATCCTAAACCATAAACCATCAAACCCAAACCATAAACCCTAAACCCTACATCGTAAACCTTAAACCACACACCCTAAAGCCTAAACCTTAAACCATAAACCCTAAACCCTACACCCTAAACCATAAATCACAAACCTTAAAGCCTAAACCTTAAGCTATAAACCCTAAACCCGAAACTATAAACCTTCAACCCTAAACCATAAACACTAAACTCTAAACTCTACACCCTTAACCCTAAACCACAAAGACTAAAGCCTAAACCCTAAACCATAAACCCTAAACTCCAAACCATAAACCTTAAACCCTTATGCCTAAACCCTAAACCATAAATCCTAAGGCCTAAACCCTGAACCATAAACCCTAAACCCTAAATCCTAAACCATAAACCCTAAACCATAATCCATAAACCATAATCCATAAACCATAAACCCCAAAGCCTAAACCCTAAATCACAACCCTAAAACCCGAAACCATAAATTCTCAACCCTAAACCGTAAACCCTAAACCCTAAACCACAAACCCTACACCCTAAACCCTAAACCCTAAACCTCTAAAGCCTAAACCCTAAACCATAAACCCTAAAGCATAAACTCTAAACCCTTAAACCTCAAACCTTAAACCACAAAGACTAAAGCATAAACCTTACACTAAACCATAAAACACAAACCCTAAGGCCTAAACCCTAAACTACAAACACTAAACACTAAACATTTAACCCTTAAACCATAAATCTTAAAGCCTAAACGCTAAACCCTAAACCATAAAGCATAAACCCTAAACCCTAAACCATAAACTCACAACCCCAAACCATAAATTACAAACCCAAAATCCTAAATGCTAAACCCTACACCATAAACCCTAAAACACAAACCCTAAAGCCTAAATCCAAACCATAAACCATCAAACCCAAACCATAAACCATAAACCAAAAATCCTAATGCCCAAAGAGTAAACCATAAACCCTAAAGCCTAAACCCTAAACCCTAAACCCAAAGCCTAAACCCTAAACCCTAAACCCCAAAGCCTAAACCCTAAACCAAAAACCCTAAACCACAAACATGCCTAAACCCTAAACTATAAATCTTAAACCTTAAATCATAAACTCTCAACCCCAAACTATAAACCATAAACCATAAACCGTAAACGACAAACCCTAAAGCCTAAAGCATAAATCGTAAATCTTAAACCCTAAACACTAAACCCTAAACCATAAACCCTAAAGCCTAAACCATAAACCCTAAGCCCTAAAGCATAAGCCCTAAACCATAAACCATAATTCATCAACCCCAAACCATAAATCCTAAACCCTAAACCCCACACCTTAAACACTATATACCAGAAACCCTAAAGCATAAATCCTAAACGATAAACCCTCAACCCCAAACCATAAACCCTAAAACCTAAACCGTACACTCTAAACCTTAAACCACTAACCCAAAAGCCTAAACCCTAAACCCTACACCCTAAACCCGAACCATAATCCCTAAAGGCTAAACCTTAAACCCTAAACTATCAACCCAAAACCATAAACCCTAGACCCTATACCCTAAACCCCAAACCCTACACCCTAAATGCTAAACCACAAACAATAAATGCCTAAATCCTAAACCATAAAACCCTCAACCCAAACCATAAACCCTAAACCCTACACCCTAAACCTTAAACCATAAACCACAAACCTAAAGCCTAAATCCTAAACCATAAACCCTCAACCCCAAACCACAAACCCTAAACCCTACACCCTAAACCATAAACCACAAACCCTAAAGCCTAAACGCTAAACTATAAACCCTAAACCCTAAACTATAAACCCTCAACCCAAACTATAAACCCTAAACCCTAAACGCTATACCATAAACCCTAAACCATAATCCCTAAAGCGTAAACTAGTTAAACCATAAACCCTCAGCTCTAAACCATAAACCATAAACCCTAAATCCTACCCACTACAACCTAAACTATAAACCCTAAATCCTAAACCTTAAACCCTAAATCATAAATCCTAAACCCTAAACCATAAACCATCAATGCTAAACCATAAACCCTAAAGCCTAAACGCTACACCTTAAACCCTAAATCACAAACCCTAAACCTTAAACCCTAAACCATAAACCCTTAACCCCAAACCATAAACCCTCAACCACAAACCAAAAACTATAAACCCTAAACACTACACCCTAGACCCTAAACACTAAACTCTAAACCCTAAACCTTAAACCCTAAACTATCCATAAACCCTAAACCAGATGCCCAAATAGTAAACCCTACACCATAAACCCTAATCCCTAATCCATAAACCCATACCCTAAAGCCTAAAGCCTAAACCCTAACCCCTAAACCCTAAACCATAAACATGTCTAAACCCTAAACTAAAAACCCTAAACATTAAACCATAAATCCCCAACCCCAAACCATAAACCCTAAACCCTAAACCATAAACCCTAAAGTCTAAACCCTAAACCATAAATCTTCAACCCCAAACCATAAACCCAAAACCCTACGCTAAACCAAACACCTTTAACCCTAAACCACAAACCCTAAAGCCTAAACTTAAACCCTAAACCCTAAAGCATAAGCCCTCAACCCTAAACCATAAACCCTCAACCCCAAACCATAAATCCTAAATCCTAAACCCTAAACCCTACACCACCCTAAACACTAAACCAGAAACCCTAAAGAATAAACCCTAAATCATAAACCCTCAACCCCAAACCATAAACGATAAACCCTAAACCGTAAAACCTAAACCTTAAACTACTAAACCTAAAGCCTAAAGCCTAAACCATACACCCTCAACCCAGAACCATAAACCCTAAACCCTAAACCCTACACCCTAAACCCGAACCATAATCCCTAAAGCCTAAACCCTAAACTATAAACCCTAAACCCGATATCATCAACCCTCAACCCCAAACCCCAAACCCCTAAATCCAAATTGCTACACCCTAAACCCTAAACTAGAAACCCCAAACCATAAATCCTAAACCATAAAGCCTCAACCCCAAACCCCATAAACCCTAAACACTACACCCTAGACACTAAACCATAAATCCTAAACCCAAAACCAAAAACCTTAAACCCTAAACCCAAAACCCTAAACCCTAAACGCCAAACCATAAACCCTACACCATAAAGCTTCAACCCCAACCCATAAACCATAAACCCTAAACCCTACACTAGACACTAAACCATAAACCCTAAACCCAAAACCCTAAAGCCCAAAGACAAAACCCTAAAACCTAAATCCTAAAGCCTAAACCGTAAACGCTAAACCATAAACCATAAACCACAAACCCTAAATCCTAAATCCTAAACCCTAAACCCTAAACCCTAAACCCTAAACCCTAAACCAAAAACATGCATAAACCCTAAATTATAAACCATAAACCTTAAACCATAAATGCTTAACCCCAAACCATAAACCCTAAACCCTAAACCACAAGTCCCTAAAGACTAAATCGTAAACCATAAATCCTCAACCCCAAACCATAAACCCTAAACCTTACACCCTTAACCTTAAACCACAAACCCTAAAGCATAAAGCCTAAAGCCTAAATCCTAAACGTTAAATACTAATCCCTAAACCACAAACCCTAAAGCCTAAACCATAAACCCTAAACCCTAAACCATAAACCCTACACCTTAAACCATAAAGCATAAACACTAAATCCTAACCCTTAAACCCTCAACCCCAAACAATAAACCTTAAACCCTAAACCCTACACACTAAACCTTAAACCACAAACCCTAAAGCCTAAATCCTAAACCATAAACAAACCCTCAACCCCAAACCATAAACCCTAAACCTTAAACCCTAAATCCAACACCCTAAATACTAAACCTGAAACCTTAAAGCATAAACCCTAAACAATAAACCCTCAACCCCAAACCATAAACCCTAAACACTAAACCGTACACCATAAGCCTTAAACCACAAACCCTAAATCCTAAACCCTAAACCCTCAACCCCGATCTATAAACCCTAAACCCTACACCCAAAACCCGAACCATAATCCCTAAAGCATAAACCCTAAACTATAAATCCTAAACCCTAAAGCATAAACCCTCAACCCCAAAGCATAAACCCTAAACCTTAAATGGTACACATTAAACCCTAAATCACAAACCCTAAAGCCTAAACCCTAAACTATAAAGCCTTAACCCCAAACCGTAAATCATAAACCATAAACCCTCAACCCCAAACCATAAACCCTAAAGCCTAAGCCTAAAATCCTAAACCCTAAACACTAAACCTTAAACCCCAAACCATAAACCCTAAAGCCTAAACCCTAAATCCTAAACCTTAAACACTAAACCTTAAACCACAAAACCTAAAGCCTAAATGCTAAAACCTAAACCCTAAAACATAAACCCAAAACCCAAAACCATAAACCCTCAACCCCAAACCATAAACTATAATCCATAAACCCTAAACCTTACACCCTAAACCCTAAACAACAAACCCTAAAGCCTAAATCCTAAACCATAAACCCTCAACCCCAAACCATAAACCCTAAACCCTACATTGAAAACCTTAAACCACAAACCCTAAAGCCTAAACCTTAAACCATAAACCCTCAACCCCAAACCATAAACCCTAAACCCTACACCCTAAACCATAAATCACAAACCTTAAAGCCTAAACCCTAAACTATAAACCCTAAACCCGATACCATAAACCTTCAACCCTAAACCCTAAACCCTAAACCCTAAACCCAAAACCCAAAACCCTTAACCCTAAACCATAAATCCTAAGGCCTAAACCCCAAACCCTAAACCCTAAATCCAAAACCCTAAACCATAAACCATAAGCCATAAACACCAAAGCATAAACCCTAAATCACAACCCTTAAACCATAAACCATAAATCCTCAACTCTAAACCCTACACCATAAACCTTACACCATAAACCCTACACCCTAAACCCTAAAACTAAACTCCTAAACCCTAAACCATAAAGCATAAACCCTAAACCCTAAACCTCAAACATTAAACCACAAACACAAAAGCATAAACCCTATTCCCTAAACCATAGAACACGAACCCTAAAGCCTAAACACTAAACTACAAACACTAAACCCTAAACCATTAAGCATTAACCCCAAGCCATAAACCCTAAACCACAAACCCTAAACCCAAAACCATAAACCCTCAAACCGAAACCATATACCCTACACCCTATACCCTAAACCCTAAACTATAAACCCTCAAGCCCAAACCATAAACCCTAAACCCTAAATCCTACACCCTTAATCCTTAATCCGCAAATCCTAAAGCCTAAACGCTAAATCCTAAACCCTAAAGCACAAACCCTAAACCCTAAACCATAAACTCTCAACCCCAAACCATAAACTATAAACCCTAAACCCTAAATCCTACACCCTAAACCGTAAACCACAAACCCAAAACCCTAAATCCTAAACCATAAACCATCAATCCCAAACCATAAACCCTAAACCCTAAACCCTACATCGTAAACCTTAAACCACAAACCCTAAAGCCTAAACCCTAAACCATAAACCCTCAACCCAAAACAATAAACTGAAAAACCTAATCCCTAAAGCATAAATCACAAACCCTAAAGCCTAAACCCTAAACTATAAACCCTAAACCCGAAACAATAAACCCTCAACCCCAAACTATAAACACTAAACCCTAAACGCTACACCCTAAACCCTTAACCACAAATGCTAAAGCCTAAACCCTAAACTATAAACCCTAAACCCGAAACAATAAACCCTCAACCCCAAACTATAAACACTAAACCCTAAACGCTACACCCTAAACCCTTAACCACAAATACTAAAGCCTAAACCCTAAACTATAAACCCTCAACCCCAACCCATAAACCCTAAAACCTTATGCCTAAACCCTAAACCATAAATCCTAAGGCATAAACCTCGAACCCTAAACCCTAAACCATAAATCCTGAACCATAAACCCTAAACACCAAACCCTAAACCTTAAATCACAACCCCTAAAACATAAACCATAAATCCTTAACCCTAAACCCTAAACCATAAACCCTAAACCCGAAACCCTAAACCATAAATTCCAAACTCTCAATCCTAAACCCTAAACCATAAACCCTACATCCTAAACCCTAAACCCCTAAACCATAAACCACAAACCCTAAACCCTAAACTATAAACCCTAAAGCATAAACCCTAAAGCCTAAACTTTAAACCATAAACTCTCAATGCCAAACCATAAACCCTAAACCCTAAACGCTACACCTTAAACCCTAAATCACAAACCATAAACCATAAACCCTAAACCCCAAACCATAAACCCTCAACCCTACCCTCAACCCCAAACCATAAACATAAACCCTAAACCCTACACCCTAGACGCTAAACACTAAACCCTAGACCCTAAAGCTTAAACCATAAACCCTAAAGCCATAACCCTAAACCATAAACCCTAAACCCTAAACTCTAAACCCTAAACCATAAACCCAAAACCCTAAACGCTACACCTTAAACCCTAAATCACAAACCATAAACCATAAACCCTAAATCCAAAACCCCAAACCATAAACCCTCAACCCTACCCTCAACCCCAAACCATAAACATAAACCCTAAACCCTACACCCTAGACGCTAAACACTAAACCCTAGACCCTAAAGCTTAAACCATAGACCCTAACAAACCACAAACCCTAAACCCTACACCCTAAACCATAAAACATAAACCCTAAACCATAAACCCTCAACCCCAAACCATAAACCCTAAACCCTAAACGCTACACCCCAAACCCTAAACCACAAACCCTAAAGGCTAAACCCTAAACCATAAACCCTTAACCCCAAACCATAAACCATAAACCCTAAACCATAAACCCTCAACTCCAAACCATAAACCATAAACCCTATAGCCTAAATCCTAAACCTTAAACCCTAAAGCCTAAATCCTAAACCCTAAACCATAAACCTTTAATGCCAACCCATAAACCCTAAATCCTAAACGCTACACCTTAAACCCTAAATCACAAACCCTAAACCCTAAACCCTAAAGCATAAACCCACAACCCCAAACCATAAACCCTCAACCCCAAACCATAAACTGTAAACCCTAAACCATACACCTTAAACACTAAACTCTAAACCTTACCTTAAACCCTAAACCCTAAACCCTAAACCCTAAACCATAAACCCTAAAGCCTAAACCCTAAACTATAAACCCTAAACCCGAAACAATAAACCCTCAACCCCAAACTATAAACACTAAACCCTAAACGCTACACCCTAAACCCTTAACCACAAATACTAAATACTAAACCCTAAACTATAAACCCTCAACCCCAACCCATAAACCCTAAAACCTTATGCCTAAACCCTAAACCATAAATCCTAAGGCATAAACCTCGAACCCTAAACCCTAAACCATAAATCCTGAACCATAAACCCTAAACACCAAACCCTAAACCTTAAATCACAACCCCTAAAACATAAACCATAAATCCTTAACCCTAAACCCTAAACCATAAACCCTACATCCTAAACCCTAAACCCCTAAACCATAAACCACAAACCCTAAACCCTAAACTATAAACCCTAAAGCATAAACCCTAAAGCCTAAACTTTAAACCATAAACTCTCAATGCCAAACCATAAACCCTAAACCCTAAACCATAAACTATAGACCCTAAACCCTTAACCCTAAATCCTAAACCCTACATCCTAAATCCTAAACCACAAACCCTAAAGCCTAAAGCCTAAAGCCTAAACCCTAAACACTAAACCATAAACCACAAACCATAAAGCCCAAACACTAAACACTACACACTAAACCCTAAACCCTAAACCATAAACCCAAAAGCCTGTATCCTAAACCATAAACCACGAACCCTAAAGCATAAACTATAAGGCCTAAACCTTAAACCACAAACACAAAAGCCTAGACCCTAAACTATAAACAATAAACCCTAAACATAAACCCTCAAACCCAAACCGTAAACTCTAAACCTTAAACCCTACACCGTAAAACCTAAACCACAAACCCTTAAGCCTAAATCCTTAACCATAAACCCTCAAACCCAAACGATAAACCCTAAACCGTACTCCCTAAACCCAAAACCCTAAAACCTTAACCCTAAACCCTATACCATAAACCCTAAATCCTAAAGAACAAATCTTAAACCCTAAACCCTAAACTACAAACCCTAAAGGATAAACCCTAAATTATAAACCCTAAACTACAAACCCTAAATCCTAAACCCTAAACCATACACCCTAAACCACAAACCTAAACCCTACACCCTACACCCTACACCACAAATGCTAAAGCCTAAACCCTAAACCCTAAACCCTAAACCACAAACCCTCAAGACTAAACCCTAAACCATAAACCCTCAACAACAAATCATAAATCCTAAACCTTAAACCCTACAAACTAAACCCTAAACCACAAACCCAAAAGCATAAACCCTAAACTATAAACCCTAAACCCTAAATCCTAAACCCCAAACCCTAAATCCTAAACCTAAACCCTAAACCCCAAACCCTAAAGCCTATACGATAATCCCTAAAGCCTAAATCCTAAAGCACAAACACTAGAGCCTAAACCTAAACTATAAACACTAAACCGTAATCCATAAACCTTCAACCCCAAGCCATAAACCATAAACCCTAAACCCTGAACCATACACACTAAACCCTAAACCACAAACCCTAAAGCCTATACCCTAAATCTTAAACCCTCAACACCAAATCATAAACCCTAAACCCTACACCCTAAATAATTAACCGCATCCCCTATAGCATAAACCCTAAACTATAAACCATAAACTCTAAACCATAAACATTAAACCATAAACCGTAAACTATAAACCCTAAAACCTAAACCCTAAACCATCAACCCTCAACCCCAAACCATAAACCCTAAACCCTAAACCCGACACCCTAAACCCTAAACCCAAACCTTAAAGCCTAAAAGCTAACCCTAAAAATTAAACCATAAACCTTAAATCTGAAACAATAAACCCTCAACCCCAATCCATAAACCCTAAGCCCTAAACCCTAAACCCTAAACCCTAAACCATAAACCATAAACCCTCAACCCCAAATCAAAAACCCTAAACTATAAACCCTACACCCTAAACCCTAAACCACAAGCCCTAAAGCATAAACCCTAAACTATAAACCCTGAACCCTAAACCATAAACCCTAAACCCCGAACCATAAATCATAAACCACAAACCTTAAAGTCTAGACTGTAAACCATAAACTATCAACCCCAAACCATAAACCCTAAACCCTAAACCCTAAAACCTAAACCTTAAACCACAAACCCTAAATCATAAACCCTCAAACCCAAACCATAAACCCTAAACCCTAATCCCTATACCTTTAACCCTAAACCACAAACCCTAAAACCTAAAGCCTAAACCGTAAATCCTAAACCCTGAACACTAAACCATAAACCACAAACCCTAAAGCCAAAACCCTAAACCCTAAACCCCAAACCGTAAACCCTAAACCTAAACCCTAAACCCAAAACCCTAAACCCTAAACCGGAAACCCTAAAGCCTAAACCCTAAACCATAAACCTTCAACCCCAAACTATAAACCCTTAACCCTACCCCCTACACCCCAAACCATAACCACAAACCCTAAAGCCTAAAGCCTAGACTATAAACCCTAAACCCTAAACCATAAACCTTTAACACCAAACCCTAAACCTTAATTGCTACACCATAAACCCTAAATGCTACACCCTAAACCCTAAACCATAAACCCTCAGCCACAAATCATAAGCCCTAAACCATAAACTATAAACCCTAAACCATAAACACTAGACCCTAAACCTAAACCCAAACCCCTAAATCTTAAATCCTAAATCCTAAATCCTAAACCCTAAACCCTAAACCCTAAACCAGAAAACCTAAAGCACAAACCCTAAATCTTAAACCCTAAAGTTTAAACTCTAAACCCTCAACATTAAACCCTAAACCCTAAACCACAAACCCTAAAGCCTAAATCCTATACCATAAGCCCTTAACCCCAAACCATAAACCCTCAACCCCAAACCATAAACCGTAAACCCTATACCCTACACCCTAGACACTAAACTCTAAACCCTAAACCCTAAACCCTAAACCATAAACCATAAACCCTAAACCAGAAACCCTAAACCAGAATCCCTAATGCCCAAATAGTAAACCCTAAACCCTAAACTATAAACCCTAAACCATAAACCCCAAATCCTAAAGCCTAAAGCCTAAACCCTAACCCCTAAACCCTGAACTATAAACCCTAAACCTTAAACCATAAACCCTCAACCCCAAACCATAAATCCTAAACCCTAAACCACAAATCCTAAAGTCTAAACCCTAAACCATAACCCCTCAACCCCAAACCATATACCCTAAACCCTATACTAAACCAAACATCTTTAACCCTAAGCCACAAACACTAAAGCCTAAAGCCTAAACCCTAAATCCTAAACACTAAACACTAAGCCCTAAACCCTAAACCACAAACCCTAAAGGCTAAACCATAAACCCTGAACCCTAAAGAATAAACCCTAAGCCCTAAACCCTAAACCCTAAACCCCAAACCATAGATCCTAAATCCTAAACCCTAAACCCTACACCACCCTAAACACTAAACCAGAAACCCTAAAGCATAAACCCTAAACCATAAACCCTCAACCCCAAACCATAAACCATAAACCCTAAACTGTACACCTTAAACCTTAAACCACTAACCCTAAGGCCTAAACCCTAAACCATAAACCCTCAACCCCGAACCACCTAATCCCTACAACCTAACCCCGAACCATAATCCCTAATGCCTAAAACCTACCCTAAACCATCAATCCCAAACCATAAACCCTAGACCCTAAACCCTAAACCCCAAACCCTACACCCTAAATGCTAAACCACAAACAATAAAAGCATAAATCCTAAACCCTAAACCCTAAACCCCAAACCCTACACCCTAAATGCTAAACCACAAATAATAAAAGCATAAATCCTAAACCGTAAACCCTCAACCCCAAACCATAAACCCTAAATCCTACACCCTAAACCTTAAACCACAAACCCTAAATCCAGAATCCTAAAAGATAAACCCTAAACCCCAAACCACAAACCCTAAACAATACACCCTAAACCATAAACCTCAAACCCTAAAGCCTAAATGCTAAACCATAACCCCTCAACCCCAAACCATAAACCCTAAACCCTAAACCCTAAACCCTAAACCCTACACCTTAAACACTAAACCTGAAACCCTAAAGCATAAACCATAAACTATAAACCCTCAACCCCAAACTATTAACCCAAAACCCTAAACCGTACACCCTAAAACTTAAACCACAAACATTAAACCCTAAACCCTACACCACCCTAAACACTAAACCAGAAACCCTAAAGCATAAACCCTAAACCATAAACCCTCAACCCCAAACCATAAACCATAAACCCTAAACTGTACACCTTAAACCTTAAACCACTAACCCTAAGGCCTAAACCCTAAACCATAAACCCTCAACCCCGAACCACCTAATCCCTACAACCTAACCCCGAACCATAATCCCTAATGCCTAAAACCTACCCTAAACCATCAACCTCAAACTATAAACCCTAGACCCTAAACCCTAAACCCTAAACCCCAAACCCTACACCCTAAATGCTAAACCACAAACAATAAAAGCTTAAATCCTAAACCATAAACCCTCAACCCCAAAATATAAACCCTAAACCCTAAACCCTACACCCTAAACCTTAAACCACAAACACTAAAGCCTAAATCCTAAACCATAAACCCTAAACCCCAAACCACAAACCCTAAACCCTACACCCTAAACCATAAAACATAAACCCTAAACCATAAACCCTCAACCCCAAACCATAAACCCTAAACCCTAAACGCTACACCCCAAACCCTAAACCACAAACCCTAAAGGCTAAACCCTAAACCATAAACCCTTAACCCCAAACCATAAACCATAAACCCTAAACCATAAACCCTCAACTCCAAACCATAAACCATAAACCCTATAGCCTAAATCCTAAACCTTAAACCCTAAAGCCTAAATCCTAAACCCTAAACCATAAACCTTTAATGCCAACCCATAAACCCTAAATCCTAAACGCTACACCTTAAACCCTAAATCACAAACCCTAAACCCTAAACCCTAAAGCATAAACCCACAACCCCAAACCATAAACCCTCAACCCCAAACCATAAACTGTAAACCCTAAACCATACACCTTAAACACTAAACTCTAAACCTTACCTTAAACCCTAAACCCTAAACCCTAAACCCTAAACCAGAAACCCTAATGCCCAAATAGTAAACACTAAACCCTAAACCCTAAACCCTAAACCCCAAATCCTAAAGCCTAAAGCCTAAACCCTAACCCCTAAACCCTAAACCATAAACATGCCTAAACCCTAAACTATAAACCCTAAACCTTAAACCATAAACCCTCATCCCCAAACCATAAACCCTAAACCCTAAACCACAAACCCTAAAGTCTAAACCCTAAACCATAAACCATAAACCCCAAATCATAAACCATAAACCCTAAACCCTACCCCTAAACCAAACACCTTTAACCCTAAGCCACAAACCCTAAAGCCTAAAGCATAAATAATAAATCCTAAACCCTAAACACTAAACCCTAAACCACAAACCCTAAACCCTAAAGCATAAGCCATAAACCATAAACCCTAAGCCATCAACCCCAAACCATAAACCCTAAACCCTACACCACCCTAAACACTAAACTAGAAACCCTAAAGCATAAACACTAAACCATAAACCTTTAACCCCAAACTATAAACCCTAAACCCTTATGCCTAAACCCTAAGCCATAAATTCTAAGGCGTAAACCCCGAACCCTAAACCCTAAACCCTAAATTCTGAACCCTAAACCCTAAACACCAAACCCTAAACCCTAAACCATAAACCCCAAAGCCTAAACCCTAAATAACAACCTCTAAACCCTAAATTATAAATCCTCCACCCTAAACCCTAGACCATAAACCTTAAACCCAAAATCATAAATTCCAAACTCTCAATCCTAAACCCTAAACCATAAATCCTACATCCTAAACCATAAACCCTAAACCCCTAAACCATAAACCACAAACCCTAAACCTTAAACTGTAAACCCTAAAGCATAAACCCTAAAGCCTAAAGCCTAAACCATAAAACTTCAATGCCAAACCATAAACCCTAAACCCTTAATGCTACACCTTAAACCCTAAATCACAAACCCTAAACCCTAAATTCCAAACCATAAACCCTCAACCCTACCCTCAACCCCAAACCATAAACCATAAACCCTCCCTATACCCTAGACCCTAAACAATAAACCCTAGACCATAAACCTTAAACCCTAAACCCTAAATCATAAACCCTAAAGCCTAAACCCTAAACCCTAAACCTTAAACCCCAAACTCTAAAGCCTAAACCCTAAACCCTAAACCCTAAACCAAAAACATGCCTAAACCCTAAACTATAAACCCTAAACTTTAAACCATAAACTTTCAACCCCAAACTATAAATCCTAAACCCTAAACCCTAAACCCTAAACCCTAAACCCTAAACCCTGAACCAAACACCTTTAACCCAAGCCACATACCCTAAAGCCTAAAGCATAAACCGTAAATCCTAAACCCTAAACACTAAACCCTAATCCACAAACCTTAAAGCCTAAACTATAAACCCTAAGCCCTAAAGCATAAGTGACGATCGGTTTTTCTATCGGTAAAAAAATATAAAAATATGATCGCGTTGTAAGTATAGCTTCTAAACTAACAGAAAATCCTTTTGTACAAACGTTTTGGTTGTCACAAGTAACAAACCCCTTTAAAATTGATAACCAAAGTATTTAAGCCTCGGGTCGTCTTCTCAAGGAATGCAGGGAGGTGTTCATATTATTGGTTATGAGTTTTGTAAATTGGGGGTTTTGAAAGTAAGGAACAAGTAATTTAAATGACAAGTAAAATAAATAAATAACTGTAAAATAAACTCTTGGCAAGGTATGAGAATTCGGAAGTCCTATCCTAGTTACTCCTATGAGAATTGAAGTTAATCCCACTTAATTAACCTTTACGAAAGCAAGGGAAAGTCAAGTGAACTCATTAGTTAGATTCCCAAGTCCTAGCCAACTCCTAAGGAAAGACTAGAGTTAGTGGAATTTCAGTCAATTAGCCAACATAACAATCAATCACGATAAGTTGATAACTCAAGAGCCTCCAGTTAATCAATTAAAGCCAAGAATATAAAAAGCTAAACAAGAATCATAAATCTGAAATACCTCAATTGCATTAATAAGAGAAATCAATCTAAACATAGAGAGTTTATAAGCTAATTTGGCAACATAAGTAATTAAATGAGAGCATTAAAGTATCTGAAAGTAAAAGAGAAATATAAAGTAAAAGAAATATTGAACCTGATAAATTGAAATAATAAGAAATCCTAATTCCTTTAAGAGGAATCCTAAATCTAAAACCTAAGAGAGAGGAGAGAACCTCTCTCTAAAAACTACATCTAAATCATGAAAAGTGAATAATTGAAGGCCTCTCATGAATGGATGCATTTCCCCACGTTATAACCTCTAATCTGTGCTTTCTGTACTTGGATCTGGGCCAAAAAGGGTTTCAGAAATCGCTGGGAGTGTTTTCTACAGTTTCTGGTGTGTGGCGTCTGTCACGCATCCGTGTGGGTCACGCGGTCGCGTCATCTGGGAGTTTTTCTTATCACGCGTTCGCTTCGGTCATGCGTACGCATCATCTGCGTTCTGCTCAAGGCGCGCATCCGCGTTAGTCACGCGTTCGCGTCACTGCCTTTTCGCGCTAGGCACGCGGCTGCGTCGTCCATGCGTTCGCGTCGCTGCCAGTTTCTTCAAAAACTCCATTTTGTGCTTTCCTTCCATTTTTGTATGTTTCCTTTCCATCCTTTAAATCATTCCTGCCTTAGGAGATCTGAAAATACTCAACACACAAATCATGGCATCGAATGGTAATAAAAGGTAATTAAAATAATTATTTTTAAAGCATAGGAAACATATTTGTCACATATATCACATAATAAGGAAGGGAAAGTAAAACCATGCAATTTCACATAAATAAGTGGGTGAAGGGTTGAATAAATCACTTAAATTGAGCACAAAATATCATGAAATATGGGTTTATCAACCTCCCCACACTTGAACAATAGCATGTCCTCATGCTAAATCCAAGATAAAGAGTAAGGTAAGGTTAAAGTGGTAGAATCTCATGCAATGCAATCTATTCTAAATGCAACTACCTAAATGAATCATGCAATTCTAATTGTTATTCACTTGTATATAAAGCTTACATGTAATTAAATTAATTCATATCCTCAAGGAATCATATATGCATAGCCAAACCTTAGATAATGTTAAAGCACTTTTACAATTGAGATGGGTAAAAATATTTCACAAACTTGCAAGACAATTAAAAATTTAAGCAGAGATATATGGTGATGAGCTATTGAACCCTCACTGGATTTTGTGTTTACTCTCTAGTCACTCAGTGTTTATTGGGTTAATCACTCTATTCTTTTTCTATCCTTACTTTCTATAACTTTGTTCTTCATCTAACCAATCAACAATTATAGAATACAGACATACAAAAATCATGAGGTCCTATTGAAGGTTGTAATGGGGCTAAGGTAAAGGTCAGGGTATATGTATAAAGCTAAGTGAGCTAATAAGCAAATCCTTGATTAGTCTAAGATCTCACCTAACATACATACTATATATGATTTTAAAGTTCCTTAACCTATTTACCCAACATTTTCCCTTTTGGATTACAAGCTCATACATTAATTTTAAATTTGAAATTTTTGACCCATGTGCATTGACTCTTTTTATTTTGTATTTTGGGAAATTTCTTTGTGTATTCCCTTAATTAAATAATGTAAAAATACTTTTTTCTCTTTTTTTTTTTAAATCAATGCACATGGTAATCCCATTGTTTTGATCTCACATGAGCATGCTTCCCAAATTTTTTGTTTTTGAAATAGCTTACTCTTTTTAAATTCCTACTTTGTTTCTATCATCCCATGTTCCCATAAAATTTCCCACACTTAAAAACAATACACAATTTTTATCTTAAGCTAACCAAGGATTCAACTTGGGATTTTTATTTTATTTTTCTGCTTATGGCTAGTAATGTGGTTTATAGAGCAAGAGGGGATTAAAAAGCTCAAGGGGGCTAACAAGGGTGATGTAAAAGGTAGGCTAATTTGGGATAAGTGAGGAAAAATTCAAATGATGGCCTCAATCATCTCTTGGTATGTATCTATATTCTATAATTGGACATATAGATTAAAACAAAGTAAAGAACATCAGAATAAAAAAGAAAGGGTAAAACACACAGGAATGAAATTTATGGTCTGAATGCAACCATACAATTAAACTCAAAACTCACAGGTTGTGTGTTCTCCAGCTCGAAAATCATATATCAGTTATACATGTCATGCAAGTAAAAATTAAGAGTTCCCATTATTCTCAATGTAAA
>NC_029793.2:75426051-75429695 GCF_000816755.2 Arachis ipaensis | reverse complement strand
TAAAAGGTAGGCTAATTTGGGATAAGTGAGGAAAAATTCAAATGATGGCCTCAATCATCTCTTGGTATGTATCTATATTCTATAATTGGACATATAGATTAAAACAAAGTAAAGAACATCAGAATAAAAAAGAAAGGGTAAAACACACAGGAATGAAATTTATGGTCTGAATGCAACCATACAATTAAACTCAAAACTCACAGGTTGTGTGTTCTCCAGCTCGAAAATCATATATCAGTTATACATGTCATGCAAGTAAAAATTAAGAGTTCCCATTATTCTCAATGTAAATCTTAGGGTGGCCCTTAAAATCTTAGTGTTGTTCCTTGATGAAATGTTTTTAACTAACTAACATGTAATGCTATATATACGAGGTGTGTGGATTGTTTTAATTTACTAAGATTTCTAGTTTACTCCTTTTATTTTCAATTAAATCAAACTATTATATGCTAAAAGGGTAAACTATACTAATGAATCCACATATTCTATAATTAATAAGTTTAGAATTACAAACTAAATTAAATGGCTAAAATATGAACTAAAGTGCAAAATGCAGAAAATAGGGTGGAAATACAGCAAAAGAACAATGTATAAGTACTGAAAAATAAAAATAAATATAAAAATACAGGAAAATAACAAAATAAGATAAAAGAGTCTGTAGTGGTTCACCAAAAAGATATGCCAGGGATGGCTACCTCCCCACACCTAAAATAAAGCATCGTCCTCGATGCTCACTCAAGCTGGGTGTGAAGAAGTGCCATCACCGGAAGGATGGGCTGTTAGAGTCTCGGTGGTGGCCTGAAGGTCTGCAGACTGGATGAGGGTAGGAGGATCTGTCTACTGCAGTGGAGGCTCTGACTGTATAGGAATCTCTGGGTCTGCGGCCTGAATCTGGTGTGGCTCCTCCTGCTGTGGCGCAGCCTGCTCTGGTTCTGCCTGCTCAGCCTCTCTCTGTGCATGTGTCTCATCCTCATGCTCGTCCACCTCCTCCTCGGATGGCTCTGATGGTGTGTCAGGCTCGGAGGGGATGTCGGCACCAGATCGGATCATCAACTTGAGGTGCTCATAGCGTCGCTTGTTGCGACGCTTCATACGATCCAAGCAGGCGAAGAGTCGATGCACCAAATGATAAATGGGCTCAGGGGCAGTGGATGTGCAGGGATGAGGCTGGTGCAGCAGTGGAGGCAGAAGGGGCAGCTGAAGATGTGGCTGCCTCACCAGAAGCGGTGAGGAATGGAGGTCTGTAGCCCAAAGCCTGAAACTTCCTGCTGTGAGGAATAATCTTCTTGCAGTCTGCAGCAGGTGGCTTCTCATCAGCAAGCTCCCAAGGCACGTCAGCTCGACGGCCTAGCTGGGTGACCAGATAAGGGAAGGGGAGAGTGCCACTGACATGGACCATGGCCATGTAATACCGGATAAATCGTCGAAGATACAGGTCCTTATCCTCCATCACACACCAGATGAGGGTGATCATAGCAGCAGGTAGCTCCGTCTCATGAATGCTTGGCATAACAAAGTTGCTTAGAATCTGGTGCCAGAGCCGAGCCTCATCATTCAGATACATCAGCTTGATTCCCTTAGGCATTGCTGTGTTCTTTCCCATGACCCATGGGACAGTAGGATCAAGGGCTATCTTCTGCTTGACAGCATCCCAGTCAAATCTCAGAAAGCGCATGTCCTCTTTAGCCTTTTGGTAACCGTCAGGCTGATCTGATTTAGGCTGAAGGTGGAGGATGTCCTCAATGGCTTCCTCAGTTACCAATATCTGTTTCCCTCCGAGGTGCACTGCATCCAGGGTAGTCTTGAAATAGTTGTAGTAGAACTCTCTGACCCAGGAAGCATTGACCTCTGTCAAGTTTCTTTCCAAGAAGAACCAGCCTATCTGTTTGATCTGATCGGAGGTGTACTGCTGTAGTTCTTCTGGAATTTTCAGAGTTCTCTCCAGGTACAGGTTTCTGGAGGTGGCAAACACTGGATACTTCAGCTCACAGTATCTGTTTGCAAATTTTACCGAATCTGTGGCAGTGAGGAGCTGGTCAGCCTTCTCCTGTGGGGTAAAGTGCTTTTCCCGCCAGGAGTCATCATGCATAATGTCCAGGATAGACATAGAGGATTCGCCTCTTTTCCTTTTGCCGGTGGTTGCTTTGCCTTTTCCTTTGCGCTGAGGGTCAGACATCCTGAAAAGCAGAAGTACCAGGATATAATTGAAGAACAAAGTATGAAAACAAGTAGGCAAATAGAATAAAAATAATATAAGCACAGAGTGGCAAAAGAGCAGTCGAATTATGAAATGAGTTAAGTATATGTGCATTATGGATTGTATTTGAGTTAGAAATCTGAGATGAAAAATCACAATCCAAAATGTAATATAAGTAGAATTCATGTTAATTAGAAAAAACAATAATTATGCTCTGAGTTAGAAAGTTAAAGTAAATAGTTAAAAACCAAAAAGAGAAGTTTGAAAGTTAGATTGGTTAGGATTGAGAAAGAGGTTAGAAAGTGAAAATCAGTGAGTTAGTAAAAAGAAAGTCAAAGTAAGTGGCATGATGATCGGTTTCTAAGTAAAAAGAATTTCACAATTTTAAACAACAGTCAACTCATATTCAAGCAAGGAAATCAGGTTGTTGATGATAATTCATATAGATGTAGAAATAGCAAAAATTGAAATCGAATCATCAAAAGTGTAATTTATGAACCAGGAAATTGAAAGGAAAAAGAATTCTGGCCCGTGCATTCATGAAATGGTGTGGGTATAGCGAAGTAATGCAAAATTTAAAATTGCCAAAACCAGAACATGAATGAAAATAGAACAATTTGCAGAAAATTGGACAGCATTCCGGCTAAAATTTGATGTTCCAGGGTAATAAACAGTAAGCAGAACAGTTCATATAAATTAAAATAAAGCTGTAAATACACATAAGTAATATGAACATGAAAGAGCAGTGTAACAGCAGCATGAAACAGTAAAGAACAGCATATGAACAGTATAAATATCACAGCCAGACCAAAATTACAGAATAGTAAAACAAGCAACAAGTACGGCGCAATTATCAGACCTAAATCCACTATCCACATCCTAGCTACCTAACCACCTAGAATCCACTACAAAAATGCATCTCTAACTAGCCTAATTTGAACATAATCGAAAAAATAAGCAAATAACTACAAGTGATAGAGAAATTGGCATTCAGCGAAACCTGGTGTGTAGAAGAACAAATTTATGGAACAGAGAGATGATGGGGGCGTGGTGGTGGTAGTGCTGACGCGGTGGTGAAGGGCGGTTGGCGCGGCGGTGGTGGCTATTCGGTGGTAGGGGGTTTTGGGTAGGGTTTAATTGTGGAGGGGGGTGGGTAAGAAGGGAGCGAGGGAGGTGAAGCTGTGGTGGTGGTCGGTGGTGGGAGGTGGCGCTGGTGGCGTGGTGGTGGTGGCTGGCCGCGGTGGGGGCAGCGGTGGTGGAGGGAAGAAGAGAGAGAAGAAGGGGAGGGAAGAAAGAAGGAGAGAAAGGGGAGAGGGGGAGGTCGCGTGGTGGTCTGGGTGGTTGGGGGTGGTTGGTGTGCGAAATCGTGATCGTTCCTTCCTTGGTAACGGCACTAAAAACTCAATACGCACGTTCATAATCTTAGTTCTTTGTCACAACTTCGCAC
>NC_029793.2:75386665-75422305 GCF_000816755.2 Arachis ipaensis | reverse complement strand
AGGGGGGGGGATAGGGTTTCGCGTGGTTGGGGTTAGTGATTTTTGAATCCACGCAAACGCATGGAGCACGCGATCGCGTGGCTAGGGTGAAATGGGATTGACACAGTCGCGTGATTGACGCGATCGCGCGGGTTGGGTACAAGATGGATGACGCGGACGCGTGAGGCACGCGACTGCGTCGTCGTAAATTGTGCTAAACGCACAATTCCAGCGTCGTTTCAGTGCAACTCTCTGTCTCCATTAGGGTGCCATGCTATCCACGTGTGCGGATGCGTTGCTCACGCTTTTGCGTAGGATGGGTGTTTTACAAGTGACGCGTTCGCGTCAGGGACACGAACGCATGAGCCGTTTTGTGCTAAACGCACACCAGCCGCATGATTCCAGTCCAGATTTCTGGGCGTTGGATTTTTACGCCGATTTCCAGATCACGTATTCGCGTGAGTGACGCGGACGCGTGGGAGATGTTTTTTGCGACTGACGGAAACGTGTTAGCAATGCGGTCGCGTCGCGCGCTTTTTTTTTTTATGCAATTATGCAATTATGCAATTATGCAGTATGCAATGCCAATGAATAATATTTAGGTTCAATGAAAATAATATAATATAAAAACAAACAAGACGAAATAAAATTGAAAAAGAAACGACCACACCATGGTGGGTTGTCTCCCACCTAGCACTTTTAGTTAAAGTCCTTAAGTTGGACATTGGATGAGCTTCCTGTTTTGGTGGCTTATGCTTAAATTCATCCAGAAATCTCCACCAATGTTTGGAATGCCAACAGCCTCCGGGGTCCCAAACTAGGCATGTAAAGCTGTTAAGCAGCTTCAAGCAGGTTCTCAGGCTCCCGGGATGATGAATGTCAGAAAAGATTCCAGGATCCCAAACTTTGCTTTTAAATCCGCCGTTGTCTTGATCTATATTCTTTGATCCGGGCGGTTTAGAAATTGTATTCTCACCAAGATGACCAAACGTCTTTCGAGACCCATTCAATTGAACTTGATACCAATCCTTGCACTTCGAATCGAAGCGCGGAACCTTATTGAACCTTGTACACCAGCTCTGAGTACGAGCCATTTCCCTCTTACTCTTAAAGCCGCAGAGAGCTCTAAGCTGGCCATCTGTTTCAAGCAAACCATATTCAAGTGGAAAGGTAAAGATAAAGGTTAAGGATTGTACCCACTTGAAGCTTGTATTAGGTGGTAATGGCCTTGGGACAGGTGTTTCCAGTGGTTCTGTAAGTTTTACTCCCTTGTATTCTTCTGTGAATTCCTCCACTTCCTTGCAAAATTTTTCAACTGCAACTGCGTCCTAATCAAAGTCTTCTATGTCTTCCTCGTCACTCAAGTCATACGTTGGAGGTTGAGAGAAATCTACCTCGACATCATCTTCGTATTCACTTGGATAAGATTATTCAGGCTCAAGGAGTTCAGTTGCGGATGTGAGTTCGTGATTAGGAGAGCTTGATTCATGATCATCACTGCCTATGGAATCAACTTCTTGGTCTGTTCCGTCCAATTTTTCACAAGGTATATGCTTTGGAGGTTGTGCACTGTCCTCTTTGGCATCAATTTCGAACTTCTCAGCAGAATCCTTTACAGCTCTCGATTCCCATGGAGGTTCATCCTTTACACTTCTTCCTCTACAACTCTGATGGCTTCCTCCACTTGTTCCAATACAAAGCCATGCTCCTCATTGTCCACCGGAGTTTCTAGTGTTTCCTTCATGCTACGCTCTTCTTTTGATTCTCCACATGCAGCCATGGGAGTATTTTGAGTGCTCAAATGTTGGGAAGCTATTATATTTACTACCTCAGTTAAGGTAGTAGTGAGTTCCAATATGCCCCTTTGTATTCTCGCTTGCCCTTGAAGAAGAACACGAAGTTTGTCATTCATTGGAGATTGGGGTGGGTATGAGGATTCATTGGTTCGGGAAGAGGGTTCAAAATAATAATGTGGTGGTTCTTAGGAGTAATTAGATTGGAATTGTGGTGGGTAAGGGTCATACGGTGGTGAATGGTGAAAAGGAGCTTGTGAGTGTGGTGGTTCAAAGCTACATTGAGAGGATGGTCTATAAGCACAGGGTGGGGCTTGTTGGTAATTACAAGGGGGTCCACCATGTCTATCAGCTTGGTATGCATTGTAGAGTGGTCCTTGCCCATGATATCTTGGAGGGTGTTGTTGCCTAAAGGGTTGATCAGGGCCTCTTGGCTCCATCCATCTTTGATTGCTTAGACCTTGATGCATATTCCTGTTGTAACTTCCACTCCTTTCAACAGATTTAGAACCAAACTCAAAGCGAGAGGGGTGAGAATTCATAGTAGCTAATAGAAATAAAAGGTAAAAACAAAAACAAATAAACAAATAAAAGAAAAATATTTACAATAACCAATAATAAGGCACACGTTTGCAGTTCCCCGGCAACGGCGCCATTTTGACGATCGATTTTTCTATCGGTAAAGAAATATAAAAATATGATCGCGTTTTCGTACAAACGTTTTGGTTGTCACAAGTAACAAACCCCTTTAAAATTGATAACCGAAGTATTTAAACCTTGGGTCGTCTTCTCAAGGAACTGCAGGGAGGTGTTCTTATTATTGGTTATGAGTTTTGCAAATTGGGGGTTTTGAAAGTAAGGAACAAGTAATTTAAATGACAAGTAAAATAAATAAATAACTGTAAAATAAACTCTTGGCAAGGTATGACAATTCGGAAGTCCTATCCTAGTTACTCCTATGAGAATTGAAGTTAATCCCACTTAGTTAACCTTTACGAAAGCAAGGGAAAGTCAAGTGAACTAATTAGTTAGATTCCCAAGTCCTAGCCAACTCCTAAGGAAAGACTAGAGTTAGTGGAATTCCAGTCAATTAGTCGACATAACAATCAATCACGATAAGTTGATAACTCAAGAGCCTCTAGTTAATCAATTAAAGCCAAGAATATAAAAAGCTAAACAAGAATCATAAATTTGAAATACCACAATTGCATTAATAAGAGAAAATCAATCTAAACATAGAGAGTTCATAAGCCAATTTGGCAACATAAGTAATTAAATGAGAGCATTAAAGTATCTGAAAGTAAAAGAGAAATATAAAGTAAAAGAAATATTGAACCTGATAAAGAGTTGAAATCCTAAATTGAAATAATAAAAAATCCTAATTCCTTTAAGAGGAATCCTAAATCTAAAACCCAAGAGAGAGGAGAGAACCTCTCTCTAAAAACTACATCTAAATCATGAAAAGTGAATAATTGAAGGCCTCTCATGAATGGATGCATTCTCCCACTTTATAACCTCTAATCTGTGCTTTCTGTACTTGGATCAGGGCCAAAAAAGGTTTCAGAAATTGCTGGGAACGTTTTCTGCAGTTTCTGGTGCGTGGCGTCTGTCACGCGTCCGCATGGGTCACGCGGTCGCGTCATCTGGGTGTTTTCCTTATAACGCATTCGCTTCGGTCAAGCGTACGCGTCATCTGCGTTCTGCTCAAGGCACGCGTCCGCGTTAGTCATGCGTTCGCGTCACTGCCTTTTCGCGCTAGGCACGCGGCTGCGTCGTCCATGCGTTCGCATCGCTGCCAGTTTCTTCAAAAACTCCATTTTGTGCTTTCCTTCCATTTTTGTATGTTTCATTTCCATCCTTTAAATCATTCCTGCCTTAGGAGATCTGAAAATACTCAACACACAAATCACGGCATCGAATGGTAATAAAAGGTAATTAAAATAATTATTTTTAAAGCATAGGAAACATGTTTTTCACATATATCACATAATAAGGAAGGGAAAGTAAAACCATGCAATTTCACATGAATAAGTGGGTGAAGGGTTGAATAAATCACTTAAATTGAGCAAAAATATATCACGAAATATGGGTTTATCAATAAGCTCTAAACCCTAAACCCTAACCCCTCAACCCTAAACCATAAATCCTAAACCCTAAACCCTAAACCCTACACCATAAACACTACACCAGAAACCCTAAAGCATAAACCCTAAAAAATAAACCCTCAACCCCAAACCATAAACCCTAAACACTAAACTGTACACCCTAAACCTTAAACCACTAACCCAACAGCCTAAACCCTAAACCATAAACCCTTAACCCCGAACCGTAAACCCTAAACCCTACACCCTAAACCTGAACCATAATCCCTAAAGCCTAAACACTAAACCCTAAACCATCGACCCCAAACCATTAACCTTAGACCCTAAACCCTAAACCCCAAACCCTACACCCTAAATGCAAAACCACAAACAATAAAAGCCTAAATCCTAAACCATTATACCCTCAACCCCAAACCATAAACCATAAACCCTAAAACCTAAACCCTAAACCATAAATCCTAAACCCCAAACCCCTAAAGCCTAAAGCCTAAACCATAAACCCTAAACTACAAACATGCCTAAACCTAAACCATAAATCCTAAACGTTAAACCATAAATTCTCAACCCCAAACCATAAACCCTAAACACTAAACCCTAAACCCTAAACCCCAAAGCTTAAACACTAAACCATAAACCCTCAACCCCGAACCATAAATACTAAACCCTACACCCTAAACCCGAACCATAATCCCTAAAGCCTAAACACTAAACCCTAAACCATCAACCCCAAACCATAAACCCTAGACCTTAAACCCTAAACCCCAAACCTTACACCCTAAATGCTAAACCACAAACAATAAAAGCCTAAATCCTAAACCATAAACCCTCAACCCCAAATCATAAACCTTTAACCCTAAACCTACACCCTAAACCTTAAACCACAAACTCTAAAGTCTAAATCCTAAACCATAAACCCTCAACCCCAGACAACAGACCCTAAACCATAAACCCTAAACCATAAACCCTCAACTCCAAACCATAAACCCTAAACCCTAAACCCTAAATGCTACACCCCGAACCCTAAACCAAAAACCTTAAAGCCTAAACCCTAAACCATAAACCATAAACCCTAAAACCTACCCCCTAGAACCTAAACTCTAAACCCTAAATCATAAACCTTAAACCCTAAAGCCTAAATCATAAACCCTAAACCATAAACCTTTAATGCCAAACCATAAACTCTAAACCCTAAACGCTACCCCTTAAACACTAAATCACAAACCCTAAACGCTAAACCCTAAACCACAAACCCTCAACCCCAAACCATAAACCCTCAACCCCAAACCATAAACTGTAAACCCTAAACCCTACACCCTAGACCCTAAACACTAAACTCTAAACACTAAACCTTAAACCCTAAACACTAAACCATAAACCCTAAACCAGAAACCCTAATGCCCAATTAGTAAACACTAAACCCTAAACCATAAACCCTAAACCCTAAACCCCAAATCCTAAAGCCTAAACCCTAACCCCTAAACACTAAACCACAAACATGACTAAACACTAACCTATAAACCCTAAACTTTAAACCATAAACCCTCAATCCCAAACCATAAACCCTAAACACTACCCTAAACCAAACACATTTAACCCTAAGCCACAAACCCTAAAGCCTAAAGCATAAACACTAAATCCTAAACCCTAAACACTAAACCCTAAACCACAAACCCTAAACCCTAAAGCATAAGCCCTAAACCCTAAACCCTAACCCCTCAACCCCAAACCATAAATCCTAAACGCTAAACCCTAAACCCTATACCACCCTAAACAATAAACTAGAAACCCTAAAGCATAAACCGTAAACCATAAACCTTCAACCCCAAACCATAAACCCTAAACCCTTATGTGTAAACAGTAAACCATAAATCCTAAGGCATAAACCCCGAACACTAAACCCTAAACCCTAAACATCAAACCTTTACCCTAAACCATAAACCCCAAAGCCTAAACCCTAAATCATAACCCCTAAACCCTAAATCATAAATCCTCCACCCTAAACCCTAAACCCTAAACCCTAAACCCAAAACCCTAAACCATAAATTCCAAACTCAAAATCCTAAACCCTAAACCATAAACCCTATATCCTAAACCCTAAACCCTAAACCCCTAAACCATAAACAACAAACCATAAACCCTAAATCGTAAACCCTAAAGCATAAATCCTAAACCCTAAACCCTAAAGCATAAACCCTAAACCCTAAACCCCAAAGCCTAAACCCTAAATCACAACCCTAAACCCTAAACCATAAATCCTCAATCCTAAACCCTAAACCCTAAACCCAAAACCCAAAACCCTAAACTATAAATTCCAAACTCTCAATCCTAAACCCTAAACCATAAACCATAAACCCTAAACCGTAAAACATAAACCATAAACCCTAAACCATAAACCCTAAAGCATAAATCCTAAAGCCTAAACCCTAAACCCTAAACCATAAACCCTCAATGCCAACCATAAACCCTAAACCCTAAATGCTGCACCTTAAACCCTAAATCACAAAACATAAACCTTCAACCCCAAACCATAAACCCTCAACCCCAAACCATAAACTGTAAACCCTAAAACCCTACACCCTAGACATTAAACACTAAACCATAAACCCTTAACCTTAAACCCTAAACCCTAAACCATAAACCCTAAACCAAAAATCTTAAGGCCCAAACAGTAAACCCTAAACCACAAACATGCCTAAACCCTAAATCTTAATCCATAAACTCTCAATCCCAAACTATAAACCCTAAACTCTAAACCACAAACCCTAAAGTCTAAACCCTAAACCATAAATCCTCAATCCCAAACCATAAACCATAAACCCTAAACAAAATACCTTTAACCCTAAGCCACAAACCCTAAAGCCTAAAGCATAAAACGTAAATCCTAAACCCTAAACACTAAACCCTAAACCAAAAACCCTAAAGCCTAAACCATAAACCATAACTCCTAAAGCATAAGCCCTAAACCCTAAACCGTAACCCCTCAACCCCAAACCATAAATCCTAAACCCTAAACCCTTAAACCCTACAACTAAAACACTATACCAGAAACCCTAAAGCAAAACCCTAAAGCATAAACCCTAAATGATAAACCCTCAACCATAAACCATAAACCCAAAACCCTAAACCGTACACCCTAAACCTTAAACCACAAACCCAAAAGCCTAAACCCTAAACCATAAACCCTCAACCCCGAACTATAAATCCTAAACCCTACACCCTAAACCCGAACCATAATCCCTAAAGCCTAAACACTAAACCCAAAACCATCAACCCCAAACTATAAACCATAGACCCTAAACCCTAAACCCCAAACCTTACACCCTAAATGCTAAACCACAAATAATAAAAGCTTAAATCCTAAACCATAAACCCTCAACCCCAAACCATAAACCTTTAACCATAAACCCTAAACCCTAAACCTTAAACCACAAACCCTAAAGCCTAAATCCTAAACAATAAACCCTCAACCCGAAACCACAAACCTTAAACCCTACACCGTAAACCATAAACCATAAACCCTCAACCCCAAACCATAAACTCTAAATCCTAAATGCTACACCCCAAACCCTAAACCACAAATCCTAAACCCTAAACCCTAAACCATAAACCCTTAACCCCAAACCATAAACCCTAAACCATAAACTCTCAACTCCAAACCATAAACCATAAACCCTAAATCCTACCCCCTAGAAACTAAACTCTAAACCCTAAATACTAAACCTTAATCCCTAAAGCCTAAATCCTAAACCCTAAACCATAAACCTTCAATGCCAAACCATAAACCCTAAACCCTAAACGTTACACCTTAAAGCCTAAATCACAAACCCTAAACTATAAACCCTAAACCATAAACCCTCAACCCCAAACCATAAACCCTCAACTCCAAACCATAAACAGTAAACCTTAAACCCTAAACCCTAGACCATAAACACTAAACTCTAAACCCTAAACCTTAAACCATAAACCCTAAACCCTAAACCATAAACACTAAACCAAAAACCGTAATGCCCAAATAGTAAACACTAAACCCTAAACCCGATCCCATAAACCCTAAACCACAAACATGCCTAAACCCTAAACTATAAACCCTAAACTTTAAACTATAAACCCTCAACCGGAAACCATAAACCCTAAACCCGAAACCACAAACCCTAAAGTATAAACCCTAAACCCTAAACCCTCAACCCCAAACCATAAACTCTAAACCCTACCCTAAACCAAACACCTTTAACACTAAGCCACAAACCCTAAAGCCTAAAGCATAAACCCTAAATCCTAAACCCTAAACACTAAACCCTAAACCACAAACCCTAAACCCTAAACCTTAAACCTTAACCTCTCAACCCCAAACCATAAATCCTAAACCCTAAACCCTACACCACCCTAAACACTAAACTAGAAACCATAAAGCATAAACCCTAAACCATAAACCTTCAACCCCAAACCATAAACCCTAAACCCTTACGCCTAAACCCTAAACCATAAATCCTAAGACGTAAAGCCCGAACCCTAAACCCTAAACCATAAATCCTGAACCCTAAACCCTAAACACCAAACCCTAAACCCTAAACCATAAACCCCAAAGCCTAAACCCTAAATCACAAACCCTAAACCCTAAATCATAAATCCTCCACCCTAAACCCTAAACCCTAAACCCAAAACCCTAAACCATAAATTCCAAACTCTCAATCCTAAACCCTAAACCATAAACCCTACATCTAAAACCTAAACCCTAAACCCCTAAACCATAAACCACACATCTTAAACCCTAAACCCTAAACCGTAAACCCTAAAGCATAAACCATAAACCCTAAACCCTAAACCCCAAAGCATAAACCTTAAATCACAACCCCTAAACCCTAAACCATAAATCCTCAATCCTAAACCCTAAACCCAAAACCCTAAACTATAAATTCCAAACTCTCAAACCTAATCCCTAAACCATAAACCCTACACCCTAAACCCTAAATCCTAAACCCTAAACCCTAAAGCGTAAACCCTAAACTGTAAACCCTAAAGCCTAACCCTAAAACCTAAATCATAAACCCTCAATGCCAAACCATAAACCCTAAACCCTAAATGCTACACCTTAAACCCTAAATCACAAACCCTAAACCCAAAACCATAAACCATAAACCCTCAACCCCAAACCATAAACTGTAAACCCTAAAACCCTAGACCTTAAACACTAAACCATAAACCCTTAACCTTAAACCCTAAACCCTAAACCATAAACCCTAAACCAGAAATCTTAATGCCCAAACAGAAAACCCTAAACCCTAAAGCATAAACCCTAAACCCTAAACCCTAAACCACAAACATGCGTAAACCCTAAACCTTAAACCATAAACTCTCAATCCCAAACTATAAACCCTAAACTCTAAACCACAAACCCTAAAGTCTAAACCCTAAACCATAAATCCTCAACCGCAAACCATAAACCCTAAACCCTAAACAAAATACCTTTAACCTTAAGCCACAAACCCTAAAGCCTAAAGCATAAACCGTAAATCCTAAACCCTAAACACTAAACCCTAAACCATAAACCCTAAAGCCTAAACCAAAAACCATAAACCTTAAGGATAAGCCCTAAACCCTAAACCCTAACCCCTCAACCCCAAACCATAAATCCTAAATCCTAAACCCTTAAACTCTACACCCTAAACACTAAACCAGAAACCCTAAAGCATAAACCCTAAACTATAAACCCTCAACCCCAAACCATAAATCCTAAACCAGAAACCGTACACCCTAAACCTTAAACCACTAACCCTATAGCCTAAACCCTAAACCATAAACCCTCAACCCTGAACCGTACACCCTAAACCTGAACCATAATCCGTAATGCCTAAACCCTACCCTAAATCAACAACCCCAAACCATAAACCCTAGACCCTAAACCCTAAATTCCAAACCCTACACACTAAATGCTAAACCACAAAAAATAGAAACCTAAATCCTAAACGATAAACCCTCAACCCCAAACAATACACCATAAACCCTAAACCATACACCATAAACCTTAAACCACAAACCCTAAAGGCTAAAACCCAAAAGATAAACCCTCAACCACAAACCACAAACCCTAAACCCTACACCCTAAACCATAAACCTCAAACACTAAAGCCTAAATGCTAAATTATAAACTCTAAACCCTAAACCCTAAACCCTAAACCCCAAACCATAAACCTTAAACCCTAAACGCTACACCCTAAACCACAAACCCTAAAGCCTAAAGCCTAAACCATAAACCCTTAACCCCAAACCATAAACCCTCAACAGCAAACCATAAACCATAAACCCTAAATCCTACCCCATAGAACCTAAAGCCTAAACCATAAATCCTAAACCTTAAACACTAAAGCCTAAACCATAAACCCTAAATCATAAACCCTCCATGCCAAACCATAAACCCTAAACCCTAAATGCTACACCTTAAACCTAAATCACAAACCCTAAACCCTAAACCATAAACAATAAACCATCAACCCCAAACCATAAACTCTCAACCCCAAACCATAAACCGTAAACCCTTAAACCCTACACCCTAGACCCTAAATACTAAACTCAAAACCCTAAACCTTAAACCCTAAACCCTAATCCCTAAACCATAAACCAGAAATCATAATGCCCAAATAGTAAACCCTAAACCCTAAACCTTAAACCCTAAACCCCAAACCTTAAAGCCTAAACCCTAAATCCTAACCCCTAAACTCTAAACCACAAACATGACTAAACCCTAAACTCTCAACCCCAAACTATTAATCTTAAACCCTAAACCACAAACCCTAAAGTCTAAACCCTAAACTGTAAACCCTCAACCCTAATCCATAAACCCTAAAACCTACCCTAAACCAAACATCTTTAACCCTAAGCCACAAACCCTAAAGCCTAAAGCATAAATCCTAAATCCTAAACCCTAAATACTAAACCCTAAACCACAAACCCTAAAGCCTAAACCAAAAACCCTAAAACTTAAAGCATAAGCCATAAACCATAAACCCTAAACCCTCAACCTTAAACCATAAATCCTAAATACTAAACCCTAAACCCTACACCACCCTAAACACTAAATCAGAAACCCAAAACCATAAACCCTTAACCCCAAACCAAAAATGCTAAATCATAAACCGTACACCCTAAACCTTAAACCACTAACCCTAATGCCTAAACCCTAAACCATAAACCCTCAACCCCGAACTGTAAACCCTAAACGCTACACCCTAAACCTGAACCATAATCCCTAAAGCCTAAACCCTAAACTATAAATCCTAAACAATAAATCCTCAACCCAAAAGCATAAACCCTAAACCCTGAATGCTACACACTAAACCCTAAACCAGAAACATAAACCCTAAACCATAAAGCCTCAACCCCAAACCATAAACCTTAAACCCTACACCCTAGACACTAAAGCCTAAAGCCAAAACCCAAAACCTTAAACACAAAACACAAAACCCTAAAGCCGAAACCTAAACCATAAACCATAAACCCTAAACCCTAAACCCTAAACCCTAAACCCTAGACCCTAAACCATAAACCCTACACCATAAAGCCTCAACACCAAACCATGAACCATAAACCCTAAACTCTACACACTAGACACTAAACCTTAAACCCTAAACCCAAAACCCTAAATCTTAAACCCTAAACCCAAAACCCTAAAGCACAAAGACAAAATCCTAAACCATAAACCCTAAAGCCTAAAGGCTAAACTATAAACCATAAACCATAAACCACAAACCCTAAATCCTAAACCATAAACCCTAAATCCTAAACTATAAACCAAAAACACGTATAAACCCTAAATTATAAACCCTAACCCTTAAACCATAAACGCTCAACCCCAAACCATAACTCCTAAACCACAAACCCTAAAGACTAAACCGTAAACCATAAATCCTTAACCCCAAACCATAAACCCAAAACCCTGCACCCTTAACCCTAAACCACAAACCCTAAATCCTAAAGCCTAAATCCTAAACATTAAACACTAAACCATAAACCAAAAACCCTAAACCCTAAACCCTAAACCCTAAACCATAAACCCTACACCCTAAACCATAAAGCATAAACACTAAACCCTAACCCTTAAACCTAAACCATAAACCACAAACCCTAAAGCCTAAATGCTAAACCATAACCCCTCAACCCCAAACCATAAACCATAAACCCTAAACCCTACACCCTAAACACTAAACCTGGAACCCCAAAGCATAAACCATAAACGATAAACCCTCAACCCCAAACCATTAACCCAAAACCCTAAACCGTACCCAAAACCTTAAACCACAAACCCTAAATCCTAAACCCTAAACCCTAAATCCTAAACCCTCAACCCCAACCATAAATCCTAAACCCTAAACCCTAAACCCTACACCACCCTAAACACTAAACCAGAAACCCTAAAGCATAAACTCTCAACCCAAACCATAAACCCTAAACCCTAAATCGTACACCTTAAACCTTAAACCACTAACCCTAAAGCCTAAAGCCTATACCATAAACCCTCAACCCCGAACCATAAACCCTAATCCCTACACCCTAAACCCGAACCATAATCCCTAATGCCTAAACCCTACCCTAAACCATCAACCCCAAACCATAAACCCTAGACCATAAACCCTAAACCCCAAACACTACACCCTAAATGCAAAACCATAAACAATAAAAGCATAAATCCTAAACCATAAACCCTCAACCTAAAACCATAAACCCTAAACCCTAAACCCTACACCCTAAACCTTAAACCACAAACCCTAAATCCAGAATCCTAAAAGATAAACCCTAAACCCCAAACCACAAACCCTAAACCATACACCCTAAACCATAAACCTTAAACCCTAAAGCCTAAACGCTAAACTATAAACCATAAACCCTAAACCATAAACCCTCAACCCCAAACCATAAACCCTAGACCCTAAACGCTACACCCTAAACCCTAAACCACAAACCCTAAAGCCTAAACCTTAAAACATAAACCCATAACCCCAAACCATAACCCTAAACCATAAACCCTCAACTCCAAACCATAAACCAAAAACCCTAAACCCTACCACCTAGAACCTAAACTCTAAACCCTAAATCCTAAACCTTAAACCCTAAAGCCTAAACCATAAACCCTCAATGCAAAACCATAAATCCTAACCTTAAACGCTACACCTTAAACCCTAAATCAGAAACCCTAAATCCTAAACCCTAAACCATAAATCCTCAACCCCAAACAATAAACCCTCAACCACAAACCATAAACCGTAAACCCCTAAATGCTAAACCTTAAACCCTAAACCCTAAATCGTAAACCCTAAACCAGAAACCATAATGCCCAAACAGTAAACCCTAAATCCTAAACCCTAAACCCCAAACCCTAATGCATAAACACTAAACCCTAACCCCTAAACTATAAACCCTAAACCTTAAACCCTAAACCCTAAACCCCAAACAATAAACCCTAAACCCTTGACCACAAACCCTAAAGTCTAAACCCTAAACCATAAACCCTCAACCCCAATCCATAAACGCAAAACCCTACCCTAAACCAAACACCTATAACCCTGAGCCACAAACCCTAAAGCCTAAAGCCTAAATCCTAAATCCTAAACCCTAAACACTAAACCCTAAACCACAAACACTAAAGCCTAAACCATAAACCCTAAATCCTAAAGCATAAGCCACAAACCCTAAACCCTAAATCGTCAACCCTAAACCCTAAACCCTAAACCTAAACCATAAACCCTAAACCATAAACCCTAAACCCGAAACCTAAACCATAAAGCCTCAAAACCCTAAAGCACAAAGACAAAATCATAAACCCTAAACCCTAAACCATAAACCCTAAACCCTAAACCATAAACCCTAAACCCTAAATCCTAAATCCTAAACACTAAACCCTAAACCGTAAACCCTAAAGCATAAACCCTAAAGCCTAACCCTAAACCCTAAACCATAAACCATAAACCCTCAATGCCAAACCATAAATCCTAAACCCTAAATGCTACACCTTAAACCCTAAATCACAAACCCTAAACCCAAAACCCAAAACCATAAACCCTCAACCCCAAACCATAAACTGTAAACCCTAAAACCCTAGACCTTAAACACTAAACCATAAACCCTTAACCTTAAACCATAAACCCTAAACCATAAACCCTAAACCAGAAATCTTAATGCCCAAACAGTAAACCCTAAACCCTAAACCCTAAACCCTAAACCACAAACATGCGTAAACCCTAAACCTTAAACCATAAACTCTAAACCCCAAACTATAAACCCTAAACTCTAAACCACAAACCCTAAAGTCTAAACCATAAACCATAAATCCTCAACCGCAAACCATAAACCCTAAACCCTAAACAAAATACCTTTAACCTTAAGCCATAAATCCTAAAGCCTAAAGCATAAACAGTAAATCCTAAACCGTAAACACTAAATCCTAAACCATAAACCCTAAAGCCTAAACTAAAAACCATAAACCCTAAAGCATAAGCCCTAAACCCTAAACCCTAACCCCTCAACCCCAAACCATAAATCCTAAATCCTAAACCCTTAAACCCTACACCATAAACACTAAACCAGAAACCCTAAAGCATAAACCCTAAACTATAAACCCTCAACCCCAAACCATAAATACTAAACCAGAAACCGTACACCCTAAACCTTAAACCACTAACCCTATAGCCTAAACCCTAAACCATAAACCCTCAACCCTGAACCCTACACCCTAAACCTGAACCATAATCCGTAATGCCTAAATCCTACCCTAAACCAACAACCCCAAACCATAAACCCTAGACCCTAAACCCTAAACCCCAAACTCTACACACTAAATGCTAAACCACAAAAAATAGAAGCCTAAATCCTAAACGATAAACCCTCAACCCCAAACAATACACCCTAAACCCTAAACCATACACCATAAACCTTAAACCACAAACCCTAAAGCCTAAAACCCAAAAGATAAACCCTCAACCACAAACCACAAACCCTAAACCCTACACCCTAAACCATAAACCTCAAACACTAAATCCTAAACGCTAAATTATAAACCCTAAACCCTAAACCCTAAACCATAAACCCCAAGCCATAAACCCTAAACCCTAAACGCTATATCCTAAACCCTAAACCATAAACCCTAAAGCCTAAAGCCTAAAGCCTAAACCATAAACCCTTAACCCTTAACCCCAAACCATAAACCCTCAACTGCAAACCATAAACCATAAACCCTAAACCCTACCCCATAGAACCTAAACTCTAAACCTTAAATCCTAAACCTTAAACACTAAAGCCTAAACCATAAACCCTAAATCATAAACCCTCAATGCCAAACCATAAACCCTAAACCCTAAATGCTACACCTTAAACCCTAAATCACAAACCCTAAACCCTAAACCATAAACAATAAACCCTCAACCCCAAACCATAAACCCTCAACCCCAAACCATAAACCGTAAACCCTTAAACCCTACACCCTAGACCCTAAATACTAAACTCTAAACCCTAAACCTTAAACCCTAAACCCTAATCCCTAAACCCTAAACAAGAAATCATATTGCCCAAACAGTAAACCCTAAACCCTAAACCCCAAACCCTAAAGCCTAAACCCTAAATCGTAACCCCTAAACTCTAAACCACAAACATGACTAAACCCTAAACCCTCAACTCCAAACTATTAACCCTAAAACCTAAACCACAAACCCTAAAGTCTAAACCCTAAACTGTAAACCCTCAACCCTAATCCATAAACCCTAAAACCTACCCTAAACCAAACATCTTTAACCCTAAGCCACAAACCCTAAAGCCTAAAGCATAAATCCTAATTCCTAAACCCTAAACACTAAACCCTAAACCACAAACCCTAAAGCCTAAACCAAAAACCCTAAAACCTAAAGCATAAGCCATAAACCATAAACCCTAAAACCTCAACCTTAGACCATAAATCCTAAACACTAAACCCTAAACCCTACACCACCCTAAACACTAAACCAGAAACCCAAAACCATAAACCCTTAACCCCAAACCAAAAATGCTAAATCATAAACCATACACCCTAAACCTTAAACCACTAACCCTAATGCCTAAACCCTAAACCATAAACCCTCAACCCCGAACCGTAAACCCTAAACCCGACACCCTAAACCTGAACCATAATCCCTAAAGCCTAAACCCTAAACTATAAACCTTAAACCCTAAACAATAAATCCTCAACCCAAAAGCATAAACCCTAAACCCTAAATGCTACACACTAAACCCTAAACCAGAAATATAAACCCTAAACCATAAAGCCTCAACCCCAAACCATAAACCCTAAACCCTACACCCTAGACACTAAAGCCTAAAGCCTAAACCCAAAACCCAAAACCTTAAACCCTAAACCCAAAACCCTAAAGCCCAAACTTAAACCATAAACCATAAACCCTAAACCCTAAACCCTAAACCCTAAACCTACACCATAAAGCCTCAACACCAAACCATGAACCATAAACACTAAAACCTACACACTAGACACTAAACCCTAAACCCTAAACCCAAAACCCTAAATCTTAAACCCTAAACCCAAAACCCTAAAGCACAAAGACAAAATCCTAAACCATAAACCCTAAAGCCTAAAGGCTAAACTATAAACCATAAACCATAAACCACAAACTATAAACCCTAAACGCATAAACCCTAAACCCTAAATGCTACACCTTAAACCCTAAATCACAAACCCTAAATCATAAACCTAAAGCATAAATCCTAATTCCTAAACCCCAAACCCTAAACCCTAAACCCCAAACCCTACACCCTAAATGCTAAACCATAAACAATAAAACCCTAAAGCCTAAAGCCTAAAGCCTAAACCATAAACCCTCAATGCAAGACCATAAATCCTAACCTTAAACGCTACACCTTAAACCCTAAATCACAAACCCTAAATCATAAACCTAAAGCATAAATCCTAATTCCTAAACCCCAAACCCTAAACCCTAAACCCCAAACCCTACACCCTAAATGCTAAACCATAAACAATAAAACCCTAAAGCCTAAAGCCTAAAGCCTAAACCATAAACCCTCAATGCAAGACCATAAATCCTAACCTTAAACGCTACACCTTAAACCCTAAATCACAAACCCTAAATCATAAACCTAAAGCATAAATCCTAATTCCTAAACCCCAAACCCTAAACCCTAAACCCCAAACCCTACACCCTAAATGCTAAACCATAAACAATAAAACCCTAAAGCCTAAAGCCTAAAGCCTAAACCATAAACCCTCAATGCAAGACCATAAATCCTAACCTTAAACGCTACACCTTAAACCCTAAATCACAAACCCTAAATCATAAACCTAAAGCATAAATCCTAATTCCTAAACCCCAAACCCTAAACCCTAAACCCCAAACCCTACACCCTAAATGCTAAACCATAAACAATAAAACCCTAAAGCCTAAAGCCTAAAGCCTAAACCATAAACCCTCAATGCAAGACCATAAATCCTAACCTTAAACGCTACACCTTAAACCCTAAATCACAAACCCTAAATCATAAACCTAAAGCATAAATCCTAATTCCTAAACCCCAAACCCTAAACCCTAAACCCCAAACCCTACACCCTAAATGCTAAACCATAAACAATAAAACCCTAAAGCCTAAAGCCTAAAGCCTAAACCATAAACCCTCAATGCAAGACCATAAATCCTAACCTTAAACGCTACACCTTAAACCCTAAATCACAAACCCTAAATCATAAACCTAAAGCATAAATCCTAATTCCTAAACCCCAAACCCTAAACCCTAAACCCCAAACCCTACACCCTAAATGCTAAACCATAAACAATAAAACCCTAAAGCCTAAAGCCTAAAGCCTAAACCATAAACCCTCAATGCAAGACCATAAATCCTAACCTTAAACGCTACACCTTAAACCCTAAATCACAAACCCTAAATCATAAACCTAAAGCATAAATCCTAATTCCTAAACCCCAAACCCTAAACCCTAAACCCCAAACCCTACACCCTAAATGCTAAACCATAAACAATAAAACCCTAAAGCCTAAAGCCTAAAGCCTAAACCATAAACCCTCAATGCAAGACCATAAATCCTAACCTTAAACGCTACACCTTAAACCCTAAATCACAAACCCTAAATCATAAACCTAAAGCATAAATCCTAATTCCTAAACCCCAAACCCTAAACCCTAAACCCCAAACCCTACACCCTAAATGCTAAACCATAAACAATAAAACCCTAAAGCCTAAAGCCTAAAGCCTAAACCATAAACCCTCAATGCAAGACCATAAATCCTAACCTTAAACGCTACACCTTAAACCCTAAATCACAAACCCTAAATCATAAACCTAAAGCATAAATCCTAATTCCTAAACCCCAAACCCTAAACCCTAAACCCCAAACCCTACACCCTAAATGCTAAACCATAAACAATAAAACCCTAAAGCCTAAAGCCTAAAGCCTAAACCATAAACCCTCAATGCAAGACCATAAATCCTAACCTTAAACGCTACACCTTAAACCCTAAATCACAAACCCTAAATCATAAACCTAAAGCATAAATCCTAATTCCTAAACCCCAAACCCTAAACCCTAAACCCCAAACCCTACACCCTAAATGCTAAACCATAAACAATAAAACCCTAAAGCCTAAAGCCTAAAGCCTAAACCATAAACCCTCAATGCAAGACCATAAATCCTAACCTTAAACGCTACACCTTAAACCCTAAATCACAAACCCTAAATCATAAACCTAAAGCATAAATCCTAATTCCTAAACCCCAAACCCTAAACCCTAAACCCCAAACCCTACACCCTAAATGCTAAACCATAAACAATAAAACCCTAAAGCCTAAAGCCTAAAGCCTAAACCATAAACCCTCAACCCCAAACCATAAACCCTAGACCCTAAACACTACACCCTAAACCTTAAACACTAAAGCCTAAACCATAAACCCTAAATCCTAAACTCTAAACCAAAAACACGTATAAACCCTAAATTATAAACCCTAAACCTTAAACCATAAACGCTCAACCCCAAACCATAAACCGTAAACCACAAACCCTAAAGACTAAACCGTAAACCATAAATCCTCAACCCCAAACCATAAACCCTAAACCCTGCACCCTTAACCCAAACCACAAACCCTAAGTCCTAAAGCCTAAATCCTAAACGTTAAACACTAAACCATAAACCACAAACCCTAAACCCTACACCCTAAACCATAAACCCTACACCCTAAACCATAAAGCATAAACACTAAACCCTAACCCTTAAACCTAAACCATAAACCACAAACCCTAAAGCCTAAATGTTAAACCGTAACCCCTCAACCCCAAACCATAAACCATAAACCCTAAACCCTAAACCCTAAACACTAAACCTGAAACCCCAAAGCCTAAACCATAAACGATAAACCCTCAACCCCAAACCATTAACCCAAAACCCTAAACTGTACACCCAAAACCTTAAACCACAAACCCTAAATCCTAAACCCTAAACCCTAAATCCTAAACCCTCAACCCCAACCATAAATCCTAAACCCTAAACCCTAAACCCTACACCACCCTAAACACTAAACCAGAAACCCTAAAGCATAAACCCTAAACCATAAACCCTCAACCCAAACCATAAACCTTAAACCCTAAACCGTACACCTTAAACCTTAAACCACTAACCCTAGTGCCTAAAGCCTAAACCATAAACCCTCAACCCCAAACCATAAACCCTAATCCCTAAAACCTAAACCCGAACCATAATCTCTAATGCCTAAACCCTGCCCTAAACCATCAACCCCAAACCATAAACCCAAGACCATAAACCCTAAACCCCAAACCCTACACCCTAAATGCTAAACCATAAACAATAAAAGCATAAATCCTAAACCATAAACCCTCAACCCCAAACCATAAACCCTAAACCCTAAACCCTACACCCTAAACCTTAAACCAAAAACCCTAAATCCAGAATCCTAAAAGATAAACCCTAAACCATACAGCCTAAACCATAAACCTCAAACCCTAAAGCCTAAACGCTAAACTATAAACCATAAACCCTCAACCCCAAACCATAAACCCTAGACCCTAAACACTACACCCTAAACCCTAAACCACAAATCCTAAAGCCTAAACACTAAACCATAAATCCATAACCCCAAACCATAACCCTAAACCATAAATCCTCAACTCCAAACCATAAACCAAAAACCCTAAACCCTACCACCTAGAACCTAAACTCTAAACACTAAATCCTAAACCTTAAACCCTAAAGCCTAAACCATAAACCCTCAATGCAAAACCATAAATCCTAACCTTAAACGCTACACCTTAAACCCTAAATCACAAACCCTAAATCATAAACCCTAAACCATAAATCCTCAACCCCAAACAATAAACCCTCAACCCCAAACCATAAACCGTACATCCCTAAAACCTAAACCTTAAACCCTAAACCCTAAACCACAAACCCTAAACCAGAAACCATAATGCCCAAACAATAAACCCTAAACCCTAAACCCTAAACCCCAAACCCTAATGAATAAACCCTAAACCCTCAACCCCAAACCCTAAAGTCTAAACCCTAAACCATAAACCCTCAACCCCAATCCATAAACGCTAAACCCTACCCTAAACCAAACACCTATAACCTTAAGCCACAAACCCTAAAGCATAAAGCATAAATCCTAAATCCTAAACCCTAAATACTAAACCATAAACCACAAACACTAAAGCCGAAACCATAAACCCTAAACCCTAAAGCATAAGCCATAAACCCTAAACCATAAATCCTCAACCCTAAAACCTAAACCATAAACCCTAAACCGTAAACCATAAACCCTAAACCCTAAACCATAAACCCTACACCATAAAGCCTCAACCCCAAACCATGAACCATAAACCCTAAACCCTACACACTAGACACTAAACCCTAAATCCTAAACCCAAAATCCTAAATCTTAAACCCTAAACCCAAAACCCTAAAGCACAAAGACAAAACCCTAAACCCTAAACCCTAAAGCCTAAAGGCTAAACTATAAACCATAAACCATAAACCACAAACTATAAACCCTAAACCATAAACCCTAAACCCTAAACTCTAAACCAAAAACACGTATAAACCCTAAATTATAAACCCTAAACCTTAAACCATAAATGCTCAACCCCAAACCATAAACCCTAAACCACAAACCTTAAAGACTAAACCGTAAACCCTAAACCCTAAACCATAAACCCTAAACCCCTAAACCCTCAACCCTAAACCATAAACCCTCAACCCCAAACCATAAACCCTAAACCCTGCACCCTTAACCCTAAATCACAAACCCTAAATCCTAAAGCCTAAATCCTAAACGTTAAACACTAAACCATAAACCACAAACCCTAAACCCTAAACCCTAAACCATAAACCCTACACCCTAAACCATAAAGCATAAACACTAAACCCTAACCCTTAAACGTAAACCTTAAATCACAAACCCTAAAGCCTAAATGCTAAACCATAACCCCTCAACCCTAAAACTTAAACCACAAACCCTAAACCCTAAACCCTACACCACCCTAAACACTAAACCAGAAACCCTAAAGCATAAACCCTAAACCATAAACCCTAAACCCCAAACCATAAACCATAAACCATAAACCGTACACCGTAAACATTAAACCACTAACCCTAAAGCCTAACCCTAAACCATAAACCCTCAACCCTGAACCATAAACCCTAATCCCTACACCCTAAACCCGTACCATAATCCCTAATGCCTAAACCCTACCCTAAACCATCAACCCCAAACCATAAACCCTAGACCCTAAACCCTAAACCCCAAACCCTACACCCTAAATGCTAAACCATAAACAATAAAAGCATAAATCCTAAACCATAAACCCTCAACCCCAAACCATAAACCCTAGACCCTAAACACTACACCCTAAACCCTAAACCACAAACCCTAAAGCCTAAACCCTAAACCATAAACCCATAACCCCAAACCATAACCCTAAACCATAAATCCTGAACTCCAAACCATAAACCAAAAACCCTAAACCCTACCACCTAGAACCTAAACTCTAAACCCTAAATCCTAAACCTTAAACCCTAAAAGCCTAAACCATAAACCCTCAATGCAAAACCATAAATCCTAACCTTAAACGCTACACCTTAAACCCTAAATCACAAACCCTAAATCCTAAACCCTAAACCATAAATCCTCAACCCCAAACAATAAACCATCAACGCCAAACCATAAACTGTAAACCCCTAAACCCTAAACCTTAAACCCTAAACCCTAAACCACAAACCCTAAACCAGAAACCATAATGCCCAAACAGTAAACCCTAAACCCTAAACCCTAAACCCCAAACCCTAATGCATAAACACTAAACCCTAACCCCTAAACCCTAAACAACAAACATGCCTAAACCCTAAACTATAAACCCTAAACCTTAAACCATAAACCCTCAACCCCAAACAATAAACCCTAAACCCTAGACCACAAACCCTAAAGTCTAAACCCTAAACCATAAACCCTCAACCCCAATCCATAAACGCAAAACCCTACCCTAAACCAAACACCTATAACCCTGAGCCACAAACCCTAAACCCTAAAGCATAAATCCTAAATCCTAAACCCTAAACACTAAACCATGAACCACAAATACTAAAGCCTAAACCATAAACCCTAAACCCTAAATCGTCAACCCTAAACCCTAAACCCGAATCCCTAAACCCAAAACCCTAAACCCTAAACCATAAACCCTACACCATAAAGCCTCAACCCCAAACCATGAACCATAAACCCTACACACTAGACACTAAACCCTAAACCCTAAACCCAAAATCCTAAATCTTAAACACTAAACCCAAAACCCTAAAGAACAAAGACAAAACCCTAAACCCTAAACCCTAAAGCCTAAAGGCTAAACTATAAACCATAAACCATAAACCACAAACCCTAAATCCTAAACCATAAACCCTAAATCCTAAACTCTAAACCAAAAACACGTATAAACCCTAAATTATAAACCCTAAACCTTAAACCATAAACGCTCAACCCCAAACCAAAACCCTAAACCACAAACACTAAAGACTAAACCGTAAACCATAAACCCTCAACCCCAAACCATAAACCCTAAACCCTGCACCCTTAACTCTAAACCACAAACCCTAAATCCTAAAGCCTAAATCCTAAACGTTAAACACTAAACCATAAACCACAAACCCTAAACCCTAAACCATAAACCCCAAACCCTAAAGCCTAAACGCTAAACTATAAACCCTAAACCCTAAACCATAAACCCTCAACCCCAAACCATAAACCCTAGACCCTAAACGCTACACCCTAAACCCGCCTAAACCCTAAACCCTAAACCATAAACCCTACACCCTAAACCATAAAGCACAAACACTAAACCCTAACCCTTAAACCTAAACCTTAAACCACAAACCCTAAAGCCTAAATGCTAAACCATAACACCTCAACCCCAAATCCTAAACCCTAAACCCTAAACCCTAAACCCTAAACCCTACACCATAAACACTAAACCTGAAACCCTAAAGCATAAACCATAAACGATGAACCCTCAACCCCAAACCATTAACCCAAAACCCTAAACCATACACCCAAAACTTTAAACCACAAACCCTAAATCCTAAACCCTAAACCCTAAATCCTAAACCCTCAATCCCAAACCATAAATCCTAAACCCTAAACCCTAAACCTACACCACCCTAAACACTAAACCAGAAACCCTAAAGCATAAACCCTCAACCCCAAACCATAAACCCTAAACCCTAAACCGTACACCTTAAACCTTAAACAACTAACCCTAAAGCCTAAAGCCTAAACCATAAACCCTCAACCCCGAACCATAAACACTAATCCCTACACCCTAAACCCGAACCATAATCCCTAATGCCTAAACCCTACCCTAAACCATCAACCCCAAACTATAAACCCTAGACCCTAAACCCTAAACCGCAAACCCTACACCCTAAATGGTAAACCATAAACAATAAAAGCATAAATCCTAAACCATAAACCCTCAACCCCAAACCATAAACCCTAAACCCTAAACCCTACACCCTAAACCTTAAACCACAAACCTTAAATCCAGAATCCTAAAAGATAAACCCTAAACCCCAAACCACAAACCCTAAACCATACACCCTAAACCATAAACCTCAAACCCTAAAGCCTAAACGCTAAACTATAAACCCTAAACCCTAAACCATAAACCCTCAACCCCAAACCATAAACCCTAGACCCTAAACGCTACACCCTAAACCCTAAACCACAAACCCTAAAGCCTAAACCCTAAACCATAAACCCATAACCCAAAACCATAAACCCTAAACCATAAACCCTCAACTCCATACCATAAACCAAAAACCCTAAACCTTACCACCTAACCTAAACTCTAAACCCTAAAACCTAAACCTTAAACCCTAAAGCCTAAACCATAAACCCTCAATGCAAAACCATAAATCCTAAACCTTAAACACTACACCTTAAACCCTAAATCACAAACCCTAAATCCCAAACCCTAAACCATAAATCCTCAACCCCAAACCATAAACCCAGAACCCCAAACCATAAACCGTAAACCCCTAAACCCTAAACCTTAAACCCTAAACCCTAAACCATAAACCCTAAACCAGAAACCATAATGCCCAAACAGTAAACCCTAAACCCTAAACCCCAAACCCGAATGCCTAAACACTAAACCCTAACCCTTAAACCCTAAACCACAAACATGCCTAAACCCTAAACTATAAACCCTAAACCTTAAAGCATAAACCCTCAACCCCAAACCATAAACCCTAAACCCTAAACCACAAACCCTAAAGTCTAAACCCTAAACCATAACCCCTCAACCCCAATCCATAAACGCTAAACCCTACCCTAAACCAAACACCTATAACCTTAAGCCACAAACCCTAAAGCCTAAAGCATAAATCCTAAATCCTAAACCCTAAATACTAAACCATAAACCACAAACACTAAAGCCGAAACCATAAACCCTAAACCCTAAAGCATAAGCCATAAACCCTAAACCATAAATCCTCAACCCTAAAACATAAACCCTAAACCCTAAACCCTAAACCATAAACCCTAAACCCTAAACCATAAACCCTACACCATAAAGCCTCAACCCCAAACCATGAACCATAAACCCTAAACCCTACACACTAGACACTAAACCCTAAATCCTAAACCCAAAACCCTAAACCATAAACCCTAAACCCAAAACCCTAAAGCACAAAGACAAAACCCTAAACCCTAAACCCTAAAGCCTAAAGGCTAAACTATAAACCATAAACCATAAACCACAAACTATAAACCCTAAACCATAAACCATAAACCCTAAACTCTAAACCAAAAACACGTATAAACCCTAAATTATAAACCCTAAACCTTAAACCATAAACGCTCAACCCCAAACCATAAACCCTAAACCACAAACCTTAAAGACTAAACCGTAAACCATAAACCCTCAACCCCAAACCATAAACCCTAAACCCTGCACCCTTAACCCTAAATCACAAACCCTAAATCCTAAAGCCTAAATCCTAAACGTTAAACACTAAACCATAAACCACAAACCCTAAAGCCTAAACCATAAACCCTAAACCCTAAACCATAAACCCTACACCCTAAACCATAAAGCATAAACACTAAACCCTAACCCTTAAACGTAAACCTTAAACCACAAACCCTAAAGCCTAAATGCTAAACCATAACCCCTCAACCCCAAACCATAAACCCTAAACCCTAAACCCTAAACCCTAAACCCTACACCTTAAACACTAAACCTGAAACCCTAAAGCATAAACCATAAACTATAAACCCTCAACCCCAAACTATTAACCCAAAACCCTAAACCGTACACCCTAAAACTTAAACCACAAACATTAAACCCTAAACCCTACACCACCCTAAACACTAAACCAGAAACCCTAAAGCATAAACCCTAAACCAAAACCCTCAACCCCAAACAATAAACCCTAAACCATAAACCGTACACCGTAAACCTTAAACCACTAACCCTAAAGCCTAAACGCTAAACCATAAACCCTCAACCCCGAACCATAAACCCTAATCCCTACACCCTAAACCCGTACCATAATCCCTAATGCCTAAACCCTACCCTAAACCATCAACCCCAAACCATAATCCCTCAACCCCAAACTATTAACCCAAAACCCTAACTCCCTAAACCATAAACCGTACACCGTAAACCTTAAACCACTAACCCTAAAGCCTAAAGGCTAAACTATAAACCCTCAACCCCCAACCATAAACCCTAATCCCTACACCCTAAACCCGTACCATAATCCCTAATGCCTAAACCCTACCCTAAACCTTAAAGCATAAACCCTCAACCCCCAACCATAAACCCTAATCCCTACACCCTAAACCCGTACCATAATCCCTAATGCCTAAACCCTACCCTAAACCTTAAAGCATAAACCCTCAACCCCCAACCATAAACCCTAATCCCTACACCCTAAACCCGTACCATAATCCCTAATGCCTAAACCCTACCCTAAACCTTAAAGCATAAACCCTCAACCCCCAACCATAAACCCTAATCCCTACACCCTAAACCCGTACCATAATCCCTAATGCCTAAACCCTACCCTAAACCTTAAAGCATAAACCCTCAACCCCCAACCATAAACCCTAATCCCTACACCCTAAACCCGTACCATAATCCCTAATGCCTAAACCCTACCCTAAACCTTAAAGCATAAACCCTCAACCCCCAACCATAAACCCTAATCCCTACACCCTAAACCCGTACCATAATCCCTAATGCCTAAACCCTACCCTAAACCTTAAAGCATAAACCCTCAACCCCCAACCATAAACCCTAATCCCTACACCCTAAACCCTAAAGTAAACCCTAAACCCTAACCCCTAAACCATAAACAATAAAAGCATAAATCCTAAACCATAAACCCTCAACCCCAAACCATAAACCCTAAACCCTAAACCCTACACCATAAACCTTAAACCACAAACCCTAAATCCAGAATCCTAAAAGATAAACCCTAAACCTCAAACCACAAACCCTAAACCATACACCATAAACCATAAACCTCAAACCCTAAAGCTTAAACGCTAAACTATAAACCCTAAACCCTAAACCATAAATCCTCAACCCCAAACCATAAACCCTAGACCCTAAACGCTACACCCTAATCCCTAAACCACAAATCCTAAAGCCTAAACCCAAAACCATAAACCCATAACCCTAAACCATAAACCCTCAACTCCAAACCATAAACCAAAAACCCTAAACCCTACCATCTAGAACATAAACTCTAAACCCTAAATCCTAAACCTTAAACCCTAAAGCCTAAACCATAAACCCTCAATGCAAAACCATAAATCCTAAACCCTAAACGTTACACCTTAAAACCTAAATCATAAACCCTAAATCCTAAACCCTAAACCATAAATCCTCAACCCCAAACCATAATCCCTCAACCCCAAACCATAAACCGTAAACCCCTAAACCCTAAACCTTAAACCCTAAACACTAAACCATAAACCCTAAAATAGAAACCATAATGCCCAAACAGTAAACCCTAAACCCTAAACCCTAAACCCTAAACCCCAAACCCTAAAGCCTAAACACTAAACCCTAACCCCTAAACCATAAACCACAAACATGCCTAAACCCTAACCTATAAACCCTAAACCTTAAACCATAAACCCTCAACCCCAAACCATAAACCCTAAAACCTAAACAACAAACCCTAAAGTCTAAACCTTAAACCATAAACCCTCAACCCCAATCCATAAACGATAAACCCTACACTAAACCAAACAACTTTAACCCTAAGCCACAAACCCTAAAGCCAAAACCCTAAACCACAAACACTAAAGCCTAAACCACAAACCCTAAACCCTAAATCCTAAACCCTAAACCATTAACCCAAAACCATACACCACCCTAAACACTAAACCAGAAACCCTAAACCATAAACCCTCAACCCCAAACAATAAACCCTAAACCCTAAACCATACACCCTAAACCTTAAACCACTAACCCTAAAGCCTAAACCCTAAACCATAAACCCTCAACCGCGAACCCTAAACCCTGAACCCTACACCATAAACCTGAACCATAATCTCTAAAGCCTAAACCCTAAACTATAAACACTAAACCCTAAATCATAAATCCTCAACCCCAAAGCATAAACCATAAACCCTACATGCTACACCCTAAACCCTAAACTAGAAACCTCAAACCATAAACACTAAACCATAAAGCCTCAACCCTAAACCATAAACCCTAAACAATAAACCCTAAACCCTACACCCTAGACACTAAACCCTAAACCCTAAACACAAAACCCTAAACCTTAAAACATAAACCCAAAACCCTAAAGCCCAAACTATAAACCCTAAATCCTAAACCCTAAACCATAAACCCTAAACCCTAAACCCTAAACCCTAAATCCCAGACCATAAACCCTACACCATAAAGCTTCAACCCCAAACCATAAACTATAAACCCTAAACCCAACATACTAGACACTAAACCAAAAACCCTAAACCCAAAACCCAAAACCTTAATCCCTAAACCCAAAACCCTAACTCCCAAAGACGAAACCCTAAACCATAAACCCTAAAGCCTAAAGCCTAAACCATAAACCATAAACCATAAAACACAAACCCTAAACCCTAAACCAAAAACATGTATAAACCCTAAATTATAAACCCTAAACCTTAAACCATAAACACTCAATGCAAACCCATAAATCCTAAACCCTAAACGTTACACCTTAAAACCTAAATCACAAACCCTAAATCCTAAACCCTAAACCATAAATCCTCAACCCCAAACCATAATCCCTCAACCCCAAACCATAAACCGTAAACCCCTAAACCCTAAACCATAAACCCTAAACCCTAAACTATAAACCCTAAACCCCAAACCATAAACCCTAAAACCTAAACCCCAAACCCTAAAGTCTAAACCTTAAACCATAAACCCTCAACCCCAATCCATAAACGCAAAATCCTACCCTAAACCAAACAACTTTAACCCTAAGCAACAAACCCTAAAGCCAAAAGCATAAATCCTAATTCTTAAACCCTAAACACTAAACACTAAACCACAAACACTAAAGCCTAAACCACAAACCCTAAACCCTAAACCCTAAATCCTAAACCCTAAACCATACACCACCTTAAACACTAAACCAGAAACCCTAAACCATAAACCCTCAACCCCAAACCATAAACCCTAAACCGTAAACCATACACCCTAAACCTTAAACCACTAACCCTAAAGCCTAAACCCTAAACTATAAACCCTCAACCGCGAACCCTAAACCCTAAACCCTACACCATAAACCTGAACCATAATCTCTAAAGCCTAAACCCTAAACTATAAACCCTAAACCCTAAATCATAAACCCTCAACCCCAAAGCATAAACCCTAAACCCTACATGCTACACCCTAAACCCTAAACTAGAAACCTCAAACCATAAACACTAAACCATAAAGCCTCAACCCTAAACCATAAACCCTAAACAATAAACCCTAAACCCTACACCCTAGACACTAAACCCTAAACCCTAAACACAAAACCCTAAACCTTAAACCATAAACCCAAAACCCTAAAGCCCAAACTATAAACCCTAAATCCTAAACCCTAAACCATAAACCATAAACCCTAAATCCTAAATCCTAAACCCTAAACCCTAAACCCTAAACCCTAAATCCCAGACCATAAATCCTACACCATAAAGCTTCAACCCCAAACCATAAACTATAAACCCTAAACCTTAAACCCTAAACCCCCCTAGACACTAAACCCTAAACCCTAAATCCTAAACCCTAAACCCTAACCCCTAAACCCTAAATCCCAGACCATAAATCCTACACCATAAAGCTTCAACCCCAAACCATAAACTATAAACCCTAAACCTTAAACCCTAAACCCCCCTAGACACTAAACCCTAAACCCTAAATCCTAAACCCTAAACCATAAACCATAAACCACAAACCCTAAACCCTAAACCAAAAACATGTATAAACCCTAAATTATAAACCCTAAACCTTAAACCATAAACGCTCAACCCCAAACCATAAACCCTAAACGACAAACCCTAAAGACTAAACCGTAAACCAAAAACCCTCAACCCCAAACCATAAACCCTAAACCCTAAACCCTAAACCGTACACCCTAAACCTTAAATCAAAAACCCTAAACCATAAACCCTAAACCCCAAACCATAAATCCTAAATCCTAAACCCTAAACCCTACACCACCCTAAACACTAAACCAGAAACCCTAAAGCATAAACCCTAAACCATAAACCCTCAACCCCAAACCATAAACCATAAACCCTAAACTGTACACCTTAAACCTTAAACCACTAACCCTAAAGCCTAAACCCTAAACCATAAACCCTAAAACCCGAACCACCTAATCCCTACAACCTAACCCCGAACCATAATCCCTAATGCCTAAAACCTACCCTAAACCATCAATCCCAAACTATAAACCCTAGACCCTAAACCCTAAACCCCAAACCCTACACCCTAAATGCTAACCCCTAAACCCTAAACCCTAAACCCTAAACCATAAATCCTCAACCCCAAACCATAATCCCTTAACCCCAAACCATAAACCGTAAACCCATAAACCCTAAACCTTAAACCCTAAACCCTAAACCATAAACCCTAAAATAGAAACCATAATGCCCAAACAGTAAACCCTAAACCCTAAACCCTAAACCCTAAATCCTAAACCTCAAACCCTAAAGCCTAAACACTAAACCCTAACCCCTAAACCATAAACCACAAACATGCATAAACCCTAAACTATAAACCCTAAACCTTAAACCATAAACCCTCAACCCTATACCATAAACCCTAAAACCTAAACCACAAACCCTAAAGTCTAAACCTTAAACCATAAACCCTCAACCCCAAACCATAAACCCTAAACCCTAAACCTTAAACCATAAACCCTCAACCCCAATCCATAAACGCTAAACCCTACCCTAAACCAAACAACTTTAACCCTAAGCCACAAACCCTAAAGCCAAAAGCATAAATCCTAATTCCTAAACCCTAAACACTAAACCCTAAACCACAAACACTAAAGCCTAAACCACAAACCCTAAACCCTAAATCCTAAACCCTAAACCATACACCACCATAAACACTAAACCAGAAACCATAAACCCTCAACCCCAAACCATAAACCCTAAACCCTAAACCATACACCCTAAACCTTAAACCACTAACCCTAAAGCCTAAACCGTAAACCATAAACCCTCAACCGCGAACCCTAAACCCTAAACCCTACACCATAAACCTGAACCATAATCTCTAAAGCCTAAACCCTAAACTATAAACCCTAAACCCTAAATCATAAACCCTCAACCCCAAAGCATAAACCCTAAACCCTACATGCTACACCCTAAACTAGAAACCTCAAACCATAAACACTAAACCATAAAGCCTCAACCCTAAACCATAAACCCTAAACAATAAACCCTAAACCCTACACCCTAGACACTAAACCCTAAACCCTAAGCACAAAACCCTAAACCTTAAACCATAAACCCAAAACCCTAAAGCACAAACTATAAACCATAAATCCTAAACCCTAAACCATAAACCATAAACCCTAAACCCTAAACCTTAAACCCTAAATCCCAGACCATAAACCCTACACCATAAAGCTTCAACCCCAAACCATAAACTATAAACCCTAAACCCTACAATATAGACACTAAACCCAAAACCCAAAACCCAAAACCCAAAACCCAAAACCTTAATCCCTAAACCCAAAACCCTAAATCCCAAAGACGAAACCCTAAACCATAAACCCTAAAGCCTAAAGCCTAAACCATAAACCATAAACCATAAACCACAAACCCTAAACCCTAAACCAAAAGCATGTATAAACCCTAAATTATAAACCCTAAACCTTAAACCATAAACGCTCAATGCAAAACCATAAATCCTAAACCCTAAACGTTACACCTTAAAACCTAAATCACAAACCCTAAATCCTAAACCCTAAACCATAAATCCTCAACCCCAAACCATAATCCCTCAACCCCAAACCATAAACCGTAAACCCATAAACCCTAAACCTTAAACCCTAAACCCTAAACCATAAACCCTAAAATAGAAACCATAATGCCCAAACAGTAAACCCTAAACCCTAAACCCTAAACCCTAAACCTCAAACCCTAAAGCCTAAACACTAAACCCTAACCCCTAAACCATAAACCACAAACATGCCTAAACCCTAAACTATAAACCCTAAACCCTAAACCATAAACCCTCAACCCCATACCATAAACCCTAAAACCTAAACCACAAACCCTAAAGTCTAAACCTTAAACGATAAACCCTAAACCCCAATCCATAAACGCTAAACCCTACCCTAAACCAAACAACTTTAACCTAAGCCACAAACCCTAAAGCCAAAAGCATAAATCCTAATTCCTAAACCCTAAACACTATACCCTAAACCACAAACACTAAAGCCTAAACCACAAACCCTAAACCCTAAATCCTAAACCCTAAACAATACACCACCATAAACACTAAACCAGAAACCCTAAACCATAAACCCTCAACCCCAAACCATAAACCCTAAACCCTAAACCATACACCCTAAACCTTAAACCACTAACCCTAAAGCCTAAACCCTAAACCATAAACCCTCAACCGCGAACCCTAAACCCTAAACCCTACACCATAAACTTGAACCATAATCTCTAAAGCCTAAACCCTAAACTATAAACCCTAAACCCTAAATCATAAACCCTCAACCCCAAAGCATAAACCCTAAACCCTACATGCTACACGCTAAACCCTAAACTAGAAACCTCAAACCACAAACACTAAACCATAAAGCCTCAACCCTAAACCATAAACCCTAAACAATAAACCCTAAACCCTACACCCTAGACACTAAACCCTAAACCCTAAACACAAAACCCTAAACCTTAAACCATAAACCAAAAACCCTAAAGCCCAAACTATAAACCCTAAATCCTAAACCCAAAACCCTAAACCCTAAACCCTAAACCCTAAATCCCAGACCATAAATCCTACACCATAAAGCTTCAACCCCAAACCATAAACTATAAACCCTAAACCCTACATACTAGACACTAAACCCAAAACCCTAAACCCAAAACCCAAAACCTTAATCGCTAAACCCAAAACCCTAAAGCCCAAAGACGAAACCCTAAACCATAAACCCTAAAGCCTAAAGCCTAAACCATAAACCATAAACCATAAACCACAAACCCTAAACCCTAAACCAAAAACATGTATAAACCCTAAATTATAAACCCTAAACCTTAAACCATAAACGCTCAACCCCAAACCATAAACCCTAAACGACAAACCCTAAAGACTAAACCGTAAACCAAAAACCCTCAACCCCAAACCATAAACCATAAACCCTAAACTCTAAACCCTAAACCGTACACCCTAAACCTTAAATCAGAAACCCTAAACCATAAACCCTAAACCCCAAACCATAAATCCTAAACCCTTAAACCCTAAACCTTACACCACCCTAAACACTAAACCAGAAACCCTAAAGCATAAACCCTAAACCCTAAACCCTAAACCCCAAACCATAAAGCATAAACCCTAAACTGTACACCTTAAACCTTAAACCACTAACCCTAAAGCCTAAACCCTAAACCATAAACCCTCAACCCCGAACCACGTAATCCCTACAACCTAACCCCGAACCATAATCCCTAATGCCTAAAACCTACCCTAAACCATCAATCCCAAACCATAAACCCTAGACCCTAAACCCTAAACCCCAAACCCTACACCCTAAATGCTAACCCCTAAACCCTAAACCCTAAACCCTAAACCCTAAATCCTCAACCCCAAACCATAATCCCTCAACCCCAAACCATAAACCGTAAACCCCTAAACCCTAAACCTTAAACCCTAAACCCTAAACCATAAACCCTAAAATAGAAACCATAATGCCCAAACAGTAAACCCTAAACCCTAAACCCTAAACCCTAAACCTCAAACCCTAAAGCCTAAACACTAAACCCTAACCCCTAAACCATAAACCACAAACATGCATAAACCCTAAACTATAAACCCTAAACTTTAAACCATAAACCCTCAACCCCAAACCATAAACCCTAAAACCTAAACCATAAACCCTAAAGTCTAAACCTTAAACCATAAACCCTCAACCCCAATCCATAAACGCTAAACCCTACCCTAAACCAAACAACTTTAACACTAAGCCACAAACCCTAAAGCCAAAAGCATAAATCCTAATTCCTAAACCCTAAACACTAAACCCTAAACCACAAACACTAAAGCCTAAACCACAAACCCTAAACCCTAAATCCTAAACCCTAAACCATACACCACCCTAAACACTAAACCAGAAACCCTAAACCATAAACCCTCAACACTAAACCATAAACCCTAAACCCTAAACCATACACCCTAAACCTTAAACCACTAACCCTAAAGCCTAAACCCTAAACCATAAACCCTCAACCGCGAACGCTAAACCCTAAACCCTACACCATAAACCTGAACCATAATCTCTAAAGCCTAAACCCTAAACTATAAACCCTAAACCCTAAATCATAAACCCTCAACCCCAAAGCATAAACCCTAAACCCTACATGCTACACCCTAAACCCTAAACTAGAAACCTCAAACCATAAACACTAAACCATAAATCCTCAACCCTAAACCATAAACCCTAAACAATAAACCCTAAACCCTACACCCTAGACACTAAACCCTAAACCCTAAACACAAAACCCTAAACCTTACACCATAAACCTAAAACCCTAAAGCCCAAACTATAAACCCTAAATCCTAAACCATAAACCCTAAACCCTAAACCCTAAACCCTAAATCCCAGACCATAAACCCTACACCATAAAGCTTCAACCCCAAACCATAAACTATAAACCCTAAACCCTACATACTAGACACTAAACCCAAAACCCTAAACCCAAAACCCAAAACCTTAATCCCTAAACCCAAAACCCTAAATCCCAAAGACGAAACCCTAAACCATAAACCCTAAAGCCTAAAGCCTAAACCATAAACCATAAACCATAAACCACAAACCCTAAACCCTAAACCAAAAACATGTATAAACCCTAAATTATAAACCCTAAACCTTAAACCATAAACGCTCAATGCAAAACCATAAATCCTAAACCCTAAACCCTAAACCCTAAACCATCAATCCCAAACCATAAACCCTAGACCCTAAACCCTAAACCCCAAACCCTACACCCTAAATACTAACCCCTAAACCCTAAACCCTAAACCATAAATCCTCACCCCCAAACCATAATCCCTCAACCCCAAACCATAAACCGTAAACCCCTAAACCCTAAACCTTAAACCCTAAACCCTAAAATAGAAACCATAATGCCCAAACAGTAAACCCTAAACCCTAAACCCTAAACCCTAAACCCTAAACCCTAAACCCTAAACCCTAAACCCTAAACCCTAAACCCTAAACCCCAAACCATAAAGCATAAACCCTAAACTGTACACCTTAAACCTTAAACCACTAACCCTAAAGCCTAAACCCTAAACCATAAACCCTAAAACCCGAACCACCTAATCCCTACAACCTAACCCCGAACCATAATCCCTAATGCCTAAAACCTACCCTAAACCATCAATCCCAAACTATAAACCCTAGACCCTAAACCCTAAACCCCAAACCCTACACCCTAAATGCTAAACCACAAACAATAAA
>NC_029793.2:75383635-75386180 GCF_000816755.2 Arachis ipaensis | reverse complement strand
CCTAAACCATAAACCCTAAACCCTAAACCCTAAATCCCAGACCATAAACCCTACACCATAAAGCTTCAACCCCAAACCATAAACTATAAACCCTAAACCCTACATACTAGACACTAATTCCAAAACCCTAAACCCAAAACCCAAAACCTTAATCCCTAAACCCAAAACCCTAAATCCCAAAGACGAAACCCTAAACCATAAACCCTAAAGCCTAAAGCCTAAACCATAAACCATAAACCATAAACCACAAACCCTAAACCCTAAACCAAAAACATGTATAAACCCAAAATTATAAACCCTAAACCTTAAACCATAAACGCTCAATGCAAAACCATAAATCCTAAACCCTAAACCCTAAACCCTAAACCATCAATCCCAAACCATAAACCCTAGACCCTAAACCCTAAACCCCAAACCCTACACCCTAAATACTAACCCCTAAACCCTAAACCCTAAACCATAAATCCTCAACCCCAAACCATAATCCCTCAACCCCAAACCATAAACCGTAAACCCCTAAACCCTAAACCCTAAACCATAAACCCTAAAATAGAAACCATAATGCCCAAACAGTAAACCCTAAACCCTAAACCCTAAACCCTAAACCTCAAACCCTAAAGCCTAAACACTAAACCCTAACCCCTAAACCATAAACCACAAACATGCATAAACCCTAAACTATAAACCCTAAACCTTAAACCATAAACCCTCAACCCCAAACCATAAACCCTAAAACCTAAACCACAAATCCTAAAGTCTAAACCTTAAACCATAAACCCTCAACCCCAATCCATAAACACTAAACCCTACCCTAAACCAAACAACTTTAACCCTAAGCCACAAACCCTAAAGCCAAAAGCATAAATCCTAATTCCTAAACCCTAAACACTAAACCCTAAACCATAAACACTAAAGCCTAAACCACAAACCCTAAACCCTAAATCCTAAACCCTAAACCATACACCACCCTAAACACTAAACCAAAAACCCTAAACCATAAACCCTCAACCCTAAACCATAAACCCTAAACCCTAAACCATACACCCTAAACCTTAAACCACTAACCCTAAAGCCTAAACCCTCAACCGCGAACCCTAAACCCTAAACCCTACGCCATAAACCTGAACCATAATCTCTAAAGCCTAAACCCTAAACTATAAACTCTAAACCCTAAATCATAAACCCTCAACCCCAAAGCATAAACCCTAAACCCTACATGCTACACCCTAAACCCTAAACTAGAAACCTCAAACCATAAACACTAAACCATAAAGCCTCAACCCTAAACCATAAACCCTAAACAATAAACCCTAAACCCTACACCCTAGACACTAAACCCTAAACCCTAAACACAAAACACAAAACACTAAACCTTAAACCATAAACCCAAAACCCTAAAGCCCAAACTATAAACCCTAAATCCTAAACCCTAAACCCTAAACCCTAAACCCTAAATCCCAGACCATAAACCCTACACCATAAAGCTTCAACCCCAAACCATAAACTATAAACCCTAAACACTACATACTAGACACTAAACCCAAAACCCTAAACCCAAAACCCAAAACCTTAATCCCTAAACCAAAAACCCTAAAGCCCAAAGACGAAACCCTAAACCATAAACCCTAAAGCTTAAAGCCTAAACCATAAACCATAAACCATAAACCACAAACCCTAAACCCTAAACCAAAAACATGTACAAACCCTAAATTATAAACCCTAAACCTTAAACCATAAACGCTCAACCCCAAACCATAAACCCTAAACGACAAACCCTAAAGACTAAACCGTAAACCAAAAACCCTCAACCCCAAACCATAAACCCTAAACCCTAAACCCTAAACCATACACCCTAAACCTTAAATCAGAAACCCTAAACCATAAACCCTAAACCCCAAACCATAAATCCTAAACCCTAAACCCTAAACCCTAAACCACCCTAAACAATAAACCAGAAACCCTAAAGCATAAACCCTAAACCATAAACCCTCAACCCCAAACCATAAACCATAAACCCTAAACTGTACACCTTAAACCTTAAACCACTAACCCTAAGGCCTAAACCCTAAACCATAAACCCTCAACCCCGAACCACCTAATCCCTACAACCTAACCCCGAACCATAATCCCTAATGCCTAAAACCTACCCTAAACCATCAATCCCAAACCATAAACCCTAGACCCTAAACCCTAAACCCCAAACCCTACACCCTAAATGCTAAACCACAAACAATAAAAGCATAAATCCTAAACCCTAAACCCTAAACCCCAAACCCTACACCCTAAATGCTAAACCACAAATAATAAAAGCATAAATCCTAAACCGTAAACCCTCAACCCCAAACCATAAACCCTAAATCCTACACCCTAAACCTTAAACCACAAACCCTAAATCCAGAATCCTAAAAGATAAACCCTAAACCCCAAACCACAAACCCTAAACAATACACCCTAAACCATAAACCTCAAACCCTAAAGCCTAAATGCTAAACTATAAGCCCTAAACCCTAAACCATAAACCCTCAACCCCAAACCATAAACCCTA
>NC_029793.2:75369047-75382959 GCF_000816755.2 Arachis ipaensis | reverse complement strand
CCCTAAACCCTAAACCCTAAACCCTAAACCATAAATCCTCAACCCCAAACCATAATCCCTCAACCCCAAACCATAAACCGTAAACCCCTAAACCCTAAACCTTAAACCCTAAACCCTAAACCATAAACCCTAAAATAGAAACCATAATGCCCAAACAGTAAACCCTAAACCCTAAACACTAAACCCTAAACCCTAAATCCCAAACCCTAAAGCCTAAACACTAAACCCTAACCCCTAAACCATAAACCACAAACATGCCTAAACCCTAAACTATAAACCCTAAACCTTAAACCATAAACCCTAAACCCCAAACCATAAACCCTAACTAAACCACAAACCCTAAAGCCCAAACACTAAACACTAAACCTTAAACCCTGAACCCTAAACTCTAAACCCTAAACACAAAACACAAAACCCTAAACCTTAAACCATAAACCCAAAAACCTAAAGCCCAAACTATAAACCCTAAATCCTAAACCCTAAACCCTAAACCCTAAACCCTAAATCCCAGACCATAAACCCTACACCATAAAGCTTCAACCCCAAACCATAAACTATAAACCCTAAACCCTACATACTAGACACTAATTCCAAAACCCTAAACCCAAAACCCAAAACCTTAATCCCTAAACCCAAAACCCTAAATCCCAAAGACGAAACCCTAAACCATAAACCCTAAAGCTTAAAGCCTAAACCATAAACCATAAACCATAAACCACAAACCCTAAACCCTAAACCAAAAACATGTACAAACCCTAAATTATAAACCCTAAACCTTAAACCATAAACGCTCAACCCCAAACCATAAACCCTAAACGACAAACCCTAAAGACTAAACCGTAAACCAAAAACCCTCAACCACAAACCATAAACCCTAAACCCTAAACCCTAAACCATACACCCTAAACCTTAAATCAGAAACCCTAAACCATAAACCCTAAACCCCAAACCATAAATCCTAAACCCTAAACCCTAAACCCTACACCACCCTAAACACTAAACCAGAAACCCGCCTAAACCCTAAACTATAAACCCTAAACCCTAAATCATAAACCCTCAACCCCAAAGCATAAACCCTAAATCCTACATGCTACACCCTAAACCCTAAACCTAAACCCCAAACCCTAAAGCCTAAACACTAAACCCTAACCCCTAAACCATAAACCACAAACATGCCTAAACCCTAAACTATAAACCCTAAACCTTAAACCATAAACCCTAAACCCCAAACCATAAACCCTAAAACCTAAACCACAAACCCTAAAGTCTAAACCTTAAACCATAAACCCTCAACCCCAATCCATAAACGCTAAACCCTACCCTAAACCAAACAACTTTAACCCTAAGCCACAAACCCTAAAGCCAAAAGCATAAATCCTAATTCCTAAACCCTAAACACTAAACCCTAAACCACAAACACTAAAGCCTAAACCACAAACCCTGAACCCTAAATCCTAAACCCTAAACCATACACCACCCTAAACACTAAACCAGAAACACTAAACCATAAACCCTCAACCCCAAACCATAAACCCTAAACCCTAAACCATACACCCTAAACCTTAAACCACTAACCCTAAAGCCTAAAGCCTAAACCATAAACCCTCAACTGCGAACCCTAAACCCTAAACCCTACACCATAAACCTGAACCATAATCTCTAAAGCCTAAACCCTAAATTATAAACCCTAAACCCTAAATCATAAACCCTCAACCCCAAAGCATAAACCCTAAATCCTACATGCTACACCCTAAACCCTAAACTAGAAACCTCAAACCATAAACACTAAACCAAAAAGCCTCAACCCTAAACCATAAACCCTAAACAATAAACCCTAAACCCTACACCCTAGACACTAAACCCTAAACCCTAAACACAAAACCCTAAACCTTAAACCATAAACCAAAAACCCTAAAGCCCAAACTATAAACCCTAAATCATAAACCCTAAACCATAAACCCTAAACCCTAAACCCTAAATCCCAGACCATAAACCCTACACCATAAAGCTTCAACCCCAAACCATAAACTATAAACCCTAAACCCTACATACTAGACACTAAACCCAAAACCCTAAACCCAAAACCCAAAACCTTAATCCCTAAACCCAAAACCCTAAATCCCAAAGACGAAACCCTAAACCATAAACCCTAAAGCCTAAAGCCTGAACCATAAACCATAAACCATAAACCACAAACCCTAAACCCTAAACCAAAAACATGTATAAACCCTAAATTATAAACCCTAAACCTTAAACCATAAACGCTCAATGCAAAACCATAAATCCTAAACCCTAAACGTTACACCTTAAAACCTAAATCATAAATCCTAAATCCTAAACCCTAAACCATAAATCCTCAACCCCAAACCATAATCCCTCAACCCCAAACCATAAACCGTAAACCCCTAAACCCTAAACCCTAAACCATAACCAAACAACTTTAACCCTAAGCCACAAACCCTAAAGCCAAAAGCATAAATCCTAATTCCTAAACCCTAAACACTAAACCCTAAACCACAAACACTAAAGCCTAAACCACAAACCCTAAACCCTAAATCATAAACCCTAAACCATACACCACCCTAAATACTAAACCAGAAACCCCAAACCATAAACCCTAAACCCTAAACCATACACCCTAAACCTTAAACCACTAACCCTAAAGCCTAAACCTTAAACCATAAACCCTCAACCGCGAACCCTAAACCCTAAACCCTACACCATAAACCTGAACCATAATCTCTAAAGCCTAAACCCTAAACTATAAACCCTAAATCCTAAATCATAAACCCTCAACCCCAAAGCATAAACCCTAAACCCTACATGCTACACCCTAAACCCTAAACTAGAAACCTCAAACCATAAACACTAAACCATAAAGCCTCAACCCTAAACCATAAACCCTAAACAATAAACCCTAAACCCTAAACCCTAAACCCTAAACCCTAAACCCTAAACACAAAACCATAAACCTTAAACCATAAACCCAAAACCCTAAAGCCCAAACTATAAACCCTAAATCCTAAACCCTAAACCATAAACCATAAACCATAAACCCTAAACCCTAAACCCTAAACCCTAAATCCCAGACCATAAATCCTACACCATAAAGCTTCAACCCCAAACCATAAACTATAAACCCTAAACCCTACATACTAGACACTAAACCCAAAACCCTAAACCCAAAACCCAAAACCTTAATCGCTAAACCCAAAACCCTAAAGCCCAAAGACGAAACCCTAAACCATAAACCCTAAAGCCTAAAAAGCCTAAACCATAAACCATAAACCATAAACCACAAACCCTAAACCCTAAACCAAAAACATGTATAAACCCTAAATTATAAACCCTAAACCTTAAACTATAAATGCTCAACCCCAAACCATAAACCCTAAACGACAAACCCTAAAGACTAAACCGTAAACCAAAAACCCTCAACCCCAAACCATAAACCCTAAACCCTAAACCCTAAACCATACACCCTAAACCTTAAATCAGAAACCCTAAACGATAAACCCTAAACCCCAAACCATAAATCCTAAACCCTAAACCCTAAACCCTACACCACCCTAAACACTAAACCAGAAACCCTAAAGCATAAACCCTAAACCATAAACCCTCAACCCCAAACCATAAACCATAAACCCTAAACTGTACACCTTAAACCTTAAACCACTAACCCTAAAGCCTAAACCCTAAACCATAAACCCTCAACCCCGAACCACCTAATCCCTACAACCTAACCCCGAACCATAATCCCTAATGCCTAAAACCTACCCTAAACCATCAATCCCAAACCATAAACCCTAGACCCTAAACCCTAAACCCCAAACCCTACACCCTAAATGCTAACCCCTAAACCCTAAACCCTAAACCATAAATCCTCAACCCCAAACTATAATCCCTCAACCCCAAACCATAAACCGTAAACCCCTAAACCCTAAACCTTAAACCCTAAACCCTAAACCATAAACCCTAAAATAGAAACCATAATGCCCAAACAGTGAACCCTAAACCATAAACCCTAAACCCTAAACCTCAAACCCTAAAGCCTAAACACTAAACTCTAACCCCTAAACCATAAACCACAAACATGCATAAACCCTAAACTATAAACCCTAAACCTTAAACCATAAACCCTCAACCCCAAACCATAAACCCAAAAACCTAAACCACAAACCCTAAAGTCTAAACCTTAAACCATAAACCCTCAACCCCAATCCATAAACGCTAAACCCTACCCTAAACCAAACAACTTTAACCCTAAGCCACAAACCCTAAAGCCAAAAGCATAAATCCTAATTCCTAAACCCTAAACACTAAACCCTAAACCACAAACACTAAAGCCTAAACCACAAACCCTAAACCCTAAATCCTAAACCCTAAACCGTACACCACCCTAAACACTAAACCAGAAACACTAAACCATAAACCCTCAACCCCAAACCATAAACCCTAAACCCTAAACCATACACCCTAAACCTTAAACCACTAACCCTAAAGCCTAAACCCTAAACCATAAACCCTCAACCGCGAACCCTAAACCCTAAACCCTACACCATAAACCTGAACCATAATCTCTAAAGCCTAAACCCTAAACTATAAACCCTAAACCCTAAATCATAAACCCTCAACCCCAAAGCATAAACCCTAAATCCTACATGCTACACCCTAAACCCTAAACTAGAAACCTCAAACCATAAACACTAAACCATAAAGCCTCAACCCTAAACCATAAACCCTAAACAATAAACCCTAAACCCTACACCCTAGACACTAAACCCTAAACCCTAAACACAAAACCCTAAACCTTAAACCATAAACACAAAACCCTAAAGCCCAAACTATAAACCCTAAATCCTAAACCCTAAACCCTAAACCCTAAATCCCAGACCATAAACCCTACACCATAAAGCTTCAACCCCAAACCATAAACTATAAACCCTAAATCCTAACTCCTAAACCGTACACCACCCTAAACCCTAAAGCATAAACCCTAAACCTTAAACCATAAACGCTCAATGCAAAACCATAAATCCTAAACCCTAAACGTTACACCTTAAAACCTAAATCACAAACCCTAAAGCCTAAAGCCTAAACCCTAAATCCTAACTCCTAAACCGTACACCACCCTAAACCCTAAAGCATAAACCCTAAACCTAAACCCCAAAGCCTAAACCCTAAACCAAAAACATGTATAAACCCAAAATTATAAACCCTAAACCTTAAACCATAAACGCTCAATGCAAAACCATAAATCCTAAACCCTAAACGTTACACCTTAAAACCTAAATCACAAACCCTAAATCCTAAACCCCAAACCATAATCCCTCAACCCCAAACCATAAACCGTAAACCCCTAAACCCTAAACCTTAAACCCTAAACCTTAAATCATAAACCCTAAAAAAGAAACCATAATGCCCAAATAGTAAACCCTAAACCCTAAACCCTAAACCCTAAACCTCAAACCCTAAAGCCTAAACACTAAACCCTAACCCCTAAACCATAAACCCATAACCCCAAACCATAAACCCTAGACCCTAAACGCTACACCCTAAACCGTAAACCACAAATAAACCCTCAACCCCAAACCATAAACCCTAGACCCTAAACGCTACACCCTAAACCGTAAACCACAAATAAACCCTCAACCCCAAACCATAAACCCTAGACCCTAAACGCTACACCCTAAACCGTAAACCACAAATAAACCCTCAACCCCAAACCATAAACCCTAGACCCTAAACGCTACACCCTAAACCGTAAACCACAAATAAACCCTCAACCCCAAACCATAAACCCTAGACCCTAAACGCTACACCCTAAACCGTAAACCACAAATAAACCCTCAACCCCAAACCATAAACCCTAGACCCTAAACGCTACACCCTAAACCGTAAACCACAAATAAACCCTCAACCCCAAACCATAAACCCTAGACCCTAAACGCTACACCCTAAACCGTAAACCACAAATAAACCCTCAACCCCAAACCATAAACCCTAGACCCTAAACGCTACACCCTAAACCGTAAACCACAAATAAACCCTCAACCCCAAACCATAAACCCTAGACCCTAAACGCTACACCCTAAACCGTAAACCACAAATAAACCCTCAACCCCAAACCATAAACCCTAAACCCTAAACCCCAAACCATAAACCCTAAACCATAAACCCTCAACCCCAAACCATAAACCCTAGACCCTAAACGCTACACCCTAAACCGTAAACCACAAACACTAAAGCCTAAACCCTAAACCATAAACCCATAACCCCAAACCATAAACCCTAAACCATAAACCATCAACTCCAAACCATAAACCATAAACCCTAAACCCTACCACCTAGAACCTAAACTCTAAACCCTAAATCCTAAACCTTAAACCCTAAAGCCTAAACCCTAAACCCTAAACCCCAAAACCCAAAACCTTAATCCCTAAACCCAAAACCTTAAAGCCCAAAGACGAAACCCTAAACCATAAACCCTAAAGCCTAAAGCCTAAACCATAAACCATAAACCATAAACCACAAACCCTAAACCCTAAACCAAAAACATGTACAAACCCTAAATTATAAACCCTAAACCTTAAACCATAAACGCTCAACCCCAAACCATAAACCCTAAACGACAAACACTAAAGACTAAACCGTAAACCAAAAACCCTCAACCCCAAACCATAAACCCTAAACCCTAAACCCTAAACCGTACACCCTAAACCTTAAATCAGAAACCCTAAACCATAAACCCTAAACCCCAAACCATAAATCCTAAACCCTAAACCCTACACCACCCTAAACACTAAACCAAAAACCCTAAAGCATAAACCCTAAACCATAAACCCTCAACCCCAAACCATAAACCATAAACCCTAAACTGTACACCTTAAACCTTAAACCACTAACCCTAAGGCCTAAACCCTAAACCATAAACCCTCAACCCCGAACCACCTAATCCCTACAACCTAACCCCGAACCATAATCCCTAATGCCTAAAACCTACCCTAAACCATCAATCCCAAACCATAAACCCTAGACCCTAAACCCTAAACCCCAAACCCTACACCCTAAATGCTAAACCACAAACAATAAAAGCATAAATCCTAAACCCTAAACCTTAAACCCCAAACCCTACACCCTAAATGCTAAACCACAAACAATAAAAGCATAAATCCTAAACCGTAAACCCTCAACCCCAAACTATAAACCCTAAATCCTACACCCTAAACCCTAAACCACAAACCCTAAATCCAGAATCCTAAAAGATAAACCCTAAACCCCAAACCACAAACCATAAACAATACACCCTAAACCATAAACCTCAAACCCTAAAGCCTAAATGCTAAACTATAAGCCCTAAACCCTAAACCATAAACTCTCAACCCCAAACCATAAACCCTAAACCCTAAACGCTACACCATAAACCGTAAACCACAAACACTAAAGCCTAAACCCTAAACCATAAACCCATAACCCCAAACCATAAACCCTAAACCATAAACCATCAACTCCAAACCATAAACCATAAACCCTAAACCCTACCACCTAGAACCTAAACTCTAAACCCTAAATCCTAAACCTTAAACCCTAAAGCCTAAACCATAAACCCTCAATGCAAAACCAGAAATCCTAAACCCTAAACGTTACACCTTAAAACCTAAATCACAAACACTAAATCCTAAACCCTAAACCATAAATCCTCAACCCCAAACCATAATCCATCAACCCCAAACCCATAAACCCTAAACCTTAAACCCTAAACCCTAAACCATAATCCCTAAAATAGAAACCATAATGCCCAAACAGTAAACCCTAAACCCTAAACCCTAAACCCTAAACCCCAAACCCTAAAGCCTAAACACTAAACCCTAACCCCTAAACCATAAACCACAAACATGCCACATGCCTAAACTATAAACCCTAAACCTTAAACCATAAACCCTCAACCCCAATCCATAAACGCTAAACCCTACCCTAAACCAAACAACTTTAACCCTAAGCCTAAACCCTAAACCCTAAACCCTAAACCTCAAACCCTAAAGCCTAAACGCTAAACCCTAACCCCTAAACCATAAACCACAAATATGCCTAAACCCAAAACTATAAACCCTAAACCTTAAACCATAAACCCTAAAACCTAAACCACAAACCCTAAAGTCTAAACCTTAAACCATAAACCCTCAACCCCAATCCATAAACGCTAAACCCTACCCTAAACCAAACAACTTTAACCCTAAGCCACAAACCCTAAAGCCAAAAGCATAAATCCTAATTCCTAAACCCTAAACACTAAACCCTAAACCACAAACACTAAAGCCTAAACCACAAACCCAAAACCCTAAATCCTAAACCCTAAACCATACACCACCCTAAATACTAAACCAGAAACCCTAAACCCTAAACCCTCAACCCCAAACCATAAATCCTAAACCCTAAACCATACACCCTAAACCTTAAACCACTAACCCTAAAGCCTAAACCTTAAACCATAAACCCACAACCGCGAACCCTAAACCCTAAACCCTACACCATAAACCTGAACCATAATCTCTAAAGCCTAAACCCTAAACTATAAACCCTAAATCATAAATCATAAACCCTCAACCCCAAAGCATAAACCCTAAACCCTACATGCTACACCCTAAACCCTAAACTAGAAACCTCAAACCATAAACACTAAACCATAAAGCCTCAACCCTAAACCATAAACCCTAAACAATAAACCTTAAACCCTACACCCTAGACACTAAACCCAAAACCCTAAACACAAAACCATAAACCTTAAACCATAAACCCAAAACCCTAAAGCCCAAACTATAAACCCTAAATCCTAAACCCTAAACCATAAACCATAAACCCTAAACCCTAAACCCTAAACGCTAAACCCTAAACCCTAAATCCCAGACCATAAATCCTACACCATAAAGCTTCAACCCCAAACCATAAACTATAAACCCTAAACCCTACATACTAGACACTAAACCCAAAACCCTAAACCCAAAACCCAAAACCTTAATCCCTAAACCCAAAACCCTAAAGCCCAAAGACGAAACCCTAAACCATAAACCCTAAAGCCTAAAAAGCCTAAACCATAAACCATAAACCATAAACCACAAACCCTAAACCCTAAACCAAAAACATGTATAAACCCTAAATTATAAACCCTAAACCTTAAACTATAAACGCTCAACCCCAAACCATAAACCCTAAACGACAAACCCTAAAGACTAAACCGTAAACCAAAAACCCTCAACCCCAAACCATAATCCCTAAACCCTAAACCCTAAACCGTACACCATAAACCTTAAATCAGAAACCCTAAACCATAAACCCTAAACCCCAAACCATAAATCCTAAACCCTAAACCCTACACCACCCTAAACACTAAACCAGAAACCCTAAAGCATAAACCCTAAAGCATAAACCCTCAACCCCAAACCATAAACCATAAACCCTAAACTGTACACCTTAAACCTTAAACCACTAACCCTAAAGCCTAAACCCTAAACCATAAACCCTCAATCCCGAACCACCTAATCCCTACAACCTAACCCCGAACCATAATCCCTAATGCCTAAAACCTACCCTAAACCATCAATCCCAAACCATAAACCCTAGACCCTAAACCCTAAACCCCAAACCCTACACCCTAAATGCTAACCCCTAAACCCTAAACCCTAAACCCTAAACCATAAATCCTCAACCCCAAACCATAATCCCTTAACCCCAAACCATAAACCGTAAACCCCTAAACCCTAAACCTTAAACCCTAAACCCTAAACCATGAACCCTAAAATAGAAACCATAATGCCCAAACAGTGAACCCTAAACCCTAAACCCTAAACCCTAAACCTCAAACCCTAAAGCCTAAACACTAAACCCTAACCCCTAAACCATAAACCACAAACATGCATAAACCCTAAACTATAAACCCTAAACCTTAAACCATAAACCCTCAACCCCAAACCATAAACCCAAAAACCTAAACCACAAACCCTAAAGTCTAAACCTTAAACCATAAACCCTCAACCCCAATCCATAAACGCTAAACCCTACCCTAAACCAAACAACTTTAACCCTAAGCCACAAACCCTAAAGCCAAAAGCATAAATCCTAATTCCTAAACCCTAAACACTAAACACTAAACCACAAACACTAAAGCCTAAACCACAAACCCTAAACCCTAAATCCTAAACCCTAAACCGTACACCACCCTAAACACTAAACCAGAAACCCTAAACCATAAACCCTCAACCCCAAACCATAAACCCTAAACCCTAAACCATACACCCTAAACCTTAAACCACTAACCCTAAAGCCTAAACCCTAAACCATAAACCCTCAACCGCGAACCCTAAACACTAAACCCTACACCATAAACCTGAACCATAGTCTCTAAAGCCTAAACCCTAAACTATAAACCCTAAACCCTAAATCATAAACCCTCAACCCCAAAGCATAAACCCTAAACCCTACATGCTACACCCTAAACCCTAAACTAGAAACCTCAAACCATAAACACTAAACCATAAAGCCTCAACCCTAAACCATAAACCCTAAACAATAAACCCTAAACCCTACACCCTAGACACTAAACCCTAAACCCTAAACACAAAACCCTAAACCATAAACCATAAACCCAAAACCCTAAAGCCCAAACTATAAACCCTAAATCCTAAACCCTAAACCCTAAACCCTAAACCCTAAACCCTAAATCCCAGACCATAAACCCTACACCATAAAGCTTCAACCCCAAACCATAAACTATAAACCCTAAACCCTACATACTAGACACTAATTCCAAAACCCTAAACCCAAAACCCAAAACCTTAATCCCTAAACCCAAAACCCTAAATCCCAAAGACGAAACCCTAAACCATAAACCCTAAAGCCTAAAGCCTAAACCATAAACCATAAACCATAAACCACAAACCCTAAACCCTAAACCAAAAACATGTATAAACCCAAAAATATAAACCCTAAACCTTAAACCATAAACGCTCAATGCAAAACCATAAATCCTAAACCCTAAACGTTACACCTTAAAACCTAAATCACAAACCCTAAATCCTAAACCCTAAACCATAAATCCTCAACCCCAAACCATAATCCCTCAACCCCAAACCATAAACCGTAAACCCCTAAACCCTAAACCTTAAACCCTAAACCCTAAATCATAAACCCTAAAATAGAAACCATAATGCCCAAACAGTAAACCCTAAACCCTAAACCCTAAACCCTAAACCCTAAACCTCAAACCCTAAAGCCTAAACACTAAACCCTAACCCCTAAACCATAAACCACAAATATGCCTAAACCCTAAACTATAAACCCTAAACCTTAAACCATAAACCCTCAACCCCAAACCATAAACCCTAAACCCTAAACCATAAACCCTAAACCCTAAACCCTGAACCAAACAACTTTAACCCTAATCCACAAACCCTAAAGCCTAAAGCATAAACTGTAAATCCTAAACCCTTAACCATAAAGCCTAAACCACAAACCCTAAAGCCTAAACCATAAACCCTAAGCACTAAAGCTTAAGCCCTAAACCCTCAACCCCGAACCATAAATCCTAAACCCTAAAACCCTACACCCTACACCCTAAACACTATACCAGAAACCATAAAGCATAAACCCTAAACGATAAACCCTCAACCCCAAACCATAAATCCTAAACCCTAAACCGTACACCCTAAACCTAAACCACAAACCCAAAAGCCTAAACCATAAACCATAAACCCTCAACCCCGAACCATAAACCCTAAACTTAAACCCTAAACCCGAACCATAATCCCTAAAGCCTAAACACTAAACCCTAAACCATTAAACCCAAACCATTAACCCTAGACCCTAAACCCTAAACCCCAAACCCTACACCCTAAATGCTAAACCACAAATAATAAAAGCATAAATCCTAAACCGTAAACCCTCAACCCCAAACCATAAACCCTAAATCCTACACCCTAAACCTTAAACCACAAACCCTAAATCCAGAATCCTAAAAGATAAACCCTAAACCCCAAACCACAAACCCTAAACAATACACCCTAAACCATAAACCTCAAACCCTAAAGCCTAAATGCTAAACTATAAGCCCTAAACCCTAAACCATAAACCCTCAACCCCAAACCATAAACCCTAAACCTTAAACGCTACACCATAAACCGTAAACCACAAACACTAAAGCCTAAACCCTAAACCATAAACCCATAACCCCAAATCATAAACCCTAAACCATAAACCATCAACTCCAAACCATAAACCATAAACCCTAAACCCTACCACCTAGAACCTAAACTTTAAACCCTAAATCATAAACCTTAAACCCTAAAGCATAAACCATAAACCCTCAATGCAAAACCAGAAATCCTAAACCCTAAACGTTACACCTTAAAACCTAAATCACAAACCCTAAATCCTAAACCCTAAACCATAAATCATCAATCCCAAACCATAATCCCTCAACCCCAAACCCATAAACCCTAAACCTTAAACCCTAAACCCTAAACCATAAACCATAAAATAGAAACCATAATGCCCAAACAGTAAACCCTAAACCCTAAACCCTAAACCCTAAACCCCAAATCCTAAAGCCTAAACACTAAACCCTAACCCCTAAACCATAAACCACAAACATGCATAAACCCTAAACTATAAACCCTAAGCCTTAAACCATAAACCCTCAACCCCAAACCATAAACCCTAAAACCTAAACCATAAACCGTAAAGTCTAAACCTTAAACCATAAACCCTCAACCCCAATCCATAAACGCTAAACCCTACCCTAAACCAAACAACTTTAACCCTAAGCCACAAACCCTAAAGCCAAAAGCATAAATCCTAATTCCTAAACCCTAAACACTAAACCCTAAACCACAAACACTAAAGCCTAAACCACAAACCCTAAACCCTAAATCGTAAACCCTAAACCATAAACCCTAAACCATACACCACCCTAAACACTAAACCAGAAACACTAAACCATAAACCCTCAACCCCAAACCATAAACCCTAAACCCTAAACCATACACCCTAAACCTTAAACCACTAACCCTAAAGCATAAACCCTAAACCATAAACCCTCAACCGCGAACCCTAAACCCTACACCATAAACCTGAACCATAATCTCTAAAGCCTAAACCCTAAATTATAAACCCTAAACCCTAAATCATAAACCCTCAACCCCAAAGCATAAACCCTAAATCCTACATGCTACACCCTAAACCCTAAACTAGAAACCTCAAACCATAAACACTAAACCATAAAGCCTCAACCCTAAACCATAAACCCTAAACAATAAACCCTAAACCCTACACCCTAGACACTAAACCCTAAACCCTAAACACAAAACCCTAAACCTTAAACCATAAACCAAAAACCCTAAAGCCCAAACTATAAACCCTAAATCATAAACCCTAAACCATAAACCCTAAACCCTAAACCCTAAACCCTAAATCCCAGACCATAAACCCTACACCATAAAGCTTCAACCCCAAACCATAAACTATAAACTCTAAACCCTACATACTAGACACTAAACCCAAAACCCTAAACCCAAAACCCAAAACCTTAATCCCTAAACCCAAAACCCTAAATCCCAAAGACGAAACCCTAAACCATAAACCCTAAAGCCTAAAGCCTAAACCATAAACCATAAACCATAAACCACAAACCCTAAACCCTAAACCAAAAACATGTATAAACCCTAAATTATAAACCCTAAACCTTAAACCATAAACGCTCAATGCAAAACCATAAATCCTAAACCCTAAACGTTACACCTTAAAACCTAAATCACAAACCCTAAATCCTAAACCCTAAACCATAAATCCTCAACCCCAAACCATAATCCCTCAACCCCAAACCATAAACCGTAAACCCCTAAACCCTAAACCCTAAACCATA
>NC_029793.2:75331068-75346324 GCF_000816755.2 Arachis ipaensis | reverse complement strand
AACCCCAAACCATAAACCGTAAACCCCTAAACCCTAAACCTTAAACCCTAAACCCTAAACCATAAACCCTAAAATAGAAACCATAATGCCCAAACAGTAAACCCTAAACCCTAAAACCTAAACCTCAAACCCTAAAGCCTAAACGCTAAACCCTAACCCCTAAACCATAAACCACAAATATGCCTAAACCCTAAACTATAAACCCTAAACCTTAAACCATAAACCCTCAACCCCAAACCATAAACCCTAAACCCTAAACCACAAACCCTAAAGTCTAAACCTTAAACCATAAACCCTCAACCCCAATCCATAAACGCTAAACCCTTCCCTAAACCAAACAACTTTAACCCTAAGCCACAAACCCTAAAGCCAAAAGCATAAATCCTAATTCCTAAACCCTAAACACTAAACCCTAAACCACAAACACTAAAGCCTAAACCACAAACCCTAAACCCTAAATCCTAAACCCTAAACCATACACCACCCTAAATACTAAACCAGAAACCCTAAACCCTAAACCACAAACCCTAAACCTTAAACCCTAAAGCCTAAACCATAAATCCTAAACCCTAAACAATACACCTTAAACCCTAAATCACAAACCCTAAATCCTAAACGCTATACCATAAATCCTCAACCCCAAACCATAAACCCACAACCCCAAACCATAAACCGTAAACCCATAAACCCTAAACCTTAAACCCTAAACCATAAACCATAAACCCTAAACCAGAAACCATAATGCCCAAATAGTAAATCCTAAACCCTAAACCCTAAACCATAAACCCTAAATACTAAACCCTAAACCCCAAACCCTAAAGCCTAAACACTAAACCCTAACCCCTAAAGCCTAAACCACAAACATGCCTAAACCATAACTATAAATCCTAAACCTTAAACTATAAACACTTAACCCCAAACCATAAACCATAAAACCTAAACCACAAACCCTAAAGTCTAAACCTTAAACCGTAAACCCTCAACCCCAATCCATAAACGCTAAACCCTACCCTAAACCAAACACCTTTAACCCTAAGCCACAAACCCTAAAGCCTAAAGCATAAATCCTAAATCCTAAACCCTAAACACTAAACCCTAAACCACAAACACTAAAGCTGAAACCATAAACCCTAAACCCTAAAGCATAAGCCACAAACCATAAACCCTAAACCCTAAACCCTAAACCCTAAATCCTCAACCCTAAACCATAAACCCTAAACCCTACACAACCCTAAACACTAAACCAGAAACCCTAAACCATAAATCCTCAACCCAAAACCATAAACCCTAAACCCTAAACCATACACCCTAAACCTTAAACCACTAACACTAAAGCCTAAACCCTAAACCATAAACCCTCAACCCCGAACTATAAACCCTAAACCCTACACCCTAAACCTGAACCATAATCCCTAAAGCCTAAACCCTAAACTATAAACCCTAAACCCTAAATCATAAACCCTCAACCCCAAAGCATAAACCCTAAACCCTACATGCTATACCCTAAACCCTAAACTAGAAACCCCAAACCATAAACCCTAAACCATAAACCCTAAACAATAAAACCTAAACCCTACACCCTAGACACTAAAGCCTAAACCCTAAACACAAAACCCTAAACCTTAAACCATAAACCCAAAACCCTGAAGCCCAAACCATAAACCCTAAATCCTAAACCCTAAACCCTAAACCCTAAATCTTAAACTCTAAATCCCAGACCATAAACCCTACACCATAAAGCCTCAACCCCAAACCATAAACTATAAACCCTAAACTATACACACTAGACAATAAACCCAAAACCCTAGTCCCAAATCCCAAAACCTTAATCCCTAAACACAAAACCCTAAAGCCCAAAGACAAAACCCTAAACCCTAAACCCTAAAGCCTAAAGCCAAAACCATAAACCATAAACCATAAACCACAAACCCTAAACCCTAAACCAAAAACACGTATAAACCCTAAAATATAAACCCTAAACCGTAAACCATAAACGCTCAACCCCAAACCATAAACCCTAAACCACAAACACTAAATCATAAACCCTAAACCCTAAACCCTAGACCCCAAACCATAAACCCTAAATCCTGCACCCTTAACCCTAAACGACAAACCCTAAATCCTAAAGCCTAAATCCTAAACATTAAACACTAAACCATAAACCACAAACCCTAAAGCCTAAAGCCTAAACCCTAAACCCTAAACCATAAACCATACACCCTAAACCATAAAGCATAAAGACTAAACCCTAACCCTTAAACCCTAAACTTTAAACCACAAACCCAAAAGCCTAAATGCTAAACCATAAACCCTCAACCCCAAACCATAAACCCTAAACGCTAAACCCTAAACCCTACACCCTAAACACTAAACCTAAAACACTAAAGCATAAACCCTAAACCATAAACCCTAAACCATAAACCCTGAACCCAAACCCCTAAACCGTACACCCTAAACCTTAAACCACAAACCCTAAATCGTAAACCCTAAACCCTAAACCCTAAATCCTCAACCCCAAACCATAAATCCTAAACCCAAATCCCTAAAGCCTATACCATCCTAAACACTAAGCTGGAAACCCTAAAGCATAAACCCTAAAGCATAAACCCTCAACCCCAAACCATAAACCATAAACTCTAAACCGTACACCTTAAACCTTAAACCACTAACCCTAAAGCCTAAACCCTAAACCTTAAACCCTCAATCCCGAACCATAAACCCTAAACCCTACACCCTAAACCCGAACCATAATCCCTAATGCCTAAACCCTACCCTAAACCATCAACCCCAAACCATAAACCCTAGACCCTAAACCCTAAACCCCAAACCCTACACCCTAAATACTAAACCACAAACAATAAAAGCCTAAATCCTAAACCCTAAACCCTAAACCCCAAACAATAAACCCTAAACCCTAAACCCTAAACCCTAAACCCTACACCCTAAACCTTAAACCACAAACCATAAATCCAGAATCCTAAAAGATAAACCCTAAACCCCAACCACAAACCCTAAACCCTACACCCTAAACCATAAACCTCAAACCCTAAAGCCTAAACGCTAAACTATAAACCCTAAACCCTAAACCATAAACTCTCAACCCCAAACCATAAACCCTAAACCCTAAACACTACACCCTAAACCCTAAACCACAAATACTAAAGCCTAAACCCTAAACCATAAACTCATAACCCTAAACCATAAACCCTAAACCATGAACCCTCACCCCAAAATGATAAACCATAAACCCTAAACCCTACCACCTAGAACCTAAACTCTAAACCCTAAATCCTAAACCTTAAACCCTAAAGCTTAAACCCTAAAGACTAAACCATAAACCCTCAATGCCAAACCATAAACCCTAAACCCTAAACGCTACACCTTAAACCCTAAATCACAAACCCGAAAGCCTAAACCCTAAACCATAAACCCTCAACCCCAAACCATAAACCCTCAACCCCAAACGATAAACCGTAAACCCTAAACCCTAAACATTAAACCCTAAATCCTAAACCAGAAACCATAATTCCCAAATAGTAAACCATAAACCCTAAACCCTAAACCCTAAACCCTAAAGCCTAAACACTAAAGCCTAACCCCTAAACCCGAAACCACAAACATGCCTAAACCCTAAACTATAAACCCTAAACCTTAAACCATAAACCCTAAACCCCAAACCATAAGCCCTAAACCCTAAACAACAAGCCCTAAAGTCTAAACCCTAAACCATAAACCCTCAAGCCCAATCCATAAACGCTAAACCCTACCCTAAACCAAACACCTTTAACCCAAAGCCACAAACCCTAAAGCCTAAAGCATAAATCCTAAATCCTAAACCCTAAACCACAAACACTAAAGCCTAAACCATAAACCCTAAACCCTAAAGCATAAGCCATAAACCCTAAACCCTAAACCCTAAACCCTACACCACCCTAAACACTAAACCAGAAACCCTAAACCATAAACCCTTAACCCCAAACCATAAACCCTAAACCCTAAACCGTACACCATAAACCTTAAACCACTAACCCTAAAGCCTAAACCCTACACCATAAAGCCTCAATGCCAAACCATAAACCATAAACCATAAACCCTACACACTAGACACTAAACCCCAAACCCTAAACCCAAAACCCAAAACCCTAATCCATAAACCCAAAACCCTAAAGCCCAAAGACGAAACCCTACATCCTTAAGCCTAAAGCCTAAACCATAAACCAAAAACCATAAACCACAAACCCTAAATCCTAAACTATAAACCCTAAACCCTAAACCCCTAAACCAAAAACACGCATAAACCCTAAATCTTAAACCATAAATGCTCAACAACAAACCATAAACCCTAAACAACAAACCCTAAAGACTAAACCGTAAACCATAAACCCTCAATGCCAAACCATAAACCCTAAACCCTGCACCCTTAACCCTAAACCTGAACCCAGAAGCCTAAAGCCTAAATCCTAAACGTTAAACACTAAACCCTAAACACTAAACCCTAAACCCTAAACGCTAAACCATAAACCCTACACCCTAAACCATAAAGCATAAACACTAAACCCTAACCTTTAAACCCTCAACCCCAAACCATAAACCTTAAACTCTAAACACCCTAAACCTTAAACCACAAACCCTAAAGCCTGAATGCTAAACCATAAACCCTCAACCCCAAACCATACCATAAACCACAAACCCTAAAGCATGAATGCTAAACCATAAACCCTCAACCCCAAACCATAAACCCTAACCCCTAAATCCTACACCCTAAATACTAAACCTGAAACACTAAAGCATAAACCCCTAACGATAAACCCTCAACCCCAAACCATAAACCCAAAACCCTAAACCATACATCCTAAACCTTAAACCACAAACCATAAATCCTAAACCCTAAACCATAAACCATAAACCCAACCCTAAACCCTGAATCATAAGCATTAACCCTTAAACCCTAAACCCTCAATCCCAAACCATAAATCCTAAACCCTAAACCCTAAACCCTACACCACCCTAAACACTAAACCAGAAACCCCAAAGCATAAACCCTAAAGCATAAACCCTCAACCCCAAACCATAAACCCTAAACCCTAAATCGTACACCTTAAACCTTAAACCACTAACCGTAAAGCCTAAACCCTAAACCATAAACCCTCAACCCTGAACCATAAACCCTAAACCCGAACCATAATCCCTAAAGCCTAAACCCTATACTATAAACCCTAAACCCTAAACCATAAACCATCAACCCCAAATCATACACCCTAAACACTAAATGCTACACCCTAAACTCTAAACTAGAAACCCCAAACCATAAACCCTAAACCATAAAGCCTCAACCCCAAACCATAAACCATAAACCCTAAACCTTACACCCTAGGCACTAAACCATAAACCCTAAACATAAAAACACTAAACCTTAAACCCTAAACCCAAAATCATAATGCCCAAATCCTAAACCCTAAACCCTAAACCCTAAACCCTACTCACTAGACACTAAACCCTAAACCCTAAACCTTAGACACTAAACCCTAAACCCCAAAGACGAAATCATAAACCCTAAACCCTAAACAATAAACCATAAACCACAAACCATAACTCCTAAACCCTAAACCCTAAACCTAAACCCTAAACCGAAAATACACATAAACTCTAAATTATAAACCCTAAACCTTAAACCATAAACACTCAACCCCAAACCCTAAAGGCTAAACCCTAAATCACAAACCCTAAAGGCTAAACCCTACACCATAAAACTTAAACCATAAACCCTACACCCTAAACCATAAAGCATAAACATTAAACCCTAACCCTTAAACCCTCAACACCAAACCATAAACCTTAAACCCTACACCCCAAACCAAATACCCTAAAGCCTAAATCCTAAACCATAAACCCTCAACCCCAAACCATAAACCCTAAACCTTAAAATCCTAAACCCTAAGCCATAAACCCAAAACCCAAAACCCTAAATCCTCAACCCCAAACCATAAACCCTAAACCCTAAACCCCAAACCCTGCACCACCCTAAACACTAAACTAGAAACCCTAAACCATAAACCCTAAGCAATAAACCCTCAACCCCAAACCATAAACTCTAAACCCTAAACCGTACACCTTAAACCTTAAACCACTAACCCTAAAGCCTAAACCCTAAACCATAAACCCTCAACACCGAACCATAAACCCTAAATCCTACACCTTAAACCCGAACCATAATCCCTAAAGGCTAAACCCTAAACTATAAACCCTAAAGACTAAACCATAAACCATCAACCCCAAAGCATAAAACCTAATCCCTAAATGCTACACCCTAAACCCTAAACCAGAAATCCCAAACCATAAACCCTAAACCATAAAGCCTCAACACCAAACCATAAACCATAAACCCTAAACCCTACACCATAGACACTAAACCCTAAACCATAAACCCAAAACCCAAAACCTTAAATCCTAAACCCAAAACCATAAAGCCCAAACCATAAACCCTAAATCCTAAACCCTAAACCATAAACCCTAACTCCTACACCATAAACCATAAACCACAAACCCTAAAGCATAAAGCCTAAAGCCTAAATCCTAAACGTTAAACACTAAACCCTAAACCACAAACCCTAAAGCCTAAATCATAAACCATAAACCCTAAACCATAAACCCTACACCCTACACCATAAAGCATAAACACTAAACCCTAACCCTTAAACCCTCACCCCAAACCATAAACCTTAAACCCTAAACCCTACACCCTAAACCATAAACCACAAACCCTGAAGCCTAAATCCTAAACCATAAACCCTCAACCCCAAACCATAAACCATAAACTCTAAACCCTAAACCCTACACCCTAAACACTAAACTTGAAACCCTAATGCATAAACCCTAAATGATAAACCCTCAACCCCAAACCATAAACCCAAAACCCTAAAACGTACACCATAAACCTTAAACCACAAACCCTAAATCCTAAATCCTAAACCATAAACCATAAACCATAAGCCCTAAACCCTTAACCTTAAACCCTCAACCCCAAACCATAAATCCTAAACCCTAAACCCTAAACCCTACACACCACCCTAAACACTAAACTAGAAACCCTAAAGCATAAACCATAAACCATAAATATCAACCCCAAACGATAAACCCTAAACCCTAAACCGTAGACCTTAAACATTAAACCACTAACCCTAAACCCTAAACCCTAAACCATAAACCCTCAACACCGAACCATAATGCCTAAACCCTACACCCTAAACCCGAACCATAATCCCTAAAGCCTAAACCCTAAACCCTAAACCTTAAACCCTCAACCCCAAAGCATAAACCCTAAACACTAAATGATACACCCTAAACCCTAAACCAGAAATCCTAGACCATAAATCCTAAACCATAAAGCCTCAACCCTAAACCATAAACCATAAATCCTAAACCATACACCCTAGACACTGAACCCTAAACCCTAAACCCAAAACCCAAAACCTTGAACCTTAAACCCAAAATCATAAAGCCCAAACCATAAAGCCTAAAGCCTAAATCCTAAACCCTAAACCATAAACCATAAACCCTAAACCCTAAACCCCAAACCATAAATCCTAAACCATAAAGCCTCAACCCGAAACTCTGAACCATAAACCCTAAACCCTACACACTAGACACTCCCTAAACCATAAACCCAAAACCCTAAACTCTAAACTCTAAACCACAAACCCTAAAGCCTAAACCCTAAACTATAAACCCTAAACCCTAAGCCATAAACCCTAACACCAACCCATAAATCCTAAACCCTAAATCATACACTATAAACCCTAACCCATAAACCCTAAACCATGAACCCTAAATCCTAAACCCTAAACCATAAACCCTAATCACTAAACACTAAACCCTAAACACTAAACTCTTAACCCTAAATCATAAACCCAAACCCTAAATCAAAAACCAAAAAGCCCAAACCCTAAAGCCTAAACCCTAAACCACAAACCTAAAGCCTCAACCCCAAACCATAAACCCAAAATCCTAAACCCTATACCCTACACCATAAACCACAAACACTAAAGTCTAAACCCTAAACTATAGACCCCAAACCCTAAATCCTAAACCATAAACCCTCAACCCGAAACCATAAACCATGAACCCTAAATCCTAAACTCTATACCCTAAAAAATAAACCCCAAAGCCTAAACCCTAAATCACAACCCCATATTCCCTCAACCATAAACCCTCAACCATAAATCCTAAACCCTAGACCCTAAACCATAAACTCTAAACTCTCAATCCTAAACCCTAAACCATAAACCCTACACCCTAAACCCTAAACCTAAAACCCCTAAACCATAAACCATAACTCCTAAACCCTAAACCCTAAACCCTAAACTCTAAACACCAAACCCTAAAACACAAACAATAAAGCCTAAACCATAATCCATAAACCCTACACCCTAAATCATAAACCACAAACCCTAAAGCATAAACCCTAAACTATAAACCATAAATCCTAAACCATTAACCATCAACCCCGAACCATAAACCCTAAACCCTAAACCCACCCTAAACCACAAACCATAAACCATAAACCCTAAACCCTAAACCCTCAACCCCAAACCATAAACCATAAACCCTAAACCTAAACCCTAATCCCTAAAACCTAAACCATAAACCCTAAACCCTAAACCCTAAAGCCTAAACCTTAAACCATAAACCCTAATGCTAATGCGCTAAACTATAAACCCTAAACCCTTAACCCCAAACCATAAACCCTAAACCCTAAACCGTCCACCCTAAATTCTAAACTATAAACCCTAAACCATAAACCCTAAAAAATAAACCCCCAATCCCAAACCATAATCCTTAAACCCTAAACCCATAAACACAAACCATAAACCCTAAACCCTAAACCTTATACCATAAATCCTAAACCCTAAACCCTAAACCCTAAACCCTAAACCATAAACACCAAACCCTCAATCCTAAATCCTAAACCATAAATCCTACACTATAAACCATAAACCCCTAAAACACAAACCCCAAACCCTAAACCATAAACCCTAAAACACAAACACTAAAACCTAAACCATCAACCCCAAATAATAAACCGTAAACCCTAAACCCTAAATGCTAAACCATAAATCCTAAAGCCTAAACCCTAAACCATAAACCCTCAACCCTAAACCATAAACCCTAAACCTTAAACCCTAAACCCTAAACCATAAACCCTAATGCCTAAAGCCTAAACGACAAACACTAAAGCCTAAACCCTAAACTATAAACCCTAAACCCTAAAACAAAAACTATCAACCCCAAACAATAAACCCTAAACCCTAAACCATAAACCCAAACCACAAACACTAAAGCATAAACCCTAAAACATAAACCATCAACCCCAAACCATAAACCCTAAACAATAAACCATACGCCTTAAACCATAAATCACAAATCCTAAAGCCTGAGCCCTAAACTATAAACCCTAAACCCTAAGCCATAAACCCTTATCACCAAACCATAAACCCTAAGCCCTAAATCATACACCATAAAACCTAAACCATAAACCCTAAACCATAAACATAAATCCTTAAACCTAAACCATAAACCATAAACCCTAAACCATAAACACTAAACCCAAAACACTAAACCATAAACCCTAAACCATAAACCCTAAATACTAAACCCTAAACCACAAAGCACAACCCAAACCCTAAACCCTGAACCACAAACCCTAAATCCTCAACCCCAAACCCTAAACCCTACACCCTAAACCATAAACCACAAACCCTAAATTCTATACACTAAACTATAAACCACAAACCCTAAATCTTAAACCATAAACCCTCAACTCGAAACCATAAACTCTAAACCCTAAACACTACACCCTAAACCGTAAACCACAAACCCTAAAGCCTAAACCTTAAACCATAAACCCTCAACCCTAAATCCTAAACCATAAACTCTAAACCCTCAATCCTAAACCCTAAACCATAAATCCTACACCATAAACCCTAAACACCTAAATCCTAAACCACAAACCGTAAACCGTAAACCGTAAACCTGATGGTGGGAGGATTACCGTCGGAGTAGAATTTCTCAATGAAATCTGCGTTGGTAGTATAGCTTTTACCCAACAACAATCCCCGAGTATCAAATTTAGAAGGGATTTGGTTGTCATAAGTTCAACCCCAATAGAAATAACCGAAGTATTCAAACCTCAGATCGTCTCACAAGGAATGGGCAAACATGTGCTTCAACATTAGTTAGAATTCTGGGGTTGTAAGTCATGAGCAAGAAAATAAATGGGAATATTAACAAGCAAGCAATCTCACAATGCAAGAAACTAATTCAAATAACTAAGCAAGACATGAGCAATTCCAAACTAACAAAGTAACATCCAACATGATTCTATTCTAAACTAAGCAAGTAACTATAACTAAGACAAGTAATCAAGAATTTTGGGTTTTCAAATATGAAAAATAAAAGCAACTCTTGGCTAGGCATGGGAATTGGGGTCACCATCCTTGTCTAATAACCATATCTTAACAATTATGAGTAACCAAACTCATTAAGTCTACTTTTATACTTGAAGTACGTCAAATGGTTTGGTCAATATCAACCTATAAGTTCTAACCTCACTACTAATTGACTTAATAGAAGGTTAGTGTCAATGGCTATCAAATTGACCACTAAGGGCTCCCAAATCATCAAATCCATTAGACCCAATGACTCAAGTTTACCCCATTTCCTTAGCCTAGGCCAAGAGTAAAGAGAACTACTCCATAATCAAAGTAAACAATTCATCAAACACATGGTAAGAATTAATAAAAGACATGTTCAAATTGCAATCAAATTGAAATCACAAGTACCCACTAACAATTATCAACATACAATCATCCAAACAACACAATTAATCATAGAAATCATCAATGTAACATCAACAAGTCAAGATTCACAACATGCATGAAATGGGTATAAAATGACAATTGACAAGAATTCATAAAACTATCACAAGTTCTAAGCAAAATTATACCAAGGAATTCAAATTGAACAATTAAAACTAGTAATTAACAAGATCCAATTCAGAATTCAACAAGGGAAGATCAAATTAAAACTAGATCTAGAGAGGAACAAGGATTTCTCTCTCTAGAATAACAAAGAACCAAAAACTAGCTAAAATTGTGTCTTAGTGTAAAATGATTGATCCCCCCCTTTCCCCTAGCATCCTTGGGTCTTTTCCATGCAGAAACAGCTTGAATTTGGGCCTGATGAGCCTCAGAAATCGCCAGGCACGATTTCATGTAATGAGGTCACGTGCAGCTTCCCGCGCATGCGCGCCTCGCGTGCATGCGCACCGATTGCTTTTGTGATCCATGCGTGCGCGCCAAGTGTGCGTGCGCGTCGATAGAAATCCTCTGATCCGCGCGGATGCGTCCATCCTTGCGCGCCGCTTCCAGCCATCCTCATCCACGCGTGCGCGTAGAGTGCGCGTGCGCGCCAATGCTGATTTTCCCAAAATTCAAATCTTCATGTTCCTCCCTTTTGTGCATGCTTTCTTTCTCTCTTCTAGGCCATTCCTATCCTATAATTTCTGAAATCACTCAACAAATACATCACGGTATCGATTTGCAATAGAAGAGGATTAAAATATGGAAATTTTAAGGCAAAATAAGCATGTTTTTCATCATGAAGCAATATTAGGAAGAGAATACAAAACCATGCATTTCTTGTGAATAAGTGCGAGAAATATTGACAAAACCCCCCAATTCTACACAATATAAACCACAAAATTGGGGTTTATCAAATTTTCCCACACTTAAACCAAGCATGTCCTCATTCTTAGAATAAAAAGACTAAAGATCATGGTGAGAAAGGGTTTATGAAATGCAAACTACCTAAGTGAATGCATGCAACTAATGTAAAATCATCTACATGCTTGGTCAAGGGCAAATCTATCCTCCAAGTACACATGTGAACATATGAGGTGAAAATAGTATGTAGCTCATGAATTCTACCAAATTGAACATCACTAAGGAGTGCATATAACTTGCTAGATGAACGCTTGTGAAAGCCGGGAACAAAGAATTGAGCATCGAACCCTCACCGGAAGTGTATTCGCTCTATTCGCTCAAGTGTATAGGGTTCGTCACTCAATCCTCTCCTAATTATGCTTTCCAATATTTGTCTTTCATCTAACAATCAACAATTACGTAATGCATACTTACAAGTATCATGAGGTCTTATTCATGGGTTATAATGGGGCTAAGGTGAAGGTAAGTATGTATATGGCCAATTGAGCTTAAAATTTGAGTCCTTGATTAACCTAGGATCTCACTAGACATATAGAACAACCTATACATCTATAATACATTACCTAGCTATCCTTGAGTTTCACTTTTTGCATACTCATGCATTCTTTTCAATTCACATTCTATATGCATTGTTTTTGTTACTTTGTCTTGGGGTTTCTTTGTCCCCTTTTTTGCTTTGTTTGTTAGTTTTTTTTTATGAATCCCTTTTTCTTGGGGTTTCATGCACAAAAGTTTCAATGCATATGGTTCAGCCATTCAATATATGAGTATGTTTCCAAATCCTAGAATTTTCAATTACACTACAATTACACACCTATATATCTACCCAAAATTCCCAAGTATACCCTCCTAATTGAATGATACACATCCTAACTTACCTAAGCTAATCAAGGATCCAAATTTAGGGACATTCATGGTTTTTCGCTTAGGGTTGTTAATGTGCTCTATTTAAGAACAAAAAGGGTTTATCATAGGCTCAAAATTGGTTAGCAATAGTAGATAAAAGGGTTAAGGCCATTTGGAAAAAGTGACTATTGAAATGATGGCCTCAAGTAAATGCATTCATACACAAAGTAATGGACATATAGAATCAGACAAAGTAAGGATCAGAATCATAGAGAGAGATATGCACACAAGAATGGAAATTAATGGTTAGAAGATGTAACCATGCAATAGGCTCAAAACTTACATGCTTGTGTTTTTAGCTCAATTACTATGTTCCAAAATACATTCTTAAAGCAAGTTTACTGCAAAAAGTTTTTCAAAATTTGGTAGGGTACCCCAAAACACAGTTTCTTGGAGAAAAAGTTATTATTTTGACCAAGCAACTCTATAGAAACTAACTATCATGCAAGGAGTATTTACAAGCAAAACTAACTACACATGCAATGTACTAACAATGTACTAACTACTAAGCAAAAGATAAATCCATGGGTATTGAAAGGGAGAGATTGTTACCCATGGAGATCAGTCGAACGACCTCCCCACACTTAGAATTTAGCACGGTCCTCCGTGCTACGAACAATGTGCAAAGGGCAATTGGGACCGGAACCGTCACTATCCTCTCCTTCAGAGCTCCCATCACTTGGGTTTGAGGTGGATGTGAATATTTCGGGTTCCTCTATGCTAGGGGTAACACAACGCAGAAGCTTCTTGATGTAAGTGTATCGGCATTGATTGCGCCGCTCGTATCTATCAAGCTTCCGGTGTATATCTTCTATCCTTTGAAGTGAGGATCTTTGCCGTGGTGGTGATGATGAGGTGGAAGGAATAGTAGATGGAAGGGCTATGTCAAGGCTTGGGTTGTTCATGGGAAGAGGTATTTTCCGCTTGGGACCACATCGCCCTTGGCTGGAACTATAATCTTCCTGTCCTTGGCTTCCCAAGGAACACCCACATCAGCAACTAAATCAGATACCAATGCTGGAAATGGCAAATTACCCCGGGCGTGGACTTGACTCGTCGCTTGCTTGACAAGAAACAGAATGTTCACCGGCCTCTCCGTGAGAACACACCAAAGAAGCAAGGCGAGATCCACCGTGAAGGACGAGTTGTGGGTGCTAGGTAGCACATAGTAGGATAGGATCTAGGCCCAAGCTCTAGCTTCTACAGTGAGGAAGCGAGCGTCAATGCTCTTGGGCCTCATCCGGAGTAGACCATGGATCCAAAATGCCTCTGGTTCACAATGACTCAGAGGATCGAGTCCCAATCAAATCCAAACTTCTCTCACTGACGTAAGACTTCTTGGTAGCCATTCATGTCACTTGGTACCGGTAGGACATTAAGCACTTGCTGAATAGCCTCTTCTGAAACCGCGACTTGCTTCCGGCGCATGTATACTGATTGAAGAGAGGAGAGATGGTAGTTAGTGTAGAATTCTTTCACCCAAGAGAGATTGATCTCCCTTGGTTTTCTCAAAAGAAACTCTCATCTTCGCCGTTTAATGCGGGGTAGAATACAAGGAGCAACCTTGTCCGGCGGAGCAAGTAGATGCTCAGGATGATAGTTCCGTACAGCTATGGAGGGGAACATAAGTTCACAGAAGCGGTTGGGGAACCTTGAAGAATCTTTTTCCGGTTCGCTCTTTTCATTCTCATCAATAAGAGCGGGTGTCTTCGCCTTCTTAGTTAGGGGTCTGGCTCCCAATGAAGAGTGCGCCTTAGAAGTTGATCTTTGGGGTGCCCTTTTTGCGGCCGGTTTCCTTGGAGCTTTCCCCTTGCCTTTCTTGGTGGCCATCCTGAGAAAGGAAGGGAAATAAGAAAACATTAAACCCAAAGAATAATTTTAACAAAAACATGCAAGTAAAAGGTAGTGTCCAAAAGGAACATTGCAATAATCTAGTCAAAAAGACATGGGTCATAACACTTGGCATGGGATGCAAGAGGAAATGAAGCATGCAAAATGGCATGAGAAGTATAGTCTCAAGCATCCATAACAAAGAGCAAGTCATGTTCAATAAGTATCTAATTAGTAAGCAAAGTGGACTCAATGCATATAGAAGACAACAAGTGAATGAGGAGAAGCACCCAATTGAAAGTACATTATTAAAAGAAACCAAAATGGCATTCATGCATTTCCTCGAACACTTGGCATGCAATTATCAAGCAAAGAGCAATTATAAGATACTCAATCAATTTAAAGCCCAAAATGAAACAACAATCATCACATAAACATCACATATTGGCAAAGATAAGGAAAAAATGACAAAAGATCTATTAAAGCAAATTAAACTCAAATTCAACATCCATGGAAAAATAAGGGAAAAGGAAAAGTAGGCAAACAAAAGGTAAGAAATATCATCATGAAACTAAAAGAGAAACTGAGTAAAGCAATAATAAAAAAAATTTAACTAAAGGAGGAAATAATGTAAAGAAAATGAAAGAAAAGAAATGGAAGAAGTAGAACCTTGAGAAGTGTAAAAGAACAAGGTTGAATTTTCTTTTGTGAAGATGAGAAAGAAATAGGAGAGATGTAGT